>NW_020290769.1:0-367081 GCF_003184695.1 Aspergillus brunneoviolaceus CBS 621.78 | reverse complement strand
GAGCAAGAAGTGGGTGTTGGTGGTGGTGGTGGTGGTGATGGGTGGGTGGGTATTGATAGAATGAGATGAGATGAATTGGGATAGGATAAATGGAATGGGGTTTAGGACTCGCAGTAGTGGTAGTGATAGTAGCAATACCAGCACTACCAGATATAGGGTGTTGGGTTTAGGTGGTGGAAGGAGATTAGGAGAAAGGCTCAAATTGATCTGACCTTTCCTAGTTGTAAAAGCAGAATGAAGAAGCACTGGCAGCAGGTTCTACTGCTATGCTAAAATGCTAGTACAATAATGAGAAATAATGTATTGACCCAGCCAGCAAGAGATCGTCGATTTGTGCTGGCAGAGTTCAAGATGTGGAAATGGTCCGTCGCCCGGGGGGGGGGAAAGAAAGGAAAGTGGAAAGTTCCAAGCTATGACGTAGTTAAGGCAAGCCCTGGACTGGGCTGGGCTGGATGAATGGGGGGAGAGGGGAGAGAGGAGAAGAGGAGAAGAGGAAAAAGGGAACAGGAGCGAAAGTAAGGGAAAAGAAAACCCCGAGGGCTGTTTTCGGCACTTGTCTACTATTAATCTTCTCCAGTCAAAAGACGTCTCCCAGATGAAGTTTGTCTTTGGGGCTGAATAGATGATAATTCAGTAGAGGTAACAGCTGATTGATTGTCTGGTCTCAATGACTGGCAAACAATCCCGTCAAGCCGCCGCAAATAGCCAAGTGTGGGAGAGACAGGAGAGAAAAGAACAAACTGCGGAATTGAAGACAGATCGGGAGGGAAGTGGGATAGTCCGCTACGGGGAGAGCGAAAGCAACTTACAAGGAAATCAGTCACAAGAGAGCAAGAGGAAGGATGGGCAAATCAAGTACTCTACTCTGGTAGTCCGTCTACTGCCTTGCCTAGTCTCAGCAGCGGGCAAAAAGGTCAAGAATCCAAGAATGAAGGAAAAGACCTGTCTGGACTTGCAAGGTCTTGTGTTGACTAAAACAGATTTCAAAGTCCCACTAAGCAATGAACAAGGTTCTTGGTATATTATCTGCAATACATTATGCATTGTTGTGTATAGTAAGTACTCCGTAGAGCAGCAGCAGCAGCACGAGTGTACAGTACTAAACTAATATTAATAACCTCAGGAACCCTAACCCCTCTAAATGATGCCACGTTCAAATTAGTCGCAGGAACGACAAATGCTGGATGACATTGACATACCTGAAAGTAGACTAGTGTAAGGGCAGCCCCCGTCTTGAGTTTGCATCAAGTAAGCAAGCCCTCTCCGCCCATGCCGCCACCATCATCATCATTACTACTAAGTATCATCCTCTGTAGTACAGAGTAACTAGGTACAGTACTCTTATTAATAGACCACTGCTTGCTTAACTATCCTCCGGTAACCTAATGGTTCAATGATTCCAACTGTGACGCCCCGAATACGGTGGAGCATCACTGTAGCTGCTCGCTCATGGCTGCATCATCGAGCCGCGACAGATGCCTGTCCTCTGCACTGTACCCTCCTTGGTCACGAGCCACTTACCGCGATGCCTAAGGCTGAAAACTCCTCCACTTTCTCCCCTCAGCTCTCTTTCCCGGATACTGGGTCCGTCCACTGTGTAGCAAGCAAATGGGACGTCTTACAGCTGCGAATAGTGGACGAAGAACAAAAACCAGAACGAAATGGATAGGTCGATTTTTCGTCATACTACTTTCGTACTAACTTGGTAGGCTTTGCCGCTTATGTTCCAGCTATGTGAAATGACCCTTTTAGGTGATCCCCGAGATCCTCAACAATGGTTCGTGAGGCACGCGATCTGCGCAATAACCACTAACCACTAACAGACCATGTGCTCGCTTCACTTCTAGACCTTCTGAAGGCAGCGACTGGATTCTTGCCTGCATCAATGATGGCATTTCTCCTAATCTGTCTAGCCGAGTTTTGGTTAATAGACTGGGTCCTCCGCAATAATAAATATGCCCAGTGTCCATCGCGACATTTTATATCGTCGTCCTCCTGACACTGCGTTGATGACTCCGAGAACGACTTTCTAAGGCACACTACTACTAATCTTGTGAGCTTTGGATTCGTGATTTCTGCATGTGAGCTTTTACGCCCACTAGGATGTAGCTCAAATCGTGCACTAGGAGAGGCCTGCTTTAAACACCTTAAGAAAATCCCGAGCGAACCCGCGCAGACCCGGGGTTTAGAACTAGAATGATGATCGCAGAACAGAGTCTCGCTCGCTCGCGATGGTTGCTGAGGCGAAGCGATGACGGCATGGAACCGTCAGTGTTCAGTGTTGCCGCGTGGGTTGGCAGTCTCCCAAGCATTTGGTACCATGGGAGTTAGCCAGGCTAGCTTACTTTATCTCCTGCTCAGACACTCCAGTTCCAGGGAGCTATAAGTAGCTAACTGGGAAATACACAGCCTGCAGCGGAAGAGTCCATCCACGTATCACCTTCGGTAGTTCTTCTGCAGCTGTACTGTACCTACTCCGTACCGTGCAGCGGACCCCCATTTCTTGCTGCCGGCGCTGCAGTGCCTACTTGTTTCGCTAGTG
The DNA here is from genome assembly GCF_003184695.1 of Aspergillus brunneoviolaceus CBS 621.78. Taxonomy (NCBI): domain Eukaryota; kingdom Fungi; phylum Ascomycota; class Eurotiomycetes; order Eurotiales; family Aspergillaceae; genus Aspergillus; species Aspergillus brunneoviolaceus. The sequence continues at coordinate 364,539 of NW_020290769.1, read as the reverse complement.
TAAGTCCAGGAACCTGACGATCTTAAGGGCGATGGTATGACGAAGCCGTGTTCCATGTCGGCGATGGAACACGTGGGAGGGTAGACACACTCTAGTACTAAGAACTCACTCACAACTCGAACATACGGTACATTGAAACATGTTGTCGTAGCCCTTGTCCAAGGGAATTGATGCGAGATCTATTTGACACAAGCGATCGGGAGTTCATGACAATGTGCCGGTGGGTGACATCTTCGCATGCTACCGAGTACTAACTACCTTAGTCTAGTTAAACTCAGATTAAGACTGACTGACTTTCAGTCAAGCCCCAGAGCCCTGTTGAGCCCTGTTCCTCGAATCATAATTCCGAGTGATATTCAGGAGTATGGCCTTTAGGCAAAATACTCCTCTAGTCGCCAGAGGCTACAGTGAATAAAGTGCTAGTGTAGTCTTTCATGCGCCCACCAGTGCCATTGATCGTTCCCGTACTTTGGCTGATTCTTGGCAGCCTACTTCTGAATGCATGATTTATGCATTGCACTGTACCACAAAAGGCCACAATGTGACAGGCCTGAATAAGCAAATTACAGTCTACCAGAGTAGGAAAGTTGAACAAGTGGCGGGGTAGAGAGGGCTGATGGTGATGAGTGGCATGTTGCCAGTCGGCCGTTTGCTGCCTGCCATCCATCCATCACGTTGTGCCCTGAAAACAAGTGAGACAAATCGACGGCTGATCGGCCGCCCACTATTTTTCTACTTCAATTTCCCTCGTGATGCCCAACGGCAGCTGACTCAGCCCAGAGCGAAAATGACGGGAACCCTCTCCCAGTGAGGAAATCCTGCAGCCTCAGGCACTCATACCCACTCCGTCCCCCTCAAACCAAAGTTTCAAAGCTTCGAAGTTCCTGCCTCGCCTCGAAAAAGAACTGGAGTCTTATCAAAGTGGTTTGTTCACTTACACAACCCATCATCCTTGGCCAAGGGGTAGCTCGTGTTGTTGAGGTAAGCCCACCATCCAAAAAACTACATTCAATCTAAACGAAGGAAATCCCCCCCCTCTCAAAAGCAGAGTGCGCACAACCGTGCGGTCTCGACTGGAGCCGTTGACCTTTACCTAATCTAGTCCCAAGGAGCGGCAACACTCACTCACTCGCTCACTTTCGCTCCCTCGTTCTCCCTCCCTCCTCCTCTCTCTCTCTCTCTCCACCGTCCTTGGCGACGATTATTGTTCAAACCGTTTTCGTTCTTATGAATCTTCTCTCGGACCACTCCGACCACCCCTTCTCCGAGTACGAGTGCGTCTACACACGGCAGGCGATTCATCTATGGCCGTCAATTGAGGGGTGACATTCTGTCTGACACAATTGTTTATTGTTGGTTGCGATGGACGATAGCCATATCTTGGGGGATGATTTGCCGCTCCCCCCGGCGCGGCTCTTTGAGAGGTTGGCACAGCTACCTGGATACACCTGGGATCAGTCTGTTGAGCCGTTTCACTCTACCTACAATCACTGGCATGTCTTCGGCCTTCGTCATGCCGTTGAATCTGACGTTTCCACCCCCGCCGCAACCTCCTCGGGCCCCTCCAGTCTGGCTCGCAATTCCCCGCGCACCGAATCCCGTCCCCCGTTTCGTCATCATTGGAGGAGCAGCTTAAGCGAGTCCAGCAGCGAATTATCGCTGTCTCGTATCGATCATGAGCCGATATGGATCCCGGTCGTCGCCCGTGTTTCGTCCCACGTTGTCAGACTCGAGCGCGAATTCCATATGCTACGGTCGATTGTGCAAACTTCGGACCCAGATTGCAACCACACAATACGGCCGATTGATCTGATACGACTGCCGCCAGACCCCGGGGATTCGGGCACTCTGCTCGTAGCTCTTTTCGAATCGCCCGGTCCGAACATGCTGCGGGAGATGGTCGCTTTTGGACCCGCTTGGTTTGCAGTTGGCGGCAGGACCGACAGCAACGAGCCCACACCCGGAGAGCAGGTATCTCTTTCGGTATTTCTAGACTTCGCGATTGGGGCATGTGATTGTTTGGAACTTCTGCATTACGGCCTCAAAACCGTCCATGGTGAAATTCGGGGAGATGCCTTCCACTTCAACCGGGAGGCCCGTTCGGTGAAGCTGACCAACACTGGCAATGGCGCTCGGTCATTCGACAATATCTTGAGCGAGGGCTGGTCGTCGCTTTCGAGGGAATTAGGCGTCAAGAACAAGCTGCAATTCATCGCACCAGAGCAGACGGGGAGAATGCCAACAGAACCGGACAGCCGGACAGATATCTATGCGCTTGGCGTGCTCTTCTGGACTATGCTGGTGGGCAAACCGGCTTTCACCGGCAGCGATCCCGTCGAAGTTGTGCAGAACGTTCTCGGAAAGAAGTTAGTCCCCGTTTCAGCGAAGAGGATGGATGTTCCGGATGCCGTATCAGCTGTCATTCAAAAGATGACGCAGAAGGCTGTCAATGAACGTTACCATACGATTTCTTCCGTTAAGCGAGACCTAGCGCAAATTTCCCAGTTACTTGGAGATGGTGATAGCGAGGCCTTGAAGGACTTCCAGATTGCACAGCGGGATGTCTCATCTTTCTTCACTCTTCCGTCTCGCATGTTTGGACGACGTGAAGAATACGACAAGATTATTAGTGTTGTGGAAAAGGTTCACAGGCGCCAACAATCTGCCTATGCGAGAGCTGGCGCGCAAGCTTCTAGTGGAGTGGGTTCGAACTCGTCCGTGTCCGATGGCCGAGTTGACAGCTTTGAGATCGCGTCGGGCTCAAGCGACTCGGGTTCATTCCATCTAGCTTCCAAAACTACTAATGGCGGCCCTCTAGGTCGGGTCTCTACGCATGAGTCTCTGCATAGCACGGAGTCTTCCCTTTCAACTCCGAAGCCGGGAAATGCCTCTGGCAAGCTCAAGAGTCCGGTGGAATCACGCGCATCCTGGGATATTGCGGACCGAGATAGCCACCCTTCGATGGGCACAAGCACGCAAAGTCATGGAGAGTCGATCACTTCTGTCACTAGACCTAAAGCTGCCAACAAAGCACGTCGGATCGGAAAATGTGAGATTATCGCCATTAGCGGCGCGGCTGGTATCGGCAAAACCGATCTTGTAAATCGAGTTCAACCGACGATACGTAAACTTGGGTACATTGGCATAGCTCGTCTGGACCGAGCTAGGCGAGTTCCCTTTGAGCCTTTTGCGAAGATCTTGGCTAGCCTTCTCCGTCAAATATTCTCGGAACGTGATGTCACCACCGACTATCACAACAATGTCCGCACGGCACTACGACCCATGTGGCCGACCTTGCATCGAGTCCTCGAGCTTCCGGAACAGCTCATGTCATCTGGTAAGAAAGATAAGCAGATCTCACCTAGGCTTTCTGCAGCGCAGCATATATTCAAAGATGTCTCGACCAAAGGAGAACCGTCCAAGCGCGTAGCGATGCCTCGTCTTGACGACGGGCAAAGCTCGGTCGACTTTTTTCTGTCTAATGCAGCACTGAAGAACATGCGATTGATGGAGACATTTTTGGAGATTCTGAAAACTCTATCGCAGTACAGGGTGATTTGTGCATGTGTGGATGACCTGCAATATGCTGATGACGAAACCCTGGAGTTGATTATGAACATTGTGAAAGCCAAGCTACCTTGTGTGCTTATTCTCACGAGCCGACAGTCGGAACTCGAGTCAGATGCCATCAAGTCCCTTTTCGAAGCCGAAAATCCTAATGTGACACGAATTGTGCTGAAGCCCCTCGGAGAAGAAGAGATCATGCAAGTTGTAGCGGCCACGATGCACCAAGCTCCAAACCCAACATTAACGCCACTCGCAGCCGTGATCCAAGAGAAGAGCATGGGCAACCCGTTCTTTGTGCGAATGATGTTAGAGACTTGCTATAGCAAGAATTGCATCTGGTATTCCTGGAAAAACTCTACCTGGGAGTTTGACTTGGATCGTATTTTCACCGAATTCGTGGCACCTAGGTATGGAGAGGGCCTGGGACTTGGTTTTATTGCTCGGCGTCTTCAAGAAAACCCTACAGCGGCAAGGTCCATCATGGTCTGGGGAGCGTTGCTGGGAAGCCCCTTTGCCTTCTCGTTGGTCCAAAAGCTTCTTACAAGCGAGTTTCTATTCTCGAGCGATGACGACGAAGCTGTTGATTTGACATGCCCTCAGAATGCGAACCTGATTCGACAGTCCGAGGCCGACATTGTCGTTGGGCTGCAGTATCTTGTCCAAGCAAACCTTATAATTCCCGGGAAAACGGACGATGAATTCAGGTATGTTTCCCGAATAACTTAATCTTACCCCCACTTGATCATTCCACTGACTCGGGCCGCATAAGGTTTGTAAATGATCGGTTCTCACAAGCCGCATTGTCATTGACTGAGGGTCGAAACGTTGAGAAAATGCATTTCATCATATCTCAAGCCATGATGAAATACTATCATGACGGACGCAGTCGATATGCCTTGGCACGGCATGTGGCTCTCGCGTCGCGAATCATCAAGTCTCGTGTTGTCGAAAGACTGGAATACAGAAAGATCCTCTGGGATGCAGCTCAGACTGCAGCTCAGTCAGGCGCTCGACCGACTGCGCTCTGGTACTTCCGCCATTGTATCGCATTCCTCCAGGACGACCCTTGGAATGATAATAACACGGATGTTTACTACCATGAGACCTTGCGTCTGCACATTGCCACTGCCGAGATGTCATGGTCTCAAGGACATAACACAGAAGCCCTGGATCTTCTGGACAAGGTGTTCGAGCATGGAAAAAGTGCCGTTTGCAAGTCAAGGGCTTGGATTGTGAAGGCAAAAATCTACGCTCAAATGGGAAACCACCTCCGCTCCATGGATTCGCTTCTGACATGTCTTGATGAGTTGGGGGTCCATCTTCGGGAGCCAACCACATACGAACAATGCGATACTGCATACAAAAGTCTTAGCGAATATCTCGGCAAGATGGACTTGGATGTCATTGTTCGGAAACCTATCAGCAAAGATATCAACATGATAACCATCGGAGCAGTGATGGCTGAGGCGATGTCCGTCACCTACTGGGATGATGGCTTGACGTTTTACCGAATGGCAATAGAGATGATAAATCTTCACCTGTTCAAAGGTGGCTTCGTGCAGATCTCGATAGGCTGCTCCCATCTTGCCATGATTTCCTTCAGTCGCTTCCGTGATCTGGACCTTGCTGTCAAACTCAGTGACCATGCGCTCAGTCTCCTTGAGCGCTGCCCTGAGCCATGGACCCAAGGTCGGGGCCTGATCGTTCATAATCTTTATGTTGCTCACTTGCGGGTGCCGTTGTCATCTACGCTTCCTGTTCTTGAAACTTCGGTGGAGACTTCGTTCTCAATGGGTGACCCCTACATCACTTTGATCAGTCTCTCCTCGATGGCAATGACGCGGCTGTTCTTGGGCCACGATATGGCTCAGGTTGAGGCTTTCTGTAATGAAAGCCCCGAGGATATACCTGACTGGGTAAATGATACTCGTGGGGGTGCCACTCTCCTCGCAGTACGGTAAGACTCCCTTCAAGCCGAGCACTTCCACATCGGGAAGAGTGAAGATACAAAAACTAATTCCCTTAACCATGTAGACAAGTTGCGCGTGCGCTGCAAGGGAAGACATCCTGCCGGTTCGCTGACACTGTCATGTCTGACGAGCATCACCATACCAATGAATATATCGCTTTCCTGGATAACAATGCTAGCAATGCTGATCGCCCGCGGGACATTTACTGGGGTTTAGCAATGATTCCTCTGTTCGCTTACGGCCACCATACCCGAGCTATAGAGGTTGGCATGCAGATGATGAATACGATGCCTAGGTTGTGGTCTGCTCGTGTCTCTTATGTCGTCTATTTCTACCTTGCGCTCTCCCTTCTGACGCTCCACAACGACTACCCTGCACGTGGGTATCTTGATGGAGGGTTGAAGCCGGTGCTGAAGTACAAAGCAGAGGTGGATTTCGCACGGAGCGCTTGCGATGCGAACTATGGCATGTGGTCACTGATCCTGGAGGCTTTGATTTGCGAAGTCCGAAACGACCACACCTCGGCCATTCAGGCTTTTGAGGCTGCTATTGACCACTGCCAGATCCATGGATGGCCATTGGAGGAAGCCCTTGCCCTTGAGCTGCACGGTGAATTCCTGATCCGACGTGGTGCAAAGAGAGCGGCACGCTCAGTGATGCAGGATGCGATCGCCGCCTGGGCAGCAGTCAGCGCTGTGGGTAAAGCAGCCCAACTGACCGAAAAGCACGAGTGGCTACTGAAAACCGCGACATCTTCGAGAAATGTTGACGTCGGGTGCCAGACTGTTGACTCACTCCTTGGAATCAACCGCAATTCAGGACAGGAACATATTGGTGTGAACCCGAATATGGAAGAAGATGATCGGAAACAGCGCTGGTTAGAACAGAACGGCGTTACGACTGGTGAGCGGTCATTGGACATTTCGGGTGTTGGTCTCGGTAAGCTTGAACTACTTGTCCCGAATTTCTGATTCCCCCCTATTGGTTTTTGAGTCTGACAGCAAGCAGATATAATTGATCTCTCGAGTATTCTCGAGTCGAGCCAAGTGATGTCGTCTGAGCTACAGATCGACAAACTCTTGACAAAAATGATCGAAATTGTCCTCGAATCGTGCAACGGTTCGGACTCAGCTCTGATTGCGACAAACTTCGATAACAATTTCACCGTAGCTGCGACTGGCGACATGGAAAAGGGCCAAAAGTCTTATGTCGACGGTCTTCCATTCTCGTCAATTGAGGACAAGATGGCCCATCAGATCTCCCACTATGTCATGCGTACCCGAGAGGAGGTCCTCGTCCACAACGTTCTTGAGGATGAACGATTCTCCAACGTTAGCGAAGCTTATCAGACAAGATATCCCATGGGAAGATCGGTCATTGCATTGCCAATCATGCAAGCCGAAAATCTTCTTGGTGTCATCCACATCGAAGGGAAACCAAACTCCTTTACCCAACGCAATGTGGTCGTGCTTCACTTGCTTTGCAATCAGATCGGCATCTCCTTGTCCAATGCATTACTCTTCCGTGAGGTCCGCAAAGTCAGTGCCACCAACGCATCGATGGTTGAAGCACAAAAGCGCGCGCTAGCCCAAGCTCGAGAGGCGGAGCAGAAGGCCAAGGTGGCAGAAGCCGAAGCTAAGCACAATGTGAAACTCAAAGAAGATGCAGCCAAGGCTAAATCCATCTTCCTTGCGAATATCTCCCATGATTTGCGCACTCCGATGAACGGTGTGATCGGTCTCTCCGAACTTCTCAAGGGTACTCGATTGGATAAAGAGCAAGATGAATATGTCGAGTCGATTCGTGTATGCGCCGATACTCTGCTGACCCTCATCAACGACATCCTCGACTTCTCGAAGCTTGAAGCAGGAAAGATGAAGATCTCCACTGTCCCCCTCAATATCCGAGAAACAATCTCGGAGGTAGTCCGCGCGCTTCGTTATACGCACCGCGACCGAGGCTTGGAGACCATCGAGGACTTGGACAAGGTCCCACCAGAACTTGTCGTCCTTGGTGATCCTGTTCGGCTGCACCAGATCTTCATGAATCTGCTAAGCAACAGCTACAAATTTACGCCTAAAGGGTCTGTGACCGTGCGGGCCCGGGTGTCGCGAGAAGGCAAAGGGCGCATCCGTTTGGAGTGCTCGGTGTCGGACACCGGCATCGGTATCTCTGAGGAGCAGAAGTCGCGACTCTTCCGACCTTTCTCTCAGGCCGACAACTCGACCGCAAGATCATACGGAGGTAGTGGGCTAGGGTTGAGCATCTGCAAAGCGATCATCGAAGACGTCCTGGGAGGAGCGATCTGGCTCGATTCCACGTCCGGCGTCGGCACCACAGTCACATTCCATCTGTCCTTCAACAAAGTGAAGGATGCTTCTAATAAAGGTCTACGTTCGAAGCTCCCCAGCCCCGACGGGGAGAAGGCGTCTTCCCCCAAGCCCACGGCTCGTGATCTGAGCATGGTCCCCCGCGATCAGATCCGGGTGTGCATTGCCGAAGACAATCCGATCAACCAGAAGATCGCCGTCAAGTTCGTGACCGGCCTCAATCTGCAGTGCGAAGCCTACAGCGACGGCCGCCAGGCGGTCGAGGCTCTCCGGGCCCGCTCCCGGGAAGGCAACCCCTTCCACGTGGTCCTCATGGACGTGCAGATGCCCACCCTGGATGGATACAACGCGACGCGCGAGATCCGCAAAGACCCGGACCCCAATGTCAACGAGGCCCTGGTCATTGCGATGACCGCCAGCGCCATCGAGGGCGACCGGGAGAAATGCATCGACGCCGGCATGAACAACTACCTCCCGAAGCCGGTCCGATCCACCATCCTGGCCGAGATGCTCGACCAGTACCTCGCCCCGGTCCCCGCCTACACGCGCACTCGCATGACGAATCGCGATCGCGGGAGCGTGAGTACCGACGCCGGCACGCCGCCACTCAGCAACAGCTCCTCGACGCCCCAGTCCCAATCCGCTAGTCCAGTTATCGCACTCACGCCCGAGGAGGAAAAACCACTTGCCCCCAGCAACAGCAACAGCACCTGAACAGCAACAAGGCATTCGAAGGAAAAATTGCAACATTTTGCAGGAATTCTCGAAAGTCTCTTCTTTTCTTCTCCTGTTTCCCTTGCCGCCCCCACTTGTTTGTATGTTTGAGATACCACATCTGTATAAATTGGAGTTCTTCCTTCCATCTTTTTTTTTCTCTCTCTCTTCTATTCCTTCATCTGTTTGTCTTCATTCGTTCCCCCCCTTTTCTCTTATACAAAATCTTGTGATGTATCCCCAGCTACAATCTGTCTGCGTTAGGGGTAAATTTTTCCATCCATTAAATAGCTTCGTTTCTGGTTAGCGAATCTTCTGGTTTTCTGCTCCCAAGCTTTCTCTCCGGCCTCTTTTTGCTTTCAAAACCACGATCGGCCACAATGGGGTATGGATATAAATAGACCCCGGTCTCCTTTCGTTCCTCTGTCCCCCACATCCCCTTCTAGGCGCGTGCTTCTCTACCTACCCTATGTTGGTTGATCTGTCGTCTACTGTGGTGTCCGCATAGGCCTATCCACCACAACAACTTGATGATTAAATGAAGGATATGATTAATGATACTCGAGATACTCACTCACTCAACCAGTAATATATATGCTATCCAGACCCGGTGAAGTTAGGTACTCAGATGCTACGTAATTGCAGTAATCCCTACAGAGCGTCGCGCCTCGCTTCTACGGTATATATGTTTTGCCGACATGATGGTATGCCTACCCAGCGTCATTGCGGGGACTTTTGGGAAAAGAACCTCCCCGAAATATAAGCCGAGCTGTTTTCTTTTGCCAGCAAGATGTGTTGATTTCCAAATTCTGTGTTACTTCTCGACTCGATGCCGAAATAGATCTTGGATTCGAGGATGGATCCATTTCCAGCAAAGCTAGTCGAATGTTGTGGCTTTACCTATCATCTTAATTGATCATGGTTCACTCATCGGCATGTGGAGCGAGGCGGGACAGTAGACGTCGATGGTTGAATGGATTCTGGATTGTAGTGTTTGGCCATCGCGAAATCGAAGAATTTGATTTCGTTGTAGCATTTGTCTCTGATATTGTTTTCGAGGTCGGACCTGGTTGCCAAGTGGGTGGTTGTCGACACAATATTGAGTTGAGAGGGCGGAATGGGGCGGAAGTGGTTCTCTTCTGCGGATTGAAGACAAGCAGTCGATGCGGGGTGGAGGTGGTTGAATGGATTGTAGATGGCGCGAGCAAAAGAGGCTTCATTGGAGCTCATTTCCACACGATGGGAAAGCCGTAAGGTGCCTAACGACTAGTCTAGCGGCCAGATGGCCGCCGAACGCACCTGACGTCCCAAGCTAGTGATTGTTGAGAATGCACTGGGATGACGTTGTTTCTGTCGGCCTGATTTGGATCCCGCACCGCGAATGCCAGATCTGATGCTTAGGTACAGTACTGTATGTCAGGCATGAGCATGGATGATCGCAGGGTGGAGCTGCATGCCTGGTTGAACTTGGTTTAGAACGAGCGCTTATCGTAGGACGGGCCCGGCCTCAACCCGTGGTCTCAACCCACTCGCTGTCTTCTGGAAAACGCCCACAAGGAAAGCAAGCTGGAAGGTGCCGATGAGCGACAGGGCTGGGTGATTAGCCGCCGGAATAATATGGAGACTCTCCCATCGTCGCCACCAGAGTACGGCGAGCTCTATAGTATCTATGGTACGAACAAAGCCTCCGGTAGTTGTTCGATTCCTCATCTGGCGGTGAAGAAAGCAAACGAGGGCCAGGCGAATGAAGGTACTTTCCCTTCCCCCCCAATTAACCCCACCCACTCTGCATCAATACTCTAAAGAAGGATTAGCCATCCGCAGTGCATCCGTCGCCGTTGACTGACAGGAATGGAGAGTGTGTCTGCCCTCCACTCCGGAGTCGTCTTTTCGCCCATGGAGAAACTTAACACGGACCCTCACCTGCAGCCAATTGTTGGGCACTGCGGGGATAGTCGTCTCACATCCAAAGAAGCCATGACCCAGCATGCATCGGAGGTATTAGCAGCCTAGCCCAAGAGCCTTGGTGCAGCGCCGGCGAATCTCGAGCAGCAGTCTGGTGCATTAGCGTAGCGTTACCAGCATAGATCAGACAGACTTTGCGAGCCGCTGCTCGTGAAAACTCCGTAATCCCAAAATAAAGTAGTCGGAATTTTGCCTCGCTCGTCATTCTCTCATGGCCTACTCAGATAATTTGGCCAGGCATGATCTGACTCAGTTCAGCAAAACTTGGCGACCCGAGAGGAGCTGTGTCGTGAGATAAACCGAAGCAAGCAGTGACCCAATCAAGTGATGTCAAATTTACACACGAATGATCAAAGTAGTTCATCGGAGGCACAATCATCACTTCATTGGGTTTCTGTGTGACCAATAATTCCGGTCGGGCTGCTGGACGACCAAGCACGAGAGACCCTCATCTAAGGTGCCGATAGCTGAGACATAATAGTTAGGGCCGCTCAGGCACAGTTGAAAAAAGACAGCGTGAGGAAAAAGACACGGCCGCAATTGCAAGGCAACAATCCAAGAGTCCGTGAGGCAGCAAGGTTGGAGACATAATGACAGTACGCGCATAAGATGCAGGAAGAATCGAATGCCACTGGTCATAGCGGCTTGTCGGTGGATGTCACCCTGAAGCCGGCGTCGATCGTGACTGGTGTATTTTCTCATCCAAGCCGGCGACCAGAAGAACAGGCTTTCCCTGCGTGTTTTAGCAGCTCCGATCTGCCTGTCAGCCAAGAGCCTGTATCGAGTGCGTATCCAGACCGTTTTCAACTCTTCTCGTTGGCTTTAGGTCTTTTGTACTTCTTTGGGCAGTATCATGAGGCCCTGATTCCGAGGTGTCGGCTTGCTGGACAGGGATGCCCTGAACCAAAATCTTGGGAGGATCGGAGGACTCCGAGACTCGTTCAAAACATTGAGTCGTGTATCTGCAAGCCAGTCGAGCCTCTTATCATCTGCACCCGTTCTGCACCGTACAACATATTGAAATTTCCACGTTGGCGGCGTCTATAGCGCTTGTTACCGTTGGAAGTCGGGAAGTTGATGATAGTTCACTCAATTGCTCGAGCTCAATGAATTCAGGCGCGGGATGCTGGGCCGCCGATAAGCGGACAACACACTCGCCTTGAATTCCACACCCCAGGTTGTTTTTGTTCTTTGCATGTCATATGCTTGGCGCATCCAGAAGATGAGAATCATCCCTGTCTGTCACACAGTCTCCCATTTGATTTCAGGGGCCAATTTCTGCCCTGCCGTGCCACTTGAGCGATCTTGGGTCGCCGCGCCGAGTTAGCAGAAGTCATTAGCCCGTTTTTGACGTTTGAGAATGCAGTCCCGGTCTTTTTGTGCTTCTAATTAGCCGGTTCTCCGTGCTTTTCTTGAATTGTTTTATGTGCCAGACCGCTCCTGTTCGTTCGTTCCGAACATATGCAGAGATGTCCAATGCTGATCCAAGATCCTCAATATTCGGTTTATTTCTATTGCCGCAAAGCTGTGACTTTCGTCAGCCCCCGCACCATATACTGCGCATGCAACTTTTTGTGCCTTGCAGTCTTTGATTCAAGACGTCACCATTCATATGGCCGTTCACGGATAAAGTCTTTCAACAAAACGGAAGTGGAAGAGACAAGCTTTCTTACCCTAACAAGTCTCCCAAGCCTCCCAAAGGGGATGACCTAGCAGCTCAAAGCCATCGGAACGTTATATCCTCGTTACGACAGATTCGATCGAGCTTCGAACAAATGAATCACGTCTTGAGTTTGATAATATATGGCTGTAATGACCGAAACAGCTCGAATGAATGCCACAAATTGTGATAGCTCCGTAGGCACTCATTTCTCATTGCATCTTGTCGAATAGATCTTGTACCTCTGTTGCTGCAATCACCTTACCTCAGCCACCCAGCCACCTGATATCGGTGGCGCATATTCACAAAGGACTAGCTTTAAAGAAGGGAGGTAATTTGCCGCATTCACAAACGGAAAAGAAGGCCTGCGGCATCTGAAAGTGAAATGAGTCTAGATGAGAGGTTGAAGGTCTCACGTATTTTGTTTCTTGATCATGAGCATACTGTGGCGCTCGAAAGGGGAGCAGTAGCTCCGCTGGAGATGAAAGTCGAAACACTGCAGGATCAGCTTCGCAGTGCGTCTCATTGTTCATCTTATAGCTTTGTCGTATCAGCCAGACCATTGCAGCCCAAGGAGAGAAAGAGGAAAAAGGTCCGAGAGCCCCCAGGATGACCGATAGTCTCGCCACGGGACATCGGGGAAGGTCGTCCGGGTGGAGGAGGGATGCAGAGGGCTGGACCAGTCTCCGACCATTCAGCAATCTTTCTAGTTTTTCGTCTTTTCAGCCAGAGCGGGGTTCTTCCGGGAAAAGGAGCGAATTGGCGTGCAGAAACTGCAAGACGGGCGGAATTGGGGGGTTGGGATTGGCGACAAGTGGAGGGATGATGGTGGGTGAGAGGCAGGAGGGGGGTGGGAGAAAATGCCTCCCCGGACAATCCCAATGCCCAATGGCTCTATCTCGCCCATCCCCAAGCCCCCCCTTTCCCCTCATGGCCTTGCTAAGGCTCATTTCCTTTGATCAGAGTTCATTCCGCCGGATGGAAGACTCTCCGCGGAGGGCTATATAAGCCCTCTCCTCGTCCTCCATCGTCCGGGCCTGTTCCTTCTTCCGTTTCTATCTCTCCAAGTCTCGTCTGCTTCCCTTCAACTCGTCGGAGTCATTCGTCGACTCTCTTGTATCTGCCCTCTGACATACCAGCCCCTTGATAGGCATCAGTCGTTGAACCTTCTTTGTCATTGAACTCACTGTTTCTATTCTCCTTCATCAGCTCCAAACCTCTTTTCACAATGGCGACACACCACTATCAGTCTCCCGCTCTCCCCATCAACGTCCCCTCTAAGGCTCCAGCTCAGGCTAGTCTTTATCCTGTCGGTCGAGTGTCGGGATCACCTCCTGATATCTCCGACGCCAGCACCACGGCAGGAAGCCGTACCTCCGCTGGATTCAGTTATGCATCCGGAAGCATTGGCGGCGATTATGACTCCAGCTCTGCCTCATACTCTGGAGTCGATGTTGTTGATGTTTTGAATGATCGCATGCAGGATATGTTTGACCCAACACCATTGGATAAGGGATTGGCGATGCAGGCGCAAGCGTGAGTGTCTAAACCCCGCCGCGGCGAACCCCGATTCGCTGCCCTTGAAACCCACAGAATTAGAAATGGGCAGCATAAATCTGGGATTCCAGAAATGAAGGGAGGCTAAAAACTTACCCCATCAGTTCCGGTCAGTTGAATGCGAAGCAGCGTGAGCTGATCGAGCTGCAAGCTCTTGCACAAAGGCGCCTAAAGGGCGTGCGCGCCAGTTTTGCCGATGGCATCAAAGTCGCTCGAGAAACCAAGCGGGATTTGGAATGGACCCAGAAACGCGTCAAGTAAGCTGCGAACTCATTCCCTGACATTTTTCGTCTTGCTCCGTATACGACTGGCGTCAACGGATTCCGCTCCGCTGACCAGCTGCGCGGACGTCCGCCGCGCTCCGCCGTCAAGATGGTTCTTGGCAGCGTTCAGTGTCCTACTGGTCCCCTTGAAACATCTTCCGCGTGTGGTTTGCAGGCGCGATCTACCCCGATACCAGAGCTTCAGATGCTGACTAACGAAACAAGTGCTTTGAAGGCCAAAGCTGAACATGCTCATCCCGATGAGTATCGGCGTGCGGCCAAGAAATACACCTTCGACGATAACTGAGCGACAAAAAGGGATCGTGTTGGGAAGTGGCCGAGACGAATTTGCAAGGCAAACACTCCCGTCGAGACCACGAAAGCTGGCTTTCCGATAAATTGGCTTCTATGGGTTTTGGATTTGGCGTGCTTGATTTCGGGATGGATTTTTTTGATTTGCGATACTGTTTAGCTGGGAGGGTTTCTGGGATAACCCCTGTCGTCGATGTTCCGTTGGCGGCGCGATGTAATATTGAGCCTGCTGGTCTTTGATGGGAATTTTCATATTCGGCAATATATCTTCATTTTTTCTTGCAGATTCGCGACTGGTTGCATTTCCGGGTAAAGGGGCGGGGGAGGTAAGAATGCGTGATCTATGGCTCCGAATAGACTGCGGATGCACAAGAAGGTGCGGCCGCGACGTTTCAGATTGACATGGGAAAAATGGAAACTCCCCATCACATCACATCCTGTGACGACAAGCGCCAAGTCATGTGCCAGGCCCAGGTCACCTGGGGTCACGATACGGGCACGGTCCTCGGTGGTATGTGGTAGGCGCATACCAGTGAAGCAGCAAGACTGACGCCAAGAATGCTATGAAGATATGGATAGATCGAGGACACGAACCTCATATCCTTATCTTTGCAATTCCACCCCAGTCATCCTGGATTCTGTGATGAGATGCGAGGAGCAGTGTGACCGGTCAGTTCCGCTGTGCCGACTCCGCCAGCGGACAGGAAACGCTCGGCCGCCCCCGCTCCACCCCCTGTTCTGAGATGATTTCCTTGCCGCTTTAGGCGGAGACTCGCCGAGGAGCTCGGGGACGGAGGCGTCGCCTGCTGTCATTGTGGCACAGCGCTTCCAGCCAAAGTGTACGCACACATTGGGTGGATCGATTGGAAAGTGAGATGCCGTGCATATGATGTGCAGCGAGCGCATGACCCGAGATTGCCCCTGACGCGTTAGATCACGATTAGCGTCCAGTCTCACTGGTGTAGGAACCCGAGCTTACTTGAAGTCATGAGCCTGTAACTATAGAGCCAAGATTCAGGGGTGCAGTAGTTTCCGGTGCATTTGTCGCGTGGCATTGCTTGCACCCTACCTCATAGACAACTCAATGGGAACGTGTGCCTTCTGACAAATCAGGCAAACATGAGGCTCACATAGCCAAAGTGGTCCGGTCCAATCAGCAACTCCAACACGCCAATGATTTTTGAAGTGAACAGCAGTGGCAGACGCCCCTCTGACTGGTCTGGTGGCTTGGATGCGTGTAGGACCATATCGCCAGTTTGCGTAGAGATAGATATTCAACAGTACTTGACCCCTGCAGCGCAGACATATGAAGCCCTTTGACTCTTGTAATGCTAGCCCAATGTCTTGGTTGTACCACTGAAGTTGGTGGGTTGTTACTGAGGCGATCCGAAGTTGTCGCCCGTGGTGGGACTAGAGGAAATGAACCCCCGGATAAAACCCTTCCGTAAGATTAGATTAAAAGCCGGATCCTGGTAATGTCCTATTTCAGGATATGAACATGTGAGTCATGAAGGTGTATTGTGTGCATGTTGATCTGGGAATCACTAAGAGGTAGACTGTTGATGATTCAGTGGCATGCTACTTACCTTGTTCAGGGGCTAAAGAAGCTGAGCGTGAAAAGGAGGTATTACTACTTTCGGATTCAGCCTATTCGACAAACACCCCTATCGAAGACTACAAATATCATTTCTCTTTGAATGTCTGGGAAATTAATTGTTATCAGCCATTAGATATTTCCCCAATATCTTGACCCGAGGATTGAAATGTTCATTTTGCCTGTATAGGTTCAATGAGAAAGCTGATCGATCTGCGCTACAGAAAGTGCCATAACAGTAGGCACACAGCAATAAAAATGAGCGATAAAATATCTGATCAATAGGGCATCAAGTTGAATAGCATACTTGTTCTCTGTGACTTGCATTTAAGCCTTTACAGGATTCGAATTCGTAACGTCACGTAATTAAGGTCAGTAAGTAGCTAGCTCCCTCGGGCTGCAGTAACCATGGGTTATAATTCCATCCGAGACTGGGAAGCGAGCATGAACCAACTCAGAATTCTAGCTTCATAGTTGGTTAGACATTCCTATTGGTGATAGGGATGCTAGAAGGCTTCGGAAATCACGTCTGCATGTGGTCGATTAGCAGCGAATCATCAAACAAAGTATAAACTACCAAATGATGTAGAGAATAACCTACCAGTACCGCGAAGCACATGTGGTCAAAATAGGTTTAAGGCCCTTCCATGGGCTCTCGACAAAGACAGGCAGGAAAATCACTAGATCATTGTGTTGATTCTTGACTCCGATTGACCATTTGAGCAATTCATTGTGACGAGGAAAACGGGTACCATTAGGCGCGGTGTAGCAAACAGACCCAGCCCGTGGCTTCTGTCTGCTTTCGACAGCTTTCTTGGTGGGCTCAGTAGGCTTGAGCGTCTGTGCTGCGGTGGGAGTCGGACCATTGAGGTTTTGTTTCTGCTGGCTTTCATCACTAGGCTTGGATGTCTTCGCAGGCTTGGATGTCTCCACCGGCTTGGGTGCTCTTCCTGCAGACAAATTCGAGATGTGAGGGTGGTGCAGCTCGTTAACCTCACCGGGTCTGCTTTTAGAGTTGTGCACAGAGATAGAAGCCTCTGGTGTTGTGGGACTAGAGGAGCTAGTACGTGATTTCTGTTGTGATTTGTGCGGAACGTTGGCAGGCTCAGCAACCGATTTGGATAACTTTCCATCACCCGCATTAATAGTGTTGAATCGATTGCTAGCGCTAACGGTAGATTGAGCGTAGTGGTCTAGAACATGCACCCATCGCCAACGCGTTAGAGAGGAACATACTGCCATGTAGAACGTTCATCCTGAATATTGAAAGTACTGTTTGAACTCACGAGGATGGAGAGTATTGCTCTTCGAACAAACCTGCTGGGAGCCTTTGGCGTTTGTTTTGGACTGCAGACAATGAATTGGTTTCTCAGCAGCGACCGTAGCAGCCGTCAAGCTTGCAGAATGTGGCAAGTGGTCAACCTTCTGTGCCGGGGCGTGGGGAGAAGGAGTGCATTCCTTGTCCGCGTTCTCTTCCTGGAAGGAGGCAGCGTGAGCTTTCCAATCTTCATACAAGGAAGAGGTGCGCAATTTAGAATGCCTGTGAGTGGGTATTCCCTGTTCTTTGACTGGAGCAGCCTGAGCAGGTCGAAAAACAGTCTGTTGGGACGGCACTTCGTAGTTCTTCAGAGTCTCGGGAGCCCATTCTTGCAGAAACTCATATTCCTTCTGTGACGGTGCTCGCTTCAGGATTTGCTTGGGTTGGACAGCAGCGGAAGGCATGATGAACTGCTGTAACATGTGCCTGTTTCTGGTTCTGTGAGGGGATCGGTGATGCAAGTGGAGAGGACTGATGAAAATAATGGTTGTCGAAGTGTTGAAGTAAGGTTGTACCCAAAATGGTGGAGGGTGGGGGGTTTTGAACCAGTGGCTAGAGGTCTAATATGTGAAGAAGCGAGAGAAATTGAGAGTAGTGAAGTGGTGGTTTCCTCACACGGCATAAGTAGGAACTTAGTGAATGATTTAAACATGGCAGGGAAGACCAGATAAACTCCAGGCTGCAAGTATCTTCCTCCTGACTGAAGGTGAAATAATTTTAGACTTATATTGACATTGTCACTTTGAATTATTCTACCTTCACTGTACACAAATATACCAGTCTCATTAGCTATAGCTCCTGCTGGCTCTATGCAAAAGTGTGTTCCTCCTGAATTGCACGGTTGATGACACGCACAAAACGTCCTACCTTATCGACGTCCTGCTTAGCTGTTTCAATTCCCAAAAGCACCTTCTTGACACCAACGCCGATAGTCTTACGTTCAGAGATGTCATCGAGACCCTCTAGTGCTTGCTCAATCTCCTGCGCATCGAAAGCTCCGGATTTCTCAAGGATATATCTCAACTCCTCGAATGTCATAACATTCGGAACCATGATATCCGCATTGAAGGAGTTGTAAACATCCAACTGCTTCAACACAGCTCTCTCCGTGGTAGTTGCCAGGACCAGGAGGCGTCGGCCCTTGCTAGGTTGCTTTCTCAAGCACACCATTAACGTTTGCAAGATGGCGTTGCTGAATCGAGGGCCAATAGGCACCCACTCAATAAGGCGCTCGATGTTGTCAACAACGACAACACTCGTACGACTTTTATAGGCATCATCGAAAATCTTGGTGATGTGCTGAATCTTGGCCATTTCACTATACCCGACCATGTCCTCGGGACTGATCAACTTGATGAAGGGGAAGCCGGAGTCGATGGCGATCCGAGCAGCAAGAGCAGTCTTTCCACTTGCGGTCGGGCCGTGCAACAAGACAGAGAACAGAGGCGAGGACTCGGCATTGCTGACTTGTTTCACGAAAAGCTCTCCTTCCTTAAGAATCTCATTAATGCCTGGGGAGAAGTGAATAATGCCGTACTGAATGCGACTTGACAGCTCTTCCTCGGAGACACCAAATGCCGGCTTGACTTCATCAAGTGCGTGGTGGAAATCAGCACGGTTGACCTTCATGTTTACAACATCATCACTGACGTTAGCCATCGTGCCAACTTTGATATGCCGAGAGAACGCGAATGAAGATGCGGACTTGACAAGACCAGCAATTTCAGCACCAGAAAAGTTCTTGGTCAGCTGGGCCAGTTCAGGCAGGTCGACATCATCGTCCATCACACTGTTGTCGCGCATCTTCTGGGTATGGATCTTGAGGATCTGAGCTCGGCCTTTCTCATCGGGAAGGGAGATTTCCATGTGAACTTCAAGACGACCAGGACGCAGGAGTGCTTCATCAATCATATCCTTTCGGTTAGTCATACCGATGAGTAGGATGTTGTTGAGCTGGTCGACACCATCAAGCTTCGAGAGCAGCTGGTTGACCACGCTATCTCCGACTCCAGTACCGCCACCAGCTCCACTACCACGCTGCTTACAGACAGCATCAAGCTCATCGAAGATGATGATATGAAGGCCACTCTCCTCACCCTTCTCCTTATACTCCTTCTCTGCATCCGCAAAGAGTTTTCGGATATTCTCTTCAGACTGACCGACGTACTTGTTGAGCACTTCTGGTCCATTGATGACCTTGGGTTCTCTAGCGTTCAACATCTTTCCAATTTGCCGAGCAATCAAAGTTTTACCTGTTCCAGGAGGACCATAGAGCAGTATACCCTTTACATGCTGAAGACCCAATTTCTCAACAAGCCCTGGGGGAAAGATTCGAGACGCGAAGGCACGACGGAAGATAGTGCTAAATTCTGAGTCGAGACCACCGATGCCCATATTCTCGAACTTGAAATCAGGTTGAATAATAGAGTTTGCGGCGGGCCGACGGTTTGAAGCCTTCAAATTGATACCGGTACGAGCGTCCTTGAAGAAGGTGATTTGAGAGTGTCTTGTAAGGATACCTCTGGCAATAGGGCTGGTCTCGACCTGTCCACCATTGGGGTCAGGGGTGCCGGAGGACAGATCAACGCGTTGAACGGTCTTGATTGTCAACAAAAGAGGGATGCTTCGGTGATCCATCAGGATCTTTTGACCGGGTGCGAATATTTGGTTTTCAAAATTCTAATTCTGTCAGTGACCGCAGTACAATTAAAGTTGGGACGGGGGAATTAACATACCTTAATCACGACGCTGGCCAGCTCATCCTGGTCATATGGAGTCTCGACCCTCTTCTTGCCAGCGAATCCTACTTCGATATCGGTTGATCCGACGTATGCCTGACCACCCTGGCCGAAGGGATCATAGATCTGCACTTGCACTGAGTCCGTGAAAGCGATACCAGCCCAAGTTCGCTGAGGATCCGACATGCTGATATGACCGGGTGGGAACCCATCCAGAGGACGCGCAGAGAGAACGTAAAGGTCGTTGATGAGAAGTAAAAGGTCGTGTCCATCGCGAGAGGGAGGGAAGTCCTGGGTTGAAACGGCGACTCTAAGAAAACTGTCAGAAGGTAGGACTTGACCTCTGATTGGCTCAAGTCATACAGATTTCCAAAGGTATACACATTGTCCGGGCTCTTTGCAGGCCGTAGCGTCCATGTTTGACCGGAGCTGGCGGGCTTCTCACTCCGTGGCGGCATGTGTGATGGGCTAGGTCTGCCCATAGACTGCGGTGGGGCTCCGTATCCTCCGGGACTAATAGACAGTATGAGTTAGCAAGTCATTGTTCGAAAGAAAGCCTTGCGTTCTTTATATGCGTACCCTGCAGCAGGATATCCACCCGGCTGGTTAGGGACCGTGTAGCCGTCACCACGCGAGGGGCGAGAGCCGAAAGGGTTGGGCACAGAAGGGTAATTATTGCGATTAAACATGTTTGCGCAAGAATGTAAGAGTTATTGCGCAGACAGCAGACGGGATATAGAAGTGGACAATGGCTGACTGTGCAGTTGAGCGCGGGGGAGGGGCGATTAGAGTGATGCTGCCGGCAGCTGTGGCACAAGTTCAACTAATATGGAATGAAGTTTCAACGGCATAGACAAAGTGAAGAATGACCTTGAACAGCTGACTTCAAAGTAAAGTGTTTGTACGGTGGGAGATTATCAAGTATGAGAGAATGAGGGTGGTAGAAGTGGCGGTTGTAAGTTGGAGGAAGCTCCTTTCGCGACACATGGACGTAACCGCCAGTTAAGGTACCGTTGCTTAGTCCATCGGCCCGGCGGACTTCCGTTTTCGCCGATCTCTATGACGACTCTTGTACTCGAGCAATCCATCTTCCCAGTTCAGTAGATACACTTGCTCATCGAACCAAGATGCCGCTGTGAGTCTTTCATCATCGTTTCTTCTCGTTTTTGGGTTGCTAACACTAATATGAATCCTCATGAATCAGACACCTCCTCGGCAAGAAGTCATGGAACGTCTACAACCCAGAGAATATCGCTCGCGTCCGGCGCGACGAGGCGCAGGCCAAAGCTCGGGAGGAAGAAGAGGAGCGTCGCATGCAGGAGGTCGATGCCGAGCGAAGAATCCAAATACTGCGCGGAGAACGACCCTCAACCCCCCCTCCACCGCCGCCGGAGCCTTCTGACTCTTTTGCCAACAAACACAAGTCTTACTCGGAAGATGCGGCGAGGCGCAGGAAAAGAAGACGACTGGCTGGGGAGAACGACACGGACAGAGATATCAGACTGGCCCAAGAGGATGCAAAGATAGCCCTAGCCACCCAGGACCAGCAGGCTCGTGTCCGTTCAAGCGATGCGCCCCTTCACGATAGCTCCGGGCACATTGACCTGTTTCCTCAGGGAAATGCCCGCAAACCAGTTGAGAAGAACGCGGAAGCTGAGAAGGAATCTGCTGAGAAGCAACGAAGACTCGAAGATCAATACACAATGCGCTTCTCCAATGCAGCGGGTTTCCGGCAATCGGTCAATCAAAATCCCTGGTATTCATCTTCCCGAAATGATACACAACCATCAGAATCCATGCCAAGCAAGGATGTCTGGGGCAATGAGGATCCTCGAAGGAGAGAACGGGAAAAGGCCAGGTTGGTTGCCAACGACCCTCTAGCAGCGATGAAGAAAGGTGTGCAACAGCTCCGGTCTGTTGAGCGCGAAAGGAATAGATGGAACGAGGAACGAAAACGAGAGCTTGAGGAAATGAAATCCACGGAAAGGCGCCGGTCGCATTCCCGAAGAAGGCGGTCACCGTCGCTAGATAGCCTTGAGGGCTTCAGGCTTGATGCTTCTTCAGATAGCCGTCAGAAACATCATGAAAGAAGCTCTCGTCGACATCATGATCGCAAGGACGGAAGTCGAGATCGCTCGCGTCATCGACATTCGCAGCCTAAGTCAGACTCTCATTCTCGTCGCCATGACCGCCATAGACGGGCGGAATCAAAAACTCGAGTGAGATGAATTAGAGCATTCACAATACGAGCAATGTGCATATTACTCGTCATTATACGATTATGGTGAGGGCAACTCTCCTCCCAGCATCTTCTACAGCCAGTTACGAGAGAAAGGTCACCGTGTTCAAGCTTGGAAGTCTTCGTGACCAACGCAAACACAAGTCTATTATTCTTTATCGCACTGAAGAGATTTTTGAGATTGAGATTTATAGAACCATGACCACCATGCGTGTTTAGCTCACTGCAAACTCCACAGCTGAGAGCCCTTCTCATTTTCAGTATCCCACTCAATACTGATGTCCAATGACCGGGATCCTGCCTCCTTCTTCTGGTAACCGACCTTACCAGTGATCGTTTGGCCTTTCTTAAGGGGGAGGGCCTTCTTCTTCTCCTGATCGATGAGGCAGATGGTTTGCTGCCAGTGTGTTTCAGTGCCGTGAGGCCCGGTGGTAAAAGCAACAATGCCCTTCTTCTGCATATCAGAGGGGAGTGCATCGTCCGCAAGGGGGGAGTCCCTGGAAGGCATGAAGAAGATGTCGAACCAGATAGCGAAACCATCAAGCGCATCAATGTCTTCGTTGAGAGTGACCTTGAACTCCTTCAAAAAGGACAGTTCTTCAACCGTTATGGTATGCAGCGGAAGAGGCAGAAAGACATCGGAATCTCCGGGGATCGATGACGGCGGTACACTTCGGACAAGCGCCTCATCGTAGATACCGGTAAGCATGCTCTTCATGTTGAAACCGTAGACACTCTTCCAGAATGTGATGTGCGACGAAATGAATTCGGAGTCCGCGAATGGGGCGATGCGGAGGGTAGCATGCGAAGGAGCCATTAGACCTCCGGGGGCAAGGTAGCGGTCCCGAGCATAGATTACCGAGTCGAACATGGCCTCAAAAAGAAGACCGTAACCCATCCACTCAGAGACGATAATATCCACCTGCGGGACGGGCAGTGTGACTTCCTCGATCTTGCCACGGATGCAGCTGGATTCTCAGATATTAGCTCATGTCTGTCGCAGTAGATGAAGGCGATCACTTACGTTATGATGTCCCCGAAGCCGTTCTCATAGATGATCTCCTTGGCTCTATCGATGATGTTCGAGTTGTCAACGGAGATGACCTTGCGAGCCCCAGCCTTGGCGCAGAACATGGACAGAATTCCGGTTCCGCAACCTACGTCCAGGACAACCTTATCCTTGAAAACATGCTTGTTCTCGTAGATGAAGTCCCGGTAAGCTTCAGTGCGAACAGTGTCTTTAAGCATGGACTCGTGAATGCCTGGCAATTATTTTGTTAGTTGGGAGATGGCGTATTGAGATACCTGGATTTCGAAGACTGTACCATTGTATGAGTAGGAAACGAAGTAATCCGCATCAGCCTCCTCAATCTTGCTGGTGGTTCGTCGTGCACTAGGAGCATTGGGGCTTGTTTTGAGCTTCTCATCCTCCTTGGAAAGTTGTTCTTCCATTGACTTCTGGACCGCGTCTCGATATTCGGAAAATTGTGTCTGAAGGCGCTCAAGGTCCTCCTGCAGCTCAATTACTCGCCTCTCGGCGTCCGTCTCCCCTGCAGCATCTGGGGCTTCTTCATCAATGTCATCCAAGCTGTACAGTAGAGCATCATCCTCCAGGACCGGCATCAAGTAGAGCTCGTCGTCAAATTTATCCTTGGAGGAGACATCGGGCGACATGTTGCCCTGCTTGACCTGGGAACGGATGTAGTTGACCAACTTGATAGTGCCCAAAAAGTCCAAGTCTGTATTGCGAATGAAGTAAAAGTTAGCCGTGTCACAATCAGAGCCTAAGAGCCATTCCACATCCAGGCTTCTACATCTCCACATCCAGGGATTCAACGCAGTGCCAATGCATATCAAGTGAGAACGCACCGAACTCCTTCCGAATTCCTCGCAGGTCAAAGTTGTGCTTGTCTTTGGTTTCTTTCAACATGGACAGCACGTCGGGGTAGACTTTGTCGGAGAATAGGCCGACAACTGGCTGGGTCTCGTCATCGGGCTCGACATCTTCCCATCCTTCCTCATTGCTGATGTCGGACTCCTCAGAAGAATAAGAGCGCACGTCGTCCTCGACGGGGACACGCTGCGATGCAGAAGCCGACGCAGACATGGCGATAATTGCGGGGTATTGCAATATTTTGCGCGGATGGCTCGACGGGTATAGAATCAGATTGTTTGAAATCTAATTTTCCAGAACCTGAGCCGATTGCGCTCTTAGCAAATCACGAATCCGTGATACGGATAAAGAGTTGAAAAGGGCGAGTTGGAGAAGTGTCAACTGAGAGAGGTGAGGGGTACAAATTTCCAGTTTGCTTGCGGCGGCCGGAAAAGACAAACCGTCGAAAAAAAAAATCGAAAAATCGAAAAATCGAAAATGAGCGGGACGGGCATTTGGTGCCCCGCCTGCCTGTTTATTATCAGGGGGCCCAGAACGGCGATAAGAGTCAATCAAACACGGAGGAGCCTGAGGCTTGGTCGGCTTCCCCGCCAACAGAAGCGTCACCGCCTCCCTCCAGAAGAGCTTCAGCTTCATCTCCAACTCACAGTCCCCTCCTCCACTCTGCGAACACAACAAACTCCCTCTTCAATTCAATCGCCTTCTTACTATCGATATCGAGTCTCGCACTCTTACCAAATTCTGGGTTTTGTTGTCTTGAGCTAAAACCGAGCAGTCGGTTCCCCCTGCACAGTGACCGCTCTTCCCCTCCCAGACGCTGTTTTGGTTCCGCCGGCAATACAAACAATCAAGCATGGCCTTCTTCTTCAACCGCGGTCGATCCCGTCAGCCTTCTGATCTTGTTCGGACAATTAAAGACTCCCTGGCGCGGGTTCGGGAGGACCCCTTGACTGCCAAGGTTGGTCTCCAATTTGTGTATCCTCCTCTGGTCTCGAGAGCAGTTCCGCGCCAGACTGTTCTGACTTCCGCGACCCCGAATGCTTGCTGACTGCACTAACATGTAGGATGCGGAAAAGCCACTCTCTCAGATGAAACTGATCGTCCAAGGTACTCAAGGTTCGTGTGCTCGCATGAAATTGCACGGGGCTTGTTACCCTTGCCTCCTAAATACTTCTTTAGGGTCTCCAGAAACCCCGGCTGATGTGGTCCTTTGCAGATGTCGAGGTATCCCCTGAACAGGTTCAAAATCTAGTTCACGCAGCTCTGCAGGAGGATTTGCTTTATGACCTAGCTCGATGTCTTCATCTCCTTCCCTTTGAAGCTCGAAAGGACACCCAGGCCATCTTTTCGCATATGCTTCGTTTCAGGCCTGCCAGTTCGAGCTCAAATCAAAATGACCCTCCGGTCATCTCTTATATAGTCCATAACCGACCCGAGGTTATCATTGAATTGTGCAAGGGTTATGAGCACAGCGAAAGTGCTATGCCATGCGGCATTATCCTGCGAGAAGCCTTGAAGTTTGACGTCATCGCGGCTATCATCTTGTATGATCAATCAGGCGAAGGAGAGCCAGCTATCAAACTCACAGAAGTTCAGCCCGGCGTCCCCCAAGATGGGACTGGGATCTTTTGGCGTTTTTTCTACTGGATAGACCGCGGCAGTTTCGAGCTGAGTGCCGATTCCTTCACAACCTTCCGGGTAACAATTGTCTATCAAATCTGCTGGCGATAACAAGAGTACTAACACGACCACTCTAGGACATATTGACCCGCCACAAAACTCTAGTAACAGGCTACTTGTCGACTAACTTTGATCGGTTCTTTGCGAAATTCAACGAGGTACTTGTGAACTCCAGCTCATATGTGACCAAGCGGCAGAGCATCAAGCTTCTAGGCGAGATCTTGCTCGATCGGGCCAATTACAATGTCATGATGGCCTATGTGGAGAGCGGTGACAATCTGAAGCTCTGCATGAAGCTACTGCGAGACGATCGCAAGATGGTCCAGTACGAAGGATTCCACGTGTTCAAAGTAAGGCAGACCGGCCCCTCCTGGCCGACGAACGACGGCATGCTGACGAAGAATGTATCGCAGGTATTTGTTGCGAACCCAAACAAATCTGTAGCCGTACAGCGAATTCTCATCAACAACCGTGACCGCCTTTTGAGATTCTTACCTCGCTTCCTGGAGGATCGGACTGAAGATGATCAATTCACAGATGAGAAGAGCTTCTTGGTTCGTCAGATTGAACTTCTCCCCAATGAGCCGATTGAACCAACACGCTCTACCCGTGAGCCGTCCAGGTCCGGCATCAACACAGCTGCCGTGGCTTGAACAATTAGACTGTGAGCCTGTCATCTACCACTTTATCTTTTGCTGTGGACAATCTTTGGCCCCTGCCGGGTCTTTTTGTTTTTGTTTTTGTTTTTGTTTTTTTTTTCTTCCCCCCGCCCCCGCATCTACGCTCCCTTCTTTGGTGAACTCTTTGAGCTTGGTGCGAAGGGCTGCATACATTGAATGTATGCTATGGTTGTGTCGTGTTTGCATGGAAGGTCAGCAGGCATCTGACCTTGGCGGAGTTACAACGGTTGGGTCATTTATGGAAGACTATGTGGAAATGACGAGCAAGGCGGATGACAGAAGGAGGCAATGGACAGAGCGGGCGATGGGCGATGAGATTAATGTATAAAGGCTGTAGTGAATCCTTGCATTGAGGCAGGATGCGACCTGCCGCAAGAAGCCGAGTTCTAGTAAATATTATAGCCACTGAGGTGGATCTGAGTCTTCAATGAAGAAGAAGCCGGAGCTTAGAGCCCGCTGATTGCATCACAGACATGGCGACAATTCTGGAGCTCCTGGCTGGTTGGAAAAAATTCTCACTTCCAAGGGATGGGAGATGAAGATGTGGGAGAAAGTGGATATCAACATCCCTCTGTTCTCCCTTTCTTGCCCAGCCAGAGGCACACACACACACATACACACACACACACACTTCAGTGGCTGCGCAAGGAGATGACACGGCAGAGGAAGCTGAGGAGCCCTTTAAACTCAAGGCAGAGAGATATTGTAGATATGAGTAGATCTAAGCTTGATCTGAGGTGGTGCGTGCGCCCCCGACGGAATAAGTCGAGTGAACTATAGGCTCAATGATAGTTGTTGTGGGTGAAGCAGAGGTTCAATCAAACCATCCATCAGCCACTAAATGCCTCCGCTGTTCTTCTCTTTCTTTGTTCTCTATTCCTCTCTCATTCCCATTGCAACCAGCTTCAATTCAATTCAATTCAATTCAATTCAGAAATAGTGTTTGTGGTCGGGACCACGCAAAATCAACTGTGAAGATCCACAGTTGCGTGGCCCTCCCGAGGAGTTAAAGCAGACTAAAAATTGTATAGTGGATCATCGGCCTCCTCGTCGCCGCCCTCCTCTTTCTTCTCTTGCATCTCCTCTCCTCCCAGTATGTTTGTTCTTTTCCTTCTCCATCTCCTTCTACTTCCTCCCTGGTTTTTGCGCCAGCCCTGCTGTGCGCATTGTTCGTCTTGGTCTCCTTCTCTGTATTGGCTGAATGCGCTACCTTGTTTTCCCCTTCAATGAGGCGAGCATTGCAGAGTAAGGTAGTGTCGCTAGCTAACAAGAGGTGAGCGAGTGCGCGCGCGCATTGCTCGACTACTACTTCTTTACTTTTTTACTATTACTTATTTACTGGCTGAGGGCCTTTTTTTTTCCTTTTTCCCTCCCCTCCTCCCCTCCTCTTCCCCCTTGGCTAATACTTCCGTTCCATCCTCCCTCGACGCAGACCAGATAGCACTGGGCAGCGCAGCGAGTTTATCTCCCCTTTAGCCACACACATTCCGTGGAATTCCACCTCTTTTCACCCCTTCTCTATCTCCCCCGACTTTCAATTCCTCCCTGGATTGCTGAAGCTTGTCCTGCCGCCAAGCATCCTTCCAGGAACTGCAAGCAACGCCCGCCCCAGATTTCACTCCTTCTCTCTCTTCCGTCGCTTTGTTGCCGACTGCCATGATTTACCGCGCAAGAGACCTGATTTCCCCCCGTTTGTCGCTCATTTCCCGTCCTCAGGTCTCATAAGCTTAATCTCTATTTTATTTTTACGATTTCTATAATCATCAATTCCATTGAAGTTCCAACTGCGCCTCCGGTTCTAATTCAGTCCCTATCCGCTCCTTCATCTGCGATCCAAATCCGAATACTACATACAATCAATCAATCAATCAATCAATCAATCAATCGACCGCCCCGCCGGCCGCTGCCTCTCTTGGCTAACGTGTACGAACACAAACACAACCACATCTACATCCACATACACATACCCAGCTTCGGCTGCAAGATCTTTCCTAAAAGAACAAAAACGCTACAAATTAATAGAGATAATAGGGCGCAAAGTCATGCCGGGATAATGGTGAATAATCGGCCCGTTTCTGTACCTTCCGCCGTGATGTCCGAGTCGACCTCGGCAATCCAGAGTCTCCCCTACGATAAGACTGTTGCTGCGACAGTCCCAGTGACACTTCGATCTGCGTCGTTCCCCCAACCGAGTAATCAATCCTTCTGCTCAGAGGACCGATCGAATTCATCCAGTACCTCCTCCGGTGCCCCCATTGAACAAGCCCCACCCGCCCTATCACAACGGACCACTAGACGTGGCAGAAACAGGTTAACCAGCCTACCAGCTGCCGGGGCTTCGACCGTGAGCTTGCGGTCATTGCGCAGTATACCCAGCATTATTGTTGATGATACGGCGTCGCGTCCCAGTTCGCGTCCAGGATCTCGCCCAGGATCTCGTCCCGGGTCGCGCTGGTCGGAACGTAGATGGGGTGGCTTAAGGGGTAGAAAGTCAGGGGATTTCGATCGGGATGAAGATGACACACCGCCTGTCCCTCCTATCCAAGCCCCGTTCAACGGAATCCCCTTGGACATCCCGAACGCCGCACTCGACGGTCTAGGACCGCAATCAATGAGGTTTTCCAAGCGTGGCAGTCTCATCAAGGAAGAGGAAAGACGTCAGCTCCAACAGCAAATCCAGCAGGCGGAGGCAAAACAACAAAGAATCGCGCAGATGGAAGGGGCCGACCAGCAATTACAGGAGCATGTGCTGGAAGACGAGAGCGATACGGCTCTGCCAGCCATGACTTCGCCGGAATTACATGTCGCGGACGAAGAACCTTTGGACTCCCCTACGAGGCGCTCCAAACCGCAAGCGACGCTTAGGGTGCGGCACAGCGCTATTGCCAGCAGAGCCATCTCTGCAGATGAAGACATGTTGTCGCGACGAGTGCGCTTAATGTATGAGAAGGGCGACGAGAATGTGACGGACTCGGAGGTAGCAAGATCCATGGCCGCGGAGCACGGCGTTCTGTGGGAAGACACAGCTCCCCCGAGCATGGAATGCTCGCGTCTGTCGGGACCCAGCGTGTCCGGAACGGATACTCGAAGTATAGTTTCGTCACTCGGGACGGACGGTGTCCCCGGATTCAAGCGAGAAGCACACGAGCTTGCGGGAGGCATTGAATATTGGCAGAACATCAAAGCTGGCGATGTGGACCGATACGGGTTCATTCGGTCCCCGACGTCTAATTCCAATGAAGGCATCGATCCTAGTCCCATTCAACGCGTCTCTACAAGCCTGCTTCTTGCCTCTGAAACCCCACGGCGCAAGTATTCTATGCGCCCGCCTTCGGCAATAGGTCCCAATCATCGCTCCTTTACTGGCCGATCTCCGACTCGAAAACTATCCGAGCCGTCAATTCGTCCATCGTCTTCTCAAAGTACCTACAGTTCACCGTTACGGCGTTCCACCACACGGTTTCGTCGGGCAGCCAACCATCTTCCTCACAACCGGACTCGTCGTGTCAAGGACGAGGCGGGCGACATGCTCACGCTACCCACAAACGCCATCGCACCCGGGGATCGACAAGACTCAGCCGCTGCGCGCGCAGCAAGGAAGAAGGAATGGGAGAGGGAAGACAAGTGGACGAAGATGGCCAAGCCGATAAGAAGTAGCGATGGAGGCGGCATGACATTCGAGTTCGATACCACCAGTTCGAAGCTGATCGAACGGACATGGAAAGGCATACCTGACCGATGGCGAGCTACCGCTTGGTATGCCTTCCTAGAAGCAAGCGCCAAGCTGCACAGCGACAGTCCATCAAAAGAAGAGCTTATTGAGGCATTCAATGAATACCAATTAATGTCTTCCCCGGATGATGTCCAGATCGATATTGATGTCCCCAGAACAATAACCAGCCACATTATGTTTCGTCGCCGCTATCGTGGCGGGCAGCGGCTGCTGTTCCGCGTGCTGCATGCGATGTCTCTCTATTTTCCGGATACAGGCTACGTCCAGGGCATGGCAGCCCTTGCTGCAACGCTGCTTGCATACTACGACGAAGAACATGCATTTATCATGCTTGTTCGACTCTGGCAACTGCGGGGCCTGGAGCGGCTATATCAATCCGGCTTTGCGGGCCTCATGGAGGCTTTGAGCGACTTCGAACGAGAATGGCTGGAGAAAGGAGAGGTTGCTGCAAAATTGGTAAGTGGCGTATACGTCTCTGTCGCTCCGCGCGCTATGCTAATGCAATACCCATCACAGAATGAGCTTGGCATTCCACCTACAGCGTACGGTACTCGCTGGTATCTCACTTTGTTCAACTATTCCATCCCATTTCCTGCGCAGCTTCGGGTATGGGATGTATTCATGCTGCTCGGCGACGCAGAGGATCTTACTGCGAGTGGGTCTTCCATTAAGAGCGGTAAGAAGGCTCACGTCAGTGCATTTGGCAACGGCTTGGATGTGCTTCATGCTACCTCGGCAGCCCTCATTGATGGTATGCGTGACATCGTCCTCGAGTCCGATTTCGAAAATGCGATGAAGGTCCTCACCAGCTGGGTCCCCATTAAGGATGTGGAATTGTTCATGCGTGTTGCCAAAACGGAGTGGAAAGTGCATCGCCGAAAGAAATCATCTTAGTTGGCTTTCTCACTCCATGCCCGAGCCTCATCTGTGAAATCTGCGAGTTGCAGATACGATGACCCGGTGGCTTATGTCCCCACCAATCCGACCTTTCTAATCACTGTTTTAAAACCTAATCTAATGTCTAGGTTTCTTCCTTGAGTAAAGGGTAGCATGGCTGCTACCCTTTGGCCTCGGATGGAAGTCCCCCTATAATTCTCTTACGACTCAAGCGGACGATTCTTGATGATGAAAGAAAAGTCGTTGTGCAATTAATCGCATCTATCCCTGTTTTCCTCTTCAAATTCTCCTTTGCCCGCTGTTTCTTCCGCTTCCAGAGCTCACTCAGATGACGGCATCATCTCTGTCGTGACTTTATAAAGCAAATCCGCCCTCGGCTCATTTCTTTTTCCTTGTCTCCCCCGGAAGGTCAACCCCGCCCGTCCCAGCACTCACTGGACATGCTATCCCTTTTTAGAGACAACCTACCTCTCGCAGGAGCTGTTTGCACACACACTGACACTGAATGAATTTCTCATTCTCACCACTGGATCCCTCGATCCAACCGCATCAATCCCTACATTTACACATCACTCTCTATCATTTCTTTTCCCATAAATGTCTCTCCCTGCTATACATTCCACCCTTTCGTTACCATGTCACTACTACTACTACTACTACTACTACTACTACTACTACTACTACTACTACTCTGTACCATCTGCGCCTCGCTTATCATTCTTTCCTTATGTCCTCCCCGAACCCTCCATGGATACTAATCACCCTGCCTTACCTATCTATATACATACATACATACATAATTCCAACGCTGTCATAATATACCATCCAACCTCCCTCGCGTCCTAGATATACCAGCTCATTTGAGGTTTTTTTTTCCCTTTTTTCTCGTCTGTATTCTCAAACACTTCGGGACTCAGCGAGTCAAGGAATCAACCCCGGCGGCACTTCCCTCTCGGTGTGCCTTCGTCGACTTATTTTTCCCTCTTGTCAGATTCTGCTTGATCTGCTTGGTTTGCATGATTGGCATGATTGATTGGCCGTGGCTCCCGAATCAATTTATCTGTGGTAGGGTGAATGGCGCAAGCACCGGCACCGTACTGTACATGGTCTCTCTCTCTCTCGCTCTTGCATACAATCCCTCTGATCATCCTAAATATACTTACCCTATACGCTCTTTACGATCCCTGAATGTCACATGTGCGTATGACGGTATGGGGCACATGATATTTCGACCTTAAGGGGAAAGGGTGAGAAGACGCCGCGGAATTGAAAAGGTACGGCCGAGAGGACGCTACAAGTAGTGTACAGATTGGCTCAAGGCGGGAATAATGGAACAGCGATCGGGAAGAAAGAAGAAAAAAAAAAAGAAAGGCCGTTTCTAGTCTTTGGTATCATAAAACTCATCTTTCCCGATGGACACGATAGGCTTCGGATGCAGAGAATATACAAGTCGCTTCCCAATGAGATATCAGCATGAAAATTAGATAGACCACAGCAATATTACAGGATGTATGGGGAAGATGTCAAGTCACCCATGACGACGACGGGTGGCTAGTCTTCCTGGGACGGGATTAGTTGGGTCGTTCGGGTTCAGTTGACCTCGTGACAACAGGTGAGCCAGGATTCCTCGTTGATCCTGAATCTGGTAATGTGCTTTCAGCGGCCGCGTCTGGCCGTACGTCTGGAGGTCTAATTGAGGAAGGTTCCGCTCCGGACGAATCATCTACAGCAGGAGCATGCTCCTCACGGCGCGGATCCGATTTCGGGTCTTCAGTGATCGGGTCGGGGCTGGGGCCACGACTAGGGCGGTCAGGTCTCGAATCCGCCGCATGAAGTTCATAAGTTGAGAATGCCTCAGTCGACATCATCGGACGAGGTCCTCTACCCGTCGGTGACCCCGGTCGGGAGGCATAAACATTGCTACCGCCAGGAACGGGCTCCGGCCCCCTCGATGAGGGCATCGGAGCAGGAATATGAGGACCGCTAGCTTTTCTCTTCAGTCCGGGAGAACTATGAGAGTCAACCCGGCGTGGTCCTTGCGTCGCCCCAGGCGACTCCTGGCGAGTTCGCGCTCCCAGTTGGTTGGCTTGCGGCTGTCCTGGTGGCACCCAATGATGGAAATACAGAGATGGTGGAGAGGGGCGAGAGATAAAATCTGACTTGCTCACTGCCGACTGTGTGAAAGGTATGGAAGACCCTGGAGCGTAGTGCACATGACTGAGGTTAATAGGAGGAGGTGGAGGATGCTGGAGCTGCGGCTCGCTCGGAGGCATCCGCGGAACGGACGGGGGCAGTCGAGTATCGACAGCACCGTTTGTGACCGGCGGCGGCTGTACAGTCGGGGGCGCACCCACGGGGTGCAAAGGTTGAGACAGCAGAATGCCCGGAGGGGGCACAGCCTGCGCTGGAACTGAGGGGGCGGAGTAAGGGTTGAGGGGAAGCGTGCGGGAATCACGTCGGACATGCGATGGCCGTCGTTGGGCCTGAGTCGGTGCATGTGGCATGGCCGGCATCGTAGGAGCCGATGCCCGGGCGGGAACCGATTGGGCCATGTGTTGTTGAACCATCTCAAGAATGGAGGGGGGCAGCCCGCCGGGACTGATACCCGCGAAGATCAGCGGAATGAGGTGCGGCGGAATTCCGGCCTGCAACGCATCGCGCAGCATGCTCTGTTCGAGCCTCCGCTGCTCCAGTCGCAGAGACTCTTGGCGTGTTTTCTCTTCTTCCTGCTTCCTTCGATCCTCCTCCGCCTTGGCTTGGAACCAGTGGCGCATGGAGTCATCGGAGCTCTGCCATTGACTTGGAGGCGGCGGGAGGGTTTGATTCATTGCATTGGCGGGGCCAGTGCCACTTGCGAAGCCTAGGTTTGGCGGCGGTAGAGTTAGGGAGGCCGGGGGCGGCAGTCCGCTACGAGAATTGTCCATGGGCTTGTTTGCAGACGATCTCGAAGGCGCTGTGGTCGCTGACAGATCTGACACTGGAGGTGGGGAAGACCGTGGAGTAGGAACGGACTGGCGAACGATGGCGTAGTCATGGGGCCCTTTGACCCCGTTCTGCGACGAAGGCTTAAGTGTGAGCAGCATCCTTCCGGTAACAGCGCCGCTGCAGCAGTAAGAACAGGGAAGGAAATGGGCAGCGAGCAAAGGGTGCTATAAGCTTGAACCGAGCTTCGAGTGGAGATCGATAGGCAGCACCGATAAGCACGCAGGTCGAAACAGCTGTCAAATAGAAGCTTGCAACAACACCCAGCTCACAGCATCTGATAAGTTCAAGAAGGAAGAGGGAGGTGGGGAGCAGTGAGGGCGAAGCACGACAGCATCGTCTGCCTGGCTGGGAGAGTAGAGAGGTAGAAAGAGCCCGGAGCAGGTGAAAGGAGATATATGGGACAGGTCGAGGACCAGAGGAGAGATGAAGCAACGGAACTAGCAATGGAGCATTCAATTGCGAGGCTGCAAGGATGTTGAAAGGAGAGAAAACAGCAAGATGCGAAAGCAAAGCAAGAAGACAGATAGCATCAGTAACGAACAGTGAAGACGAAGAGAAGGAAGAAGACGAAGCCTGGAGCTGGAGACAATAATCATAATAATGCAGACTCAATCATCGCCCAAACAGGATAACCCCCAAACGGGAAAGACACACTTACCCAAACAGGGCTGGTCCCCGCGTAGACTAACCAGATCGGGAAGAGACAGTCCCCGGATATCGATGCCTCAAGATGCTGGCCGTAAATGGGTTGATGCCTGAGAAACGCGGGATGGAAAGCAAGAATAGAATTTCGGTGTCTGAGAAGGAGAAGAGGGGAAAAAAAAAAGGAAAGAAAGAAAGAGGAGGAGGAGAAGGAAGGAGATAGAGGCGGGAACTGGGGTGAAGCTAGTAGATTACTGATTCTTCACCTCCAACACATTATATAAAGTAAACGGTTGACAGTGGAGTTCCCAGCGCTGCAAAGAGACTAGCGGCCAGATTTGCTGACGACGAACCGCCCGGTGCGACTCGTCATCCCCCATAGCACTGCTCCAGGCTTTCCTGCTCCGCTGCTCTTTTCGGGTTTTCCCCTGTACAAACCTATAAACCCTATCCGATTTCCGCCCATTCGAGACATGCGCTTTTCTCTTCAAGTTACTAGTATCTCGGCGTGCCTCGTCTAGATTGGCCAAATCTCTCTGTAAACCGGTCGGGCCCGTTTCAGTAACTCCACTGTCCATCCCCATCTCCCCGTTAACTACTCAATCTGACGGCCTTACGCAACCCGCTTCCCAAGGGACCGCTTGGCATGTCATACTGCCCACTCTAAACTACTCCTACTCAGTACAGGCAAGTGCATGAAAAATGCGACTGAGTGGCGGAATAGGAAGGAAAGAAAAGAAAAAGCCTAGATAAATGTATATACTCGAAGAAGGTAATCAATGGGTCCCAGGGTATCCAGATACACAAAGCTGGATGGCTTCGCACTCCCCCCACCCCATGTGCTTTTTCTTGTCATCCTCACCCGTCACGATCAAATCGACTGAGCACTTCCGGAGGTACTGTTGGGATGTATTTACGCGCCCGTTCGCGATTAGTACCTCCCCATCCAGCCCCGTAGCTTATCAGCATATCCGTGCTGGTGGGTAAGGAGAAGGGGAGGGTCAAAGACGGATCTAAAAACACCCCATGACTACCGGCCCGCTCCTCCATCAGGGCCGGTCGTGGAGATGCGAAACTAGACCCCGGGGATGCCATCGAGGCGCGCGTCGAGGCGTCAGGAGAGGTGGCCGCATCGCCCGGCATGGTCGTCGCCGGGGGCGTCTGAGGACGTCCCCCATCGCTAGAGGCTGACGCCTGCGCCGCACCTCGTTGCTGCTGGGCCGCTTGAAGCTTGGCATGCTCCCGGTAGAGCAGTTCCGGGTCGCGCTGCAGCTCAATAAGAAACTTCATCGCTTGCTTGGTCAGTCCCTTTTCTCCGACCTCTGGCCGATACGACTTGACCGCATGCAGAAGCTGGGCCGGGGTTAGTTGCTGCAATTGAAGGAGAGTCGTCACGAGTGACTCGAAGTCATCTCCCAGCGAGGAGAAGCATTGCAGCCATTGCAAAAGCTGGATCACCGGGGCGAGATGCTTGCGCGCAGCGTCCATGGTGCACTCGCCCGTGCTGGACGTCGAGCCGTTCTCGTAGTGTTCCGGTTGGCGATTGTTGTTTCGGGCCCAATCTTCCAACGTCGAGACGTTCATGCGAATCTGCATCGCTTTCGTGCGGGCCAGGTAGCGTTTGGTACTCATGATTCGGTTGAACAGCTCAGCGCCCACCCAGTACAAAAGCTGGGAAATGATCTGAGTGGTGATTACGGAGTGAACATCGTACAAATCGAGGACAAACAGGGTTGATGACAGAAGGGAGGTGATATTGCGCGGCGAGACCTGCGCACGCCGTCGCGGAGATGGTGGTCGGAAGCGCTTCTCTACCGGCTCGGGGGCTTTTGCCTTGGACTTGGGTCGGAAAAGTTTCCATTCATTTTGGAAATGTACATCCTCCAGGCCCGGAATTGTCTCGTGATCGAGCATGGCCGAGTCGAGAACCTTATTCATGCGACGCTCAGCATCGCGGA
Organism: Aspergillus brunneoviolaceus CBS 621.78; assembly: GCF_003184695.1. NCBI lineage: Eukaryota > Fungi > Ascomycota > Eurotiomycetes > Eurotiales > Aspergillaceae > Aspergillus > Aspergillus brunneoviolaceus. The sequence continues at coordinate 327,843 of NW_020290769.1, read as the reverse complement.
TGATCAGAATGAAGATCTCATTGATCAACTCGGCCAGGTGAAGCTGGAATTCCACCGTGGCTTCTACCAAGCCGGCGTCCTTCTTCAGGTAGTGGAGCAAAAGAGTCGCATTCGACATCCAGAAGGCCAGGATAGTCATGTCCCATTGATGACGCTCCACGACGTCGTTGATTTTATCGGTCGCGGAGACCAGAAGTGTGGCCAGCAGTTCGGGGCTGGCGTGATAATGAGCGTAACGAGCGCTGAGGAATAAAAGGTTGGCGGGTACCGGTTTCTGTGAGGGTGATCGCTGTGGTGTCATATTCGTGATGATGATATTCAGTATTTTTTCGAGCTCATTGTCTTGGAAGACGAACATCTGGTCGTTCAAGCACCGGTCCCAAACGAACTCTTGTTGCTCCTCTTCCAAATCTTCGTCATCTTGCGACTATCGATGCAATCAAGAGACAATGTTAGCCATAGTATCATCAGCGGAGAATCTGCCATCCAACTTACGTCGAATTTCTCGTCCAATCCTAGGCTCGACAGGTCTACCTCAAGGTTGATCGCGCTCTCTTCCATCATCATACGCCGCTTCATTTCGTTCTCTGCGATTTCCTCCTCAAAGCGACCATGGCCGAACCCGGAGTCATAAAAGTCGTCTTCGATGGCGCTCGGTCCAAAATGATATCCATTTTCGTGCAGGTACTCTGAAATCTCACTTCCTGGCTGAGCAAAGTCAAACGCCGTCCCACCCGATGAGGACTTAATGTCCGGAGATGCGCCGTGGTCGAGGAGAATTTTGGCAATTGTTTTATGTCGGTTAGTCATGGCCCACATTAAGGCACTCCACTGATTGCGATCCTGCTGGTCGACAAGAGCCCCTGCATCAAGCAGGGCTGACACGACGTCCTGATGTCCCTACACCGAGTAGTCAGTCTTGCATCGCCCGGTAACTCAGCGAGGGAAGGGAAAAGGCCACGGAACATACAAAGCAGCTAGCGTAGATCAGGGGCACTGTGCCCTCTTCATCTGGCATGTTGACATTCACGTAGTCTTTTGCTTGCCCCAGCACCAGCTTGCGAACACGTTCCACGTCGCCATTACTCGCCGCCATATTCAAACTCCGCTGTAGAATGTCCCGCTTCTCCGCTTCAGTCAGCTTTTCATCGGAGGCGATGGCATCTTCGTCCGCACCCAGCGAATCCACTTCCCGGTGTGCCGCCTGCGCAGCAAGCATCTCCATCAACCGGGCATCGCTATCCTCGAGGCGAGCTGTGATTGTAGATTCGTTATCGTCGTCGATAGCGGCCGCAGCAAGACCGCGTCCATACTGGGCTTGAAGGGCATGTTCCTCGTCATGCGTGTGATCATCGAGCGTGAGGCTGAAGCTTAAGGGTTTGGCGGCTACGGGGGTGGTGAGAAATTGCGACTGACCTGCAGTGTCGCATATAAGTTAGCCATTTGCTATGCGCAGGAGGGTGGGGTGACAGCTGCGAAAAGCTGCGCAGCCCGGAGAGGGGTACGAAGGAGGGGTAAAGGAGGAACAAGTAGCGGCGCACCTTGCCAGGCATCGTACATCTCCGTCTCGTGCTGCAGGACTGGCAAAGAGCGGCGGTCATCCAAAGACTTAGGTAAATCATCGGGAAGCGTGCGGACGTGAAGGTCTGTCGAAGATGGATCGCTATGGTCGAGCTCGTCCGACACCCCGCGGGGGGAGTCGGGGTCGTTCATGACGTATGAAGGGGCTATGACGGTGGAAAACGGAGTCGCAAAAGAGAGTAGGAGAATCCGAGTAGAAGAGGTATACTAGCTCTCGCTCCATGGAGGAGACAGCCTCAAGACTGGTTGGTATGGAGGACAGCCTCCTTTCCCCGGTGGGTCGTCTTCCCGTCTGTGTGAATGAGATGGTCTCGAGCCGGATGGACGGGGTTTTGTAAGAGAGCGGTATATGCTGGAGAGAGAGGAAGTGAGTGATAGTGGGTAAGTTGCTTTAATAGAAGTCAAGATCCATCAGACGAGTATCGGAGAAGGACTAAAATGGAGAAGGGGGAGAAGAAGGGAAACGATGAGGGAGCGAGCGAGAGAGATGACGAGTGTTCAGGCAGGCGGGCGGGCGGGCGGGCGCAGTGGAACCCTGGAAAGTTCCTGGCTGGCCGAAAAAGAAAAGAAGCAGCCTGGCTACGGAGTACGGAGTAGCATTGTTATATTATTATCCACTTCCACTGTGAAACTCCTATGCTCGCTCCGCCGCTCAGTGCATTGAGATTTAATTTAGATTGCTTCAATTGATGGTTCATTTCGGTGAGAAAAAGGATAGACTATTAAAGAAAGGATGAAACCCCCCTTCTCCTTTACCATTGACTTGAAAAGGTTGATAATTGTGCAGACATCATCGCATCAGAATCCAAACATGCCATGCCTCTCTCCTTGCATCCAAAGAGAATAATGATAATCAAGTAAAACAAACCCAAAATCAGAACCAGATATGCAAAACAACAGTCCAATCCCAATGCACCCTGATGCAAGATTAATATACATAGAAAGCAAACATACATACATGACAAGTAACTAGATTTTCAACACCCATTCTGTCCATGGCCCAATGCGATCCAGGGTATCTTCGGGGGTATTAGGTAGTTGGCGCAACATGATCACGAGCGCTCCATGCAATAAAACAATCCATCCTCCCAAATTATTATGTTTGTCATCTCGTTAAGTCTGATCGTGTAGCGACATGGTTCATCATATGTCAAGCCGTAAATAGTGTTTATTCCAGCTGCTTGCTGCGCAGCTGGACTTGCTCTTCGGAGAGCGATGCGATCCACAGGCAGCGTTCGATAATACCCGGGATCGGGTCAAATCTATACTTGGTGCTGGAGTCAATCAAACGAAGAAGACTCTTGACGATCTTGGCCGTGGTACGGTAGCGTTCAAAGTTGATCAAGGGTTCTCCATCGTATGTAGTCACCTGCGCCGGTTTTTGTGCATTGTAAGTGAGATCATGGACATAGAGACCTGTATGTTGAGTGATTAGCCACGGATTCCTTGACAAAGATCGTAGTGCCCCAAAGAACAACTTACCGACAAACGGAATGCAGCCATCCTGAGCATTGACCGTTTCCATCTCTACGCGGAGGTCGTGAAAGTTGCGAATTGGTTGAATCAGGGATTCCATGTCCTTCAACAGGTGCTTATCGGCGGGGGGAACCAGGGCCCACGTGCTCTGCAGTCGGGAGCAGTCGGTAGATGATAGAGCAATGGCGATTTGAAGCATTGTTGCGTAGTTACACATCCGCCGGGCGTGGACTGCCGTGTGAATGAATTTGGCAATCGTCCGGGCCCGCTCATGTAGATCGAGGGTAAGAACAATTTCGGAGAGCACCCATTTGACCATCAGGTTGAAGCGGCCTACAACCAGATCAATGCCTCGACTTTCTCCTTCCTTCAAGAATTGGATCCAGCTGAGTGCTGAGGGTGAGCCGCTGCTCCATCGCATATCGATCAAGTCCCGCCAATCGACCTCGCTCAATGCGGCCATCTCCACTAAGGTCAGCTGTTGAGCAAGAACGTGAGACTCGCAAGAGAGAACAAATGGCACATGGTCGGGTTCGGTGTTGTTGTTCAATGGCGGAGGGAGTTGGCGGTGCTTTTCGGAGCGGGAAATGACATCGCCGGATACATGCTGCACATCCAGGGCTCGGCCATCTGCTTGCTCCGCGGCGTTTCTGGGAGATGGGTCAGGCGTCAGGGGTTCTGTTGGGAACAACACCGGGTTGAGAGGCGTGGCGCAGGAGATCGATCGAGTGTTCTGGATGGTCATCGGAGGGGACGGCGGATGGGACGGCGGATGGGCAAGAGGATGTGCAGGAATTCCCAAGGACATATCGCTCAGCCTGTGTGTATCGAGAGATAGCCGTTGCTCCGCCGCCTCTCGTGAATCGACTAGGTCCACGGAAATCTCCGAGGATAATCCTGATAGGCGCCCGAATTGCTTGCGCGACTCGTGAGGAACGGTTGGAAGCGTAGAACCTCGTGGTATACGATTCAAGCTCTCAGTCTTCTTTACAATATCAAGAGACGAATGTGATGAGTCCACATTCATTGTGCCCGATGTAGAGATGTCGCTGGCTTGCATGCGAGATGAGCTAGCGACTTTCGAAGATGGTCGACTGTTTGACTTCTTCATTGAATCATCACTCAATCCCCGCTCGAGCAGCGGGATTGAGTTGTAAGAATTTTCTGTTTCTGCCACCGAGCGGGAATTGTCCCAACGATGAACGAGGCGTCCCTGTATCTGTGAGTAAGTCAAGCTGTCTCCAAGGAATGTCTCGCGTCGTCCAGCAGCGTTGGCCAAACTCGGATGATGTTGCGCAGCTTGACCTTGATAACAGCGATCCTCTTCACAAACACTACCAAGAGCATAACCTTGAGTACAAGTCTCTGTTCCAACGGAGACTGCTTCATGGTCAGAAGCCGGTTGACCTTGCCACTTGCCCTCCAGCTTCAGCAAGGCTGATTCTACGCCTCCATCGCCATCATCCGGGATTTGCGCGAATTGAGCTATGGCAGCCTCGAATGAGCGCCGCATGTTCTGAGATGAATGTGTTGTCATCAGAGAGTATCGCGGGTTCGGTGGAATAAGACTTGTCTGAGGTCTGGAGCCGAGGTTCTCAAGCTGAGTATCGAAACTGTCCGCACCAGAAGTGCGATAACTCATATCAGAAAGCATCAATTCCGAGTTAACTCGAGATTGAGGACAGCTCTCATTCCGCATTTGACGAAGGTCTCCGCCAGGGCGCCTGCGTAGCATTGGGCCTGCAGGTCTATCCACTTCTTGCCGCGAGTGTTGTCCTGGGACTGGGACGGCTGGCTCGCTACCCAACGTGAGGCGCAGCTTGGAGATCCCGCTTTGGAAAGACGCATATTTACGCAGGCGCAGCGAGGGCGAGGTTTGTTTCCAAGATGCTGATCCGCGTTCGACTGAGTATGATCTGCGTGACGTATTTGAACCGGAAGGACGAAGAAATTTGGACGCCCTGGACGAGAGGCTAGACTCGCTTTCGTCGAGGTAAATGGGAAGTGAGTACTCGCCAGTGGCTAGAGTCGAGCGTTGAGAGTGTGCAAGCAAGGATGGAGCCCTCAAATTCTGCGAGGAGATCTCTGTATCCAAGAATCGAGGAGCTTCTTCGAGGCCGGCATTCGAGCCAAGGGCCCCGGACATCATAGGCACCGCAAGGCCAGTGCCATCCACAATGACAATCGACTCACTACCTGTGGTTAGCCGACTGTTCATTCTGGCCAGACCGGGTGTGGCAAGGTGAGGCTCTATCTCATCAGCCGTTACAGTCGGATGCCGTGGAGGTTCAGAACGCAAGACGACTGGCTTCGTCTCCGCTTGGTCAGTGACAGCTGCACGGTATTGTCGTAAGGCCTCGTCACACAGCGTGTCAATTCTAATACGCCGCTTGGTCGCCGCAGTTGCTTTTTTATCACGGTATAGATCGGAGCCAAATGCGACATTATTGGGAAGCGCCGAGGTCTTCCCCAGATAAGAAGGGTTCGTTTGTCCCTGCGTGGTGCGCGAACCGCTAGGTCCTCCATGGCGACTGTGTAGAGCGCGGCGAATTGATCCAATGATGGTTTTTACACCGGACCCGGAAGAGCTAGGTTTGGCTGTTGTGTTGAAAGTGCTTCGTCGATTAGGGGATTTGTCTCTAGCAGACGATGGTAGAGGAGGGGATGGTGGTGCCATCATTATCGTGTACGACTCCGCCGGAGGGTAGAGTTCGCCGCGTATCAGACTACCTAAATTGAGCACTCCATATGAAGTAGCGGTAGGGTGCTGTCCCGGGGATAGGAACGAGAAGGGTGCGCGATCATCTCTGACAGAGTCGGAAAAGCTGCCGCTACGTTTGTGTTTATGGCCCGAATATGGATGGCGACGGGTACTTAGAGGTGAAGGCAGTGCATCCCGAGAGGATGTCAGTTTCAAGGGTGCAAGTGGTACAAGGTGGGGTGCTTTGTTGGAGTTCACAGCCAAAGAGAGTCGTTTCGGAGATTTAGGCGGCAGAGAACACGAAGTCGCATGAATGCTGCGGTCACTCATTGTAGTTATTGGGAGACTCCCCGTCGTGGTAGCAGAATTGTTGCGCTGGTGGTGACTAGCAGTGTGAGAGACACTACGTTCGAGACCAGCCTCCATGTTGAATTCCGGACCACCGACAGCCAGCATGGTATTACCACCGGTTTCCAAAGTGATATCATCCTCGCGGCCGCCCGGCCTGATAGCAATCTCTGGGCTGTGGAATGCGACATGCTGTTCGGCGGTGTCCCAGTAGACTGAGCACTTGCCATACCAGCATCTTTTGAGGTCGATGAGAATCTTCAGATCACTCATTCCTCCTCCTTGCCGGGCCTTCACATCAGTGTACATGCTGTTTATCATCTCGCAGAATGATGCTCGTAAGCTGTAATCCGGAACAAAATCATCTGCAAAATAATTCAAAATCCAGTGTCGAAGAGCGGCAAAGGTACGGATTCGGATAATTCTGCCGTCGTCCTGTGGTCGATTGATTGCCCATCGGAGCCGAGCTAGTAGCAGTGCCAGGAGTGTGCTAGGGGCAAGGTAAGAACGAAAGGTGAGAAAGAAATCCGAGACAAGCTCGTAGTCCATGAAAGAGGCCGAAGATATCTGTGCCACAATTCGTGCTGGGGTAGCAGCGCTGATTTCTTTTGTGCCGGCAATGTAGCGCACAACCGATTCTTTGTCCATTTCCGAAGCTAAAATCTCGAAGATTGAAGGTTCAATAGGCTCCTTGGGCTCGTAGAAGGCCGAGTGCTCGTTGATCGCCGCTCGCTGGGGCATCTCAATGGCACCAGTTCCAGAAAAGAAAGAACCGACGAAGGAAGGCCGCATTGGGTCACCGATATAAGCATTGGGCGCCGCAGTGCCGATCCAGTAGTCTCGGGGGATATTTGAGGCGCGCATGTCAGTCGATAGAGATGTCCTCACATATACTGAGCTGTGCAGCGGTGCTTCATTGTCGAGGTTTGGTGGCGACCAGCCCAGATGGTATGGAATCAGGGCGCTCTCCGATGGGCGTCGTAGCGGTTCATCAGCAGTTTTAGGTCTGTCGGCTGCTTGATCGATGAATATCTGAAGCTCTCCCGGGCGACCTGCACGTAGCTCGGACCATTGCTCGGAGACAGTGGAGAATGAATGCGCTTTACGAGGCCGAGGGTGGAGAGGAGGATGGCGTTGGGAGTGTGCTGATTCTGTGTCGACCGACTCGTCATCCTCGGGGTCTTCTTCTGGAATGAGATCTGGGCGAAACTCCGAGAGCTGTGAATTCGACCACCTAGAGGGCTCGGTCCCACCGCGTCCAGTATGTGCGTGCGGCTGTAAATGATGCTCTTGGCGAGATTTATCCAGAGAAGGGGCGGAAGGCGCCTGGAAGGGTTCTTTGATCGATGGGTTGTGAATCGGCCTGTGAGGTAAAGTGTTGGAAGGGTTAGCTCCTTGCCCATGAGATCAGCATGACCGAATTCGGCCAGCCACGGACAAACATTACCTGAGAAAAATGGTCCCATTTTGGCCAACATTACCCACTGTGAAATGATTGGGCTCCCTGGATGCTGGTAGGGAGTCGCCGGCAGCCTTAGAGGGATTAGCCCGCTTGAAGGAGCGCTTCCGCAGGAGCTCATGACTATCTTTCACGCGCAGAAAGGAGGTCGCTATCTGCTCCCGAATTGTTTTGGCGTTCGCGGTATGTTTGTCCATGGTGTTCGTGCCGTGTGTTACAGTGTGGGCGCGTCGAAGATCGGATGTCGTATATCGGGTATCTGCATCTCCGTATGCGGTTTCCTGAAGCCCCGGTTCAACCCACGTCGGACAGATGCTTGTCTGCAGCTGACCCGGGGTTCCTGCAGCCTCGCTTGAACTAGATGCCATGGCAAAAGCACCCTCCAATCGTAGACGTGTGGTGGAGGACCTGTATCAGACGAGAAAAGCTGTTGTTCCACCGAATTGGTGGAAAGTCGCCAGGGCTTGGAGCGGCGACCTAGCAGGAACGAGAATACAGGGACAGTCCACGTTGGGATCGCAATAGGTGCCTGCGAAACGACATGACCAGGAAGCGTTCACGAGAGGGGTCGTTTATCGGACGCAGCGAAGACGGAGGCCGAACATTGGCGACTTCTGTCTGCAGTAGCACGAGAAGCGCGACAGTCGGAGCAGGTTCGGCACTGAGATGGAAGGGGAAACAACCTAGTAGCACGTCCGGGGCGATTACTCTATGTACGTAACCGGGGGTCCTGGTAGATAATAATAGAATACCAAGACCGTGCCTGAGAAAGCAGAAGCAGAAGCGAATGTCAGAATATCAGGGGAGGGAATAAAATGATGGTTGAGGCTACCAACAAACGAAAAGAAAAGATGAAACGCCAAAAGAAGAAAAACGACAATAATGATAGTAATAATAATAGTAGTAGTGATAATGGCGACGGCAATAATTAACAACTGACCGAGGATGGTGTAAGAATGTAAGAAGAGGAAGGGAAATACGTTCAAGGTTAGAGCGCACACGGGCTGCTTATGGACGGAGATGGTAAATAAAAGAAAGATGATGGATGGATGGATTGGATGGATGGATGGATGAACGGATGGATGAATGGTGGAGGCGGCGGCGGTAGTGTGGAGAACAGTTAAGTTAGGGGAGGGAAAAGCCCATCAGTCACTGGCCTTAGGCCCCAGTCAGGTTCCGGTTCCAGCAGGGCGGAACCCAGAACCACCCAAAACCACTCAAATCACCACCAAACCACCACCCAAAGCAGATTTTTGGGGCAAGGCACAACAAGGTGAGAAGAACCATGGATTCCCGACACACGGGCAACGTGGTCTTCTGCGGAGTCAAGACTTCATATGTCCTTACCTAAACCTACCACCAGTTGCTCACTTCCATACTGCCAACTGCCAATTTCCACATCGCTACCTACGGAGTACCTTGTTTTTCCATCCTGCTTACTTGCTTGCTTTGTCCTCCACCGGAGCCAAAGCCGGCCGGCCTCCTTCGCTATCTCCTCCTCCCCCCCATCGTCATCTCCTTCCAGCAAGAACCACACCAAGGTTGATCAGATAGGCCGATCGACCTAACAGATCGTAGGATAGACAACTCTACACGCATCCACTGAGAATTTCCTAGTTGAGACCACTATCGCTTAATAACTACTACCTCTAACTAACTAACTAACCACCTCTGTCAACTTGTTAACTAATGGATGGAGAATTTAATTTATAGGGGATCCGTTGACGAGTCCTTCTTGATCAGGGTTGTCAGGTCATTTTCAACCCGTCATTCCATTCCTGAAGAGGAAATTCTAGTCCTCAGCCTGGAGCCCAGGTCCCCGGCGGGCGGCGGAGATTGATTGAAATCCATCTTGTCTAGCCAGATTTCCTGGGAAACCCACTTGCAGCATTTTCTACTCCCGAGCCCCGACCTATCCACTCGACTCAGCTGAGATGTTGTTGGAAAGACAACAGGACCAAGACCCGGGCAGGAAGCAAATCTGACACTGATCGAACATCGTGCATGAGGAATACCAAAAACCCCCGATACGAGGCATTCAAGTCGATCCATCACAACCTTCCAAGGGAATGTGTGGATGATAGATCTGACCTGCAGTTCCGCACGCGAATCGTAGATTCCACTTATTTTTCTCTTTTGTCCTCCACTTGAGCGAGGAAAGATCGCATCGCAAAAGGGGCAGGGATGCACACGGCACGAGTCAAAAGGTAAAAAAAGAAACAGAGTCAGGGCAAGACTAACAAAGAACTGCGAGAGGAGAGAGAGTGGGCCAAGCGAAGTGGATTAGGGATGACCTTGGTCATCCTCCCATCGTACTGTATCCGTAGTAGGGCAGTGATCGCAAGTTCTTTGCACCAGCAGTCGGAAGAATCATGATCTGATGAGTGTTCATTGCCCCAAAAAAGCAAATGATAAAAACGATTATCAGGCAAATTTATGAGCCTATCATTTATTACACTTGGGGAGGTGGAGGAAAGCAGAAGCCGCTGAAAAAAGGGGGGGCAGGGTGTCCCACTCCACAACAGTGCTGCTGCTGCTGCACGCCAGGGATGTTCAATAATGCTCAGTCGGGACTCGGTGGTAGACTAAGAAATGATCCATGATCAAGCTTAGAGCCGTTAAGTGCCATGAATGGCTGCCTCAAGACTGTGGAGAAAAAAAAAGTCGCGCTGACAGCCCATTTCTGCCGCTTCCGGAACCTGGAACCAAGGTTAGTCGGCTGAATGTGGCTGACCGTTAACTCTCTATACTTACAAAGTATAAAAAATCGCTGATCTCCAGCCGATCCGGTCAGTCTCAGCCAGATTTACCGGGAGGTGCGGTCTTTGTGAATCTGATCTTTCTTTCTCGCTCGAGTCGTTGTTGGGATTGATTCTTTGCTTTTGTGCGTCAGCCGGAGCAAGTTAACTACAGCCCCGTAGACCAGGGACATCTGCATGCAGGCCAAGCAAGGTTCAGTCGATTTTCGTCGCCTTGCTTTAAAAGTACCAATGCCTGACATGTGCTCCACTTTGACATTCGAGTCAAGCCCCGATTTGCCCGGCGCCGGGAAATTTATACATCACCTCCAGCTGGTTTGACAACATATCATACATATCATCGAGGATTATCGCTACTGGTCATGATCGGTGCGCTAGAACTTATGACAAGTCAATTGGATTCTTCGATATTTGCATGACTTGACAATCTACTCCGTATGGAGTATGCAATCATGAGCTGACTACTCTACCTGACTCATTGGTGCATGATCCACGGGTTGCTTCATACATTTCTCATCAACCTGGACTCCAGGTGACTGTACAGCAGCCCAGAGATCAGTACTCGTGTACACTTCATGACTCCCTCCACATGATAGATAACTAACCTACAGAATGTAACCTGATCGATCTGCAGACTTGCCTGCCCAAATTTCAATCTGTACTGAGATCTCAAGAGATGTTTATCAGCTCTCACTTCGTAGAAATTGCCTTGCGCGTCAAGGATATTTGCCCGCTCGCAGTCTGAACTATACTGATTACGTGGAGCATACATTGAACTTGCAGCCATAACGAAGAAGCACTTATTACCACTTTCGCCACACTCCTGCTAAGGAATCTTCATGAAGGAGTGATTTTATAAGCTTCAAGTATGATTTGACCGCGGCCATCAATGGCGGCCAGAGTGAAAGCCGAACCACCTTGCACATATATCGAAGCCTTTGAAGATTACTACTCATAAGGTTGTGTCACCCAACGCAGCAATTGATCGGGTTACCATGTGCTTGCAGTTACATGGTCTCCATGGTTCCCCTACATGAACTCCTTATTATTGCATCAACCACGGCCGCTGCCGCTGTCTATAGACCATAGCGTAGTGGTTACACTGGCTTCCTTCTATGCCTGATGCTTTGCATGCCTCGATCCATCCATCCAAGCCAAGTAGGCAATTGAACATGCTCGAAGACCCACTATATATTCTGAGAGGAACAAGGTTTAACCGCACCTTTGTATCGTGAGTCTTGTCAAATGCTCGACATTCTTTTATCGGGCTCAATGGTTGCCTTCACCGTTGATAGCTTCTTCCTTTTCCTACTCCTCTGCTGTTTCCTATGTCTCTTTCTATTTAACCAAGAGCACTGTCTACCTCTACCGCGTGAGCACCCGGCTTTGCCTTCTGCCCTTCATACCCGCCTCACTCGCTCTTGGTTTTCTTGCAGGGCTTCCAAGTTATCAGCAATTTGAGGTCTCAGGGGTGAGGTGTATGGAACGTGTTCTCAATTCTCTTGGTGGTTGGAACTAACGTATCAACATGGGAAGCAACTTGGCAACGCGTTGCATCACGTGGCCGGATTACTCAGCTGCGCTGACACAAGTCCTCAACAATTCGACTGACAAAAGGAGCATCGGATCTTCATTGGCCCAGACCCGTGCTGAACCACTGCATACTGTCTCCAAAGAGCCTTAGAAGCTCAACAAACCACAGAAAAGTCAACAACCTGACTCTATCCTGTGACCGGCCACGCTCGGTACGTCACGGGCAACACATGGGGACTGTGTTAGAGTGCTCATGCTCCTCAGGCTATCAGCTGTGCTGGAAGAAACGCACTGGAGCCGCATATCTATGCAGCACAGAAAAAGAGTAAACGAAACACCATAAGCTTAAGGCGGCGAGGATATCTCTCCGTCTCTCGGGTCAGCGCTCTCTCTTGGGTTATATGAGCGGCATAATAACAAAGCCCAGGAGATATACATCTCCAGATTTACTCAAACAACCCCAGCCGCCATTCATCCAGCATGCTTGTAGAGAGTCGGACGAGGGCGAACCCACCCTCACACGGCCTCTAATTCCAGGGAGAACTACAGGAAGACCATGTAGACTCGCTCAGCTGCTAGCTGAACTCCCCCAGGTCAAGATAAGTGAGTGGCTGGATGCCCCCCCCCCAGCACAGAAAACCGGGACTGCGGCCACGGCTACATGGTCAGACTCTGTTCAGGCTTGTGAAGCCATATTCATGACTGGAAAGTTTTGCACAGCCTTTCAGAGCTATCTTAATCCCCCCCCGGCGCGTGGTCTGCTCCAGGCGATTGGACGGCTTTGCTGATAACTTGCTTAATGTCGTCTATCGAGGCTTACTGTCTTATTGGGTAACGGCCCTCTGAGTGGTGGAGAATGGCTATACTGGTCGAGGAAGGAGTATGTAGAACATCTGGATGAACGGCTCGGGGACAGTGGATGCCGCTGGCGCTGCTCACTCACTCCCAGGAAATGAATCCGGCGATCGATCGGGCTCTACTATCACACCGAGGGGGGAGGGGTGGGAATAGAACGGTGGTAGCGTGCAATCATTCGCTTGTGGTGACGTGCAATGTGACGTGCGATGTGGTTTCAAAGTTGGGCTCGGAACCCTCTTCCTCGAGACGAGAACCCGACCATTGCACCGCAGTCGGGAGTGTGCTGGTGAAGACACCGGGTGTGCTTGCTAACTCATGTCTATACGCTCAGGGGGTCTGGTAGACGGTCCGGAGGAAGTCGGAGGCGACCCGGGCGTGTACCACTATCCATCTGATTGATCTGTGCAATGACGTGGTGACTCCTACTTCGTCTAGCGAGCAATGACAGGGACATAAACTTCTCACATCTCGGCATTGCTTTGGAGCCCAGAAACGTCGGAAAAACTGCACTTGGCTGGCAAAATCTTGATTAGCTTGTTATCAGGTAAGATGTGGATGGTGAGAACCTTTGCTATTGTCTTTTGCCAATGAATTGTATGGCTGAGTTATCACAGTGCGTTCCTGCGTTGATGATTCCCAGGGGAGCCCTTCCTGGAACTCCCTGGCAATAGGACGAGATGGCTGTAGTCAGGAGTCACTGGTACAGAGTAATGATTGACACTCTTGAGCAAGACTACATATCTCTTAGATGTCAGATGAGTTACTCTATAGCCGCACTGGACACATGCGAAAGCAGAAGTCTCCCTGAGCTTGGAGAAAGGACAGATCAAGGCCCCCGGGGGCCAGCAGACTAGAGACCCATGAGAAGTCTCAATTACCCCTGCAAACTAAGCTACTGCTAGCCTTCGAAGAGCTCATAAAATCGAGGTTATTCTTACATCTCATCCCAGGTTTGTGGCCGAGTGGTCAAATTAGTGAAACAAGAATCAACAGTGACTTAGGTTATGCCCCATCGCTGCCGGTTGGAAGCAGAGCGCTTTAACCAGTATCCTGCCATCGTATGTTTTCCACCGTCATAATATATTATTCATGAAACTGCGCTCAGCACGTAGCCCGAGTGGGCTGAGTGAGCCACTAAAGACTTGTATCACCCACCCTGTGGCCGCATGTGCTCAGTTGGTGGAAAGGTGAGCCTATCTGCTCGGGACTAGCCAAGACTCGTGCTCTGTGTTAGGTCTTCCTGGTAGATGTTGAGAAAAGTTGCTGTCTGCAAGATCAACCGTGTGGGAGAGCTTTCCTGGGAAACAGCCATGGCGGAGTCATGCCCAGCTCGGCTCCATGCTGAAAACACTCCGTCGACCGGGTAAAGCAACTTCCAGATTGATGGAGCACCTGGGCTGGAGAATATCTGGCCACGGAAGAGGCATTCACAGAGAGTCATTCGATTCGAGCTTGTTTGGGTATGTACATGGAAGGAGCAAGTACTAGTCGTAATTCTTCTTTGGAGTCGATCTGATCTAGTACCGGGGGGGAGGGTGAGTGCGGGTGCCGCGCAACAGCCTCGTGAGACCTGTCATATTTCAAATGAATATCACTGTCCCATACCGTCTGATCTTGGGCGCTGATTGGTGCGGCCGACAGTACCGAAGCTCTTTTATCAGACACTTCAGGCGGCAGACCCTCATGGCTTTTGATGTTGTTTTCTGTTTACGGCAGAGCCACGCATGTAGATCTCCGCTCCGGGTCGTGTTAAAGTGGCGATTCTGCAAATGTGACCGATCGGAAAACACACATCGTCATTTTGCACAGTCAAAACGGTTCGAAATAGGGGTGTTATGCAATTGTTGGTTTAGGTGGCCAGGACAATCGATACCGGGTTGTGGTGTGAAGGTTCGTCTACCATTGTATGTCAGCGAAAACCACCGGTCAGGAGTCGGACGAGGGGTAATGAAATCAAACGGCTGGTAACTTACAAGGCATTAGGGACCAGAAATAGTAGGCAGCCGAGAAAAAAGAAAGAATGGAGAAGAGGACATAGCTGGCGAAGCCAAGCAAGGAGTTTTCCCTATACCCACATAGAGCGCGAAGGAGGCTGAAGGCATCATTGTGATCATCGGGATATTCGTAGTACAATTGGTTCTTTTCGATATCAGGGGTCCAACGGCCTGGTGGCTGGTTTTGACAATGTGGTGTATCCTGATTGCTACATGGTGTCAATTGGCAATTGTATGCCGGACTTCAAGTAGGCTGAACTGACCTGTTCAGGGGTAGTTGGTTGCTCTGCATACCACTCATTTCACTGGCCGTCCGCCGCGCAACCACGTAATGGCAAAGGATGGGGAAGATGCAGTCAGCCTGAGATAGAGTTTAGTGCGATAGAATCCTTCCCAACCGGAGTGTGTCTGTCAGTTTCTTTATCGTTTATCAGTAAGACATAATGACTGATTTCCCCAGGAAATCTTAATGCACTGGTTTAGGCTAGCTACTCGTAACTACATTATGTACTTCATCAGTTAGTTGAGCTTGTGCGGATGACTCAGCTGTCACAACATGAGCATAAAGCTTGGATAGGGCACTAAAAATGGGTCCATTTTCGCGCGCTGAAGGATGGTTCAAGGTTGCTCGGTAGTTGTCCGTCGCTTAGAGGTAAGTTATTCTCTCCTCCATAGGACTCCACATGATGATTCTCTCGTATGACTCGTAAGAAACACAGCAGAAGCTCAATCGGGTTCTGGAAAGCTTCAGGACCAGTCAGCTCGGCTCGATCCTTGCTACCGAGCCATGGAACGCCTGTGCCATACTTCAAAGCCTCGCGCGCCATAAGAGTTGAAGTGCCACATGCTGTGGGGACTGGTCACCAGAGACGATGAACCGCATGTTCACAACAAATAAAAACAATGTTATGCTCGTCCTCCTGATAAATGTTCACTCATTGCCACCCACAATAGGGTTAAGAGTTGTCAATGAACAATAAGACGACCTTGAAGCTTGGGCCATCTTAGGCACGTATTACCAATCCGACGGCACCACAAGCAGGAAAATTAAGCGATGCTCAAGACACAAAGTACCACCGTTCTGGGTTCATCACGTAAATGCTCGGAATGAATATTTGACTTGACCCGGCCTTCATGGGAGGGAGTTAAGGAGGACCATCGCGGTAGAAGAGCTCGCATGCTATGAACCGCATCCTGACATTTGATGACAGCAGCGTCCCAGGTCACTCAGAGACATCCCAGGGAAACATGGTTAGCAGGCTACGTACTAAAGCCATAGCTGTATCTTCAGCTATCCACTTGACAGGAACGGGGTTTGCTCGCTGAGAATTCGGCGCCCCCGCTTTACCCTGGTCAAGTCTCGGCCGCCCACCGCCCCTGGGCAAACGAAGCCATTGTGATCAACACCAGGATCCCAAAGCTTGCGTTGTTTGTGGCGATAGTGGATTCTGTTGTTCAAGTATTGCTCGAGCTTGGTAAGGAAGACCGAATTATCTCGCCAGCTCCTGTTACTTATGATTTAGTTGTGATTTAAAGTTTGAATACGGGGAAGCCGCGGCATATCGTCCATTCGATTTAATTTATTCTCACTTTCGCTTGTCGATTGGGAACATATTGATAGGGTGCTTACGAGAGTGTTCTGCATCCGTACCGGACCTCACCGACAGAAGTGCGGAGGTTCGAGCAGGAGCAGGACGAATGGTAGGCTCCAGCACCTATAGGTTCAACAAATTACCACGCCATGTTGTGCTGTGGATATTATTAGCGACAGATGAAGATCCCCTGGCCGAAGGTAAGCAAGCTGACAATGCAACCTCGGAGGCTGTTTACCAATGATCTGCCTCTTGCTCGCGTTCGGAAGGATGAGGATGGGCGCACATCACTCCCCTTTCCGGTCCCCAGCGGCCGTTGAAAAAAGCATAGAGCTTTGCATTATTGGTGGAACCCGGATGTAGACCGCATTTTGAACTGACATTTCTTATTTCCCACCACGCGAATGGCTTGAGGGTTCGCCAATGAATGAGGTGGAACAGGCCTCTAACGGGTATGCTTCTATGCATGGAAACCCGGCTGGAGTGTGCCACGCTGCCCGTTAACCAGAAGAGGACCCCCTCCGCCTGTGGGGGTCACAACAGCCTAAGCTGGCTAAGCATAACTGGGAAAATAGGGGTGGGCGAAAGGATTTCTAGGTATGGGAAGGCTTGTCTAGCATGGTGCGACACTCATCGATGAACACAGAAGGGATATAGACTGTTGCACTTTGAGGGAGCTGCAGTCAATCGTTGGACCTGAGGATCGGTCAGCAAACCCAGCTGTCGATGGAAGGAACATATTTCTGAGAATTGGGAACTATGCGTAGCGTAGTGCTTAGGTCTGCGACCACGCAAGAAGGGTAGTTTATACCGTCAGCAACATTAACTTATTTAATTGTTGAGTAGGGGTAAATGTGCCGCGAAGCTCAGTGCGTCCTGTCAGGCCCTTTGATTGCTCCGGGTGTGGGGCCAATGGAAGAGCGCAGTCACTCACTAAGGAAGCCACTCCATGGTGAAACCGCTACCGATTTAAGGATCCAACAATACAAGACGATGCGGAGCACGTGGTTCCCGGGGGGTGCAAACTGTGGGTTTTACTTGGTAATTACGAAAGCAGTCGGTATTGTGACCATTGTGACCCTGTATGTGTTGTGCTGTATATGTGTATCTATGATTCCATCTACAAGTGTGCATCCTCAACCCTCGAATTACCTGTGATATTATCTCAATTGACGAGTTTAGATCAATGCGAGTTATGTTAAAGTTTCGCTGGCGTCACGACAATCTTCTTGCCGGGGGGGGAGGGGGTGTTTGTTGCAGTCAGTACGAGAGAGATACGTAGCACAGGTCTGTCATTCATGCCCCACAGCTATTGAGTCTGCATTCTCCGTCTGTGACCGACAAAAGCGAGCAGTAAAAGTCTTATCAAACCAAATGCGGTCGTGGCTGCGATAGAGTCTTGGTATCTCAACAATGTGATTGTCACCCAGAATTCTCGCGTGAATGCAAGCTACATGTCACCTTCCGGAATGTCTGTGACTCGTTCATTCCTCACGGCTATTCCCTTGCATTGTCTCGAGGAATGCGGCAGGCCTCTATACAGATTGGCAACACTATCTCACGTGCTTTGCGATTAGATCTAAGAGACCTGGCATAGCGCCCGTGGTTTCTGCATCGAGTACGAAGTAGGACAATTGTGAGTGGTCTGACCCATCCCAAGCACTCTGAATCTATATCCCAGTATCTGCCGACAGCGCGAGCATAGTTCATTCAACAATGAGGTCTAAGTTGAACAATAGAAGCGGCGCCTTCTCGGGTAGAGCTAACCACACTTGTGAAAGGTCCATCATTAAAGGTCTCGCAGGGCAGTGGCATGCAATATGGATCCTCTAGGGACAATGCAGCTGCGCGGATGCTGCCGCCCATCAATTAGCATCATTATTCAGATAGACACTTTCCCATGCCAAATCCGGGGTGGATGCCCGAGATTCGCTCCTGTAGATCCCCTCTCCCTGGACCATCTCATTACGAACACTCTGCATATGATATGTCCGGGAGAGGCGCACACCCCCGCTAAGGATTGCATGGAATGCGCAATGTTTACCTGTTCCCGTCAAGTTTGCCATGCTACTTGATGCTACTCCGTACTTCAGGTAAGTTTCTATCTGTAGGTCGAGTCCGCAACCGGCCATCCTCCGCGAACTGATTGGGACGAAATTGACCTGGTCCATGCCGACGGCTGCTGACTCATAGCTTCCCCTGCCTTAGCGCCCTCCACCAGTGTATTATTCCTTGCTTGGCAGCTCTGATGAAACCGGAAACCTGCAATCCCGACCGACTCATCTGCGTGGTACTGTATCAACACAGAACAGATTACCATTCCTACCATACTTACCATACATCCGTCGTTATCATCCATGTGATTAGTAATTGGGCAACCTGGGCACTCGGGGCAATCGACTTGTAACTGCTCCGGAGGTAAACTATTGATAGGTCGCTTCGGAATCATGACAGATCATGATCTGGGTGGGATAAAGTTTGGCACTCCAAAGGTTGTTGGACCAACCTACCTACGGAGTACCTACGCTAGGTTCGTGCGCCGCCTCCTGAATCCCGATACTGTTGCCTACTTGGTCCTAGCATGGCGCTGGATCAGTTCGAGGTTCGCTCTTTCGACTGATTATTGAAAGGATCGATAGATGGATCGATAGATGAAACTGCGCCTAAGCCTATTAGCTAGCTGATGATCGAAGGCCTTTTTGTCTTTGTTCTTGATCAGTCGAGCTCCTCGATGCTGATGTATACGCTGATTGTTGATTCAACAATGTCGGGTAGGTAGGTCCAGACCTGTACGCTGTTGAATAGATTGACGATGATCTGCTCCCAGTCTGGACATGATGCTCGGTGAGCCAAAGCAGCTCTAACAGAGCATGCCTCTTATATATTTGCCGGGTGGCGACCTACAGTGGGATCTCTAGCCATCGGGATCTACAGGGCTCTTGTGTTGGCTGCTGAGCTTAGAGCTAAATCACCTACGACTTCGGAAACCTAGGATTGACCGCATGAGAACGAGACTTCGACTCCACCAATTCACTGGAGCTAGCCAGGGAGACTGGGAGACTGTCTTTGTTAGCAGCTTAGGTCGTGGTCAGCACCTTCCAAGGTTTGCTCCATGCGCTGTGAATAAGGTTCAGTATGGTTCTAAGGCAAATATACGTCGATCCGTGCATGGCAGCGCGGTACTCCCGTGCCTCGTGGCGTTGTGTGCGAGTAGTAAGAGAAACTATGTTTGGATAGTGTGGAAGTCAAGCTCAAAACACGGATAGGGCTACCTGAAGGTGGAAGAGAAAGGCGATATAGGGGGGACTTAGGCTGGAAAGTCATTGTCTTTGTTTGAATCATACGATGACGAAGCTGGTTCCGGTCGGTAGTTGGCATGGTTAGACCCTCATGATACTGCAGTCTACTGCAGACCCATGGCATGGGCATAGGTCATGAAACCTTCACTGGGTCTCAAGAGGAGAAGCTCGAGTCAGTCGGAGCCAGTTGAAGTACAGTACAATACTGGTAAGTGCTGGTAAGCGCTGGTAAGTGCTGGTAAAGCCGTGTATGTATGTATCAGTATGGTCACAGTGCTTGTTGTATGGCATATTACATTACCTAGTACTATCTCCAATCGGCTCGAATCAGACTAAGAGCGGGCGAAGAATCAAGTGGTGGATCCAGGCCTCATCCACCGGAGCCACTCGTATTATTGCTGTGCCGGTGCCCCTCTTAAGTCTTGACATGACCGAATCAACTACCTAACCTACCGGAGTCTAAGGAGTCTAGCTCTCCGCTCGCCATGTTATCTCCTCTCCACTGCTACCTACTAGGTAACTGACACTAATTGCATAAGGGCTTACTTATGGCTAAGTCCCTTAGCACCACCGCTACCACCTTCACACTCCCTCAAGACACCCTCACACTTCTTCGTCTTCTTCTCTCTCTCTCTTTCCCTCTCTTTTCCTGTTGAGTTTCTCACTTCCCCTGGGACGAACGAAGTTGAGTATCTTACCACTCATCACTTGTCGTATTACAAGTCTTACAGGCGCCGCGTCAGGGCCATTCAGGATCCAAGAAAACCCACACCCACCGACTGAACTGACCTTGCTAGCAAAAGCACTGCGACCCACTCCGATCGGGATTACTGGAATATCTCAACGAACTGCGCGACACCTCCGTTACCTCGTCCTGTCCACCAATTACTCTTTCTATAGACCGATCTGCTGCTTTCGACAAGGATACTTCTCCTCCTTCATCCTCTGTGCTCCTTTCTGCTCCTTCTCTACAATTCCCTCCGTCTCTCCCATCAGCTGTGATATGGGAGTAATGCACATCTTCCTCCTACGCCAACTCCGATTTTGATTACCTTCGACTCTTCTCTCATTCAGCTGGAATACACCCTCTCCTTCGTTTTCAGATTCAACAGGGGTATAGCGAGATAAATATATCGTCGCACCTATCTCGCACTCGAGTTTCTCAATCCCTCTTCCTGTCGCCAACATCGTTGCGCTTATCAAAGCCCCAAAGTCGCACGGAGCTGTAGCCGTCGAATCTCCCGTTCTTGCCAACCAACTCGCTTCTCCTTAAAGCTTTCTTGCCTTCGAATCCACCTGAATACTGTCGAGAAATTATCCACAGCGGACTCTCTGCGCGTGGAGATAATCGTCGTATATAGGCCGCCACACAAGACCGATACTTGAAGGAAGTGTTGAGCCAGCAGCCGCGGATAGTTCGGCGAAAATAGAATATCTCAGTGTACGTACAAATTTCCCGACGCCTCTCGCTGCTGTTGCAGGAATAAACTCGGTGGAAGCGTGTCTAATCTTACGCTGCGGATATAGCAACTCTACCCCTCCGCTTGTCAGACGTTTTCTCTGTTCCCGAGTGTAAGTGACTTCATCTTGATCCGAATTTTGAATGGCGGCATTGCTTCCCCCACTTAGAGTCAGATCTGCACCTGATACATGTTTCGAGTGTAACCCACTTGACTGGTCATTCCTCGCAGCCTGAGCGCATCCCTGATTCAATTTCAGACCTGACAGTCTTTGCGCGCATCTTTGGATGAATTTCCGGAGTCACTTCATTAACACAACGGAAACAGACACTTCTTTTCACATTTGTCAGGAATCAATTATACCATCGCAAAATGGGTTGTATGAGTTCGAAGCCCGTAGATGCGGGAGATAAAGAAGCCCTCCAACGGAATGTGAGGATAGAGAAGGCGCTCAAAAATGACAAGAAAGTGATGGACAGAACGATCAAAATTCTTCTCCTTGGTAAGTATGCGCTTTGGCACACGCCGATGCCTGGTTTGTTCTTTGCACTGACCAGATCTGTCCAGGTGCGGGAGAGTCCGGCAAGTCAACAATCATCAAACAGATGCGCATCATCCACTCGGGAGGATTTCCTGAAGACGAACGAATTCAGACTCGGGCGGTAATCTACTCGAACCTGATTATCGCCTTCAAAGTTCTATTGGAAATTATGCGTACAGAGAGCATTGATTATCAACTTGAAACAACTAAGGTAAGTTGACCCTCAAACCGATGAAAATCATTATCCAGGTCCACTGCTTGGATCTGACGGTCCAGAAACTAATTACTAAACTCATGGGCTTAGTCGCTGGGTGAATTTATTGACAATCTGGAGCCGGATGTGGGCTCCGATGAAGCATTCTCGGATTTGAAAGTTCGTGATGCTTTGAGGGATATTTGGGACGATTCAGGCGTTCAGAAGGCAGTGGCTCGAGGACATGAATTTGCGCTTCATGATAACCTACACTAGTGAGTGGCGAATGACGGCTTAGCCTAAGCGACTCAACTAACCTTCTTTCCAGCTTTTTCGAATCCCTTGACCGGATATTTACTCCCGGTTGGCTCCCCGACAATCAGGACATGCTACAAGCTCGGTTGCGAACGACAGGAATAACGGAAACTCTCTTCGAACTCGGTCAGATGAACTTTCGGATGATGGATGTTGGCGGACAACGATCCGAGCGCAAGAAATGGATTCACTGCTTCGAGGGTGTGCAATGCCTCTTGTTCATGGTTGCCTTATCAGGATACGATCAATGTCTTGTTGAGGATCAGAATGCCGTAAGTCATGGTCTCATTTTATATGATCTAGTACCATCTAACCATTTTGTGCGCACAGAACCAAATGCATGAGGCAATGATGCTATTTGAATCACTTGTGAATGGCGAGTGGTTCAAGCGCAAGCCCATCATTCTCTTCTTGAACAAGATTGATCTCTTCAAGGGGAAACTTCAAGTTTCGCCTGTCTCTAATCATTTCCCCGACTACAACGGTTCGAACACCGACTTCGATGCAGCAGCAAGATACTTCGCCGACCGCTTCCGAGGCATCAATCGGATTCCAGACCGCGAGATTTACATCCACTATACAAACGCCACCGATACCACTTTATTGAAAGCTACCATGGATTCCGTGCAAGACATGATAATCCAGAAGAATCTCCATACCTTAATACTCTAAGGTATCACTAGGCATGACTAATATCTAATGAAACATTCTTGCGGCCGTGGGATCTCCATCTCCCACGAGATATTATTGATATTACCTTAGCAGCATTACTTGTGCTGTCCGCAACTGCTCGACGCCATTCTCTTCCCTTGTC
The DNA here is from genome assembly GCF_003184695.1 of Aspergillus brunneoviolaceus CBS 621.78. Classification (NCBI taxonomy): domain Eukaryota; kingdom Fungi; phylum Ascomycota; class Eurotiomycetes; order Eurotiales; family Aspergillaceae; genus Aspergillus; species Aspergillus brunneoviolaceus. The sequence continues at coordinate 304,920 of NW_020290769.1, read as the reverse complement.
ATTCTCAAGATCGTCCTTGGCTCGCTTGGATGACTTTCTTATCACCACGCTCTTCTCTACTGAAAAAAGCACGCATCTCATCTTCGATTCAGCGGCGTGAATCTCCTTTCTAATGCAGATTGATACCATATACCACATAGTTGTGTCTGTGTCTGCGTCCTTAGCAACACCTTATGATTTCGTTTGGCCTTTATTTCCAATGCTTGGCCTCTCATTGGGTTCATCGGTCCCATCTCTTTCTTCAATGTATCTACTTCATTCTCTTATTCAGTGTTACATAAAGGACAACATTTTTTTGTTGAGTTGACGGCAATCATGCACGTCTTCCGAATTTTAGATCACTCGAAGACCTACACTTGTAGTATGTCCTATCTTGGAACGATCCAAGTTTGCGTGGCAACTATTGTACCATGCGCATTGCCAATGGGCCCATTGCGAAAGTATAAACAGCACTTTTCTACTTTTAAATCCCAAACTGCTAAGGTTTCTTTTGTGTGGTGGTGCGAACAACGCAGCTCACCTGAGCCCTCTTGGTGGGAAGCAACAACTTACATGGTTACTACCGCCAGAGATACGGAGATCACAGAGGCTGGGCATTGTAGCCATTTAGTTCAGATTGAGTGTGTCAGGTCAAAGGTGGCAGAATCTGTTCTCTACCTCGAGATCATACAAGCCTTGATATCACATGACCTGCCACAATATCCCGCAAATCTCTGCTGAGCTAAGCAGAGATCCGCATGATCGGCTCATCAACTTCAACTTCGGTTTCGCCTCTTACGCATCCGCCAAGTTCGTTTACCCAGCTTCTGGGACCTTACGACGCTTTGGAAACCAGAAAAATGCTTTCTTCCTCGCTGCGCCGGGCGGCCTGGGCCCCCATTACCCCTATCTCAGGCGTCACTCGCGCCTCAAGCCAAACTCTCACCACCTCCGCGAACAACCTCACCGGCTCAACGCAGCCTGTGCGTCAACGGCGCTACTCCTCCTCCTCGTCCTCGAATTCTAGCGATGGCGCAAGGAAGCTGGAGTTGGAAGTGAACTCAGGGAAGTCGACCCGTCGGAGTCGTAAGGACAATGTCCGCACGGGCTCCAACAAGCAGCAGCAGACGGCATTTTCCCGACTTCCCAGCGTTCCCTCGACCCAGCACCTCCTCCCGCATGGTAAGCCAGCCAGCCAGCTCGAACAGAGTTTCCACTTTCCAAAAGACAAACTGCGACATGGGGGGAAAAGCAACGTGAAAAGCTCCCGAAGCCGAACTCCAGCTGCTAACACATTTTTTCTTCTTTTCCATGCAGATGTCCAGGTCGCTTCCTTCTTCTCCATCCACCGTCCCATCTCCGTCTCCACCAGCGTGCCCCCGACTTCCACCTCCGAAGCCTTCGACGCCATTTTCACCGAGCGCAAGCCCGCCGTCGACGATGTGATCTCCACGCTTTCGTCCGCTGTCCACTCCATGGAAGGCGAGGACGACCACAACCACTACCAGGCCGTGCTGCAGGAATTGACCGACCGCAATTTCCTCCAGCAGGGCCAGCAGGGCCAGCAACCCTCTCAAACCATGAACCTGACCCTCTCCATCGAGGAACTCACCAAGCGCCTGCGGCCCTTCCACCCTCCTCCACCCCCGGTCCCCATGAACGAGATGTCCGCCAACAACAACACCACCAGCGAGCAGCAGCAGCTCCTCGCCTCAACGACGACGACGGGTAACCACCACAACAACACGACGGAAACCTACTCCGCCGTCCTGACCATCCACGAGTCCACCCTCCCCGATGGCCGCAAGACCTACCAGGCCCACGCCGGCCCCTTCATGCCCACCAAGGATATGGGCGTCCCCGGGGCTGCACAGGCGCCGCCGGAGATCGTCGAGGCCTACATCGATGTCGTGGACCCCTCCGCCCACCCGGAGCTCAGCTACATCGACCAGCAGGATCAGCAGATCAACGGCCCCATGCAGGCCATCAGCACAAAGAGACGTCGTCGGTTGAAGATGAAGAAGCACAAGTTCAAGAAGTTGTTGCGGAAGACGAGAACCTTGAGGCGGAAGTTGGAGAAGTCTTAAGAGGCTTCCTTTTTTCCTTCTCCAAACCCAAGACATGTGCTTTCTTTTTGTTCTTCTTTTGTGTCCCGTTGCTTTGATGAATCCGGATTCCCTATTTCCGGTTTTTTTTCCCCCTCCCAACAACTTTTCGAAAGCAACGTTGACCTCTGGTTTCTCTGAATATCTTCCGTTTTTCTTGCTTGACTTGCATGCATCTTATCTCTATCTCCCTCCCCATCAACCGACCTACTAGTCATCCAATTCAACCGACACTTATAGACAATACTATGTGACATATTATCATTATTCTCAGTTCTCAGCTGGTTAGGTTCGTGTAATCGTATGTGCGTATGTGCATACCCACTCTTTCCGGATGTTTATCTATACTCGTAAGCCGATGCGCATGCACCATACCTGGAAATATTTGCCAGGGCCTTGTTTCCCCCTTTCTAACAGCTCAGATCAATTTAAGTGTCAGGATCAATTGATTCAACAAGTACCGACATGACACCCATAGAGTACAGGAAGCAAGCAGTAAGCATGTAAGCAACGCAAAAGATAAAACACAAAGAAAGAAAACCTTTAGCCATGCAATAGTAGATTCAAATATCTACTAACCATTCAAACATCGCCCCCTTCGCCACTTCCTCCCACTAATAGTAGTCTACACTGGCATATAATCTCCTTCTCCTGCTCCAAGGGACGCGAAGAAATGGAAAAGGAGGGAGATTGATATACCTATCCACTAGCCGTCCCTTTTCTCAACTCACAGACCCTGCAAGCGGATCAACTTGTTTCTCCACCACTTGTCGGTAACGTAAATCTTAGGGAATGTTTCCGACGACCAAGACACACACACACACATCACGTTAAAAGATCATGTTTTCTTGAGAATGGATTTCTGGACCAAATCCGCGCTTCACGGTATAAACGATTCGTAACATGGGGAACACTAGGCTTCAACGACGGGGCACCGCTCGCGCGGGTTCTTGTTCACATCTCGTCGTTGCCATCGCCGGTGCGCGCACGAGTCTCACAGAGAACGTGCGGGCGAGCGAGCATTAGGATCGTTCGCTTAGCAGACGGCGTCAATTCTCGAGCGGGAGTTCATGAGAAGGGCGACGATAAGACCGTACAGACCTGATAAGAGGATCGGTGGTTAGTGGTGCCGGAGTAGACATATTATAGATATGGTGGACGTACCCAAAACTTCAGCGAAAATGAGAATCAAAATCATTCCAACGTAGAGACGGGGCTGTTGAGCAGTTCCACGGACACCAGCGTCACCCACAATACCAATGGCAAAACTTTAAGATAAATAGTCAGCTTCTCGGCTCGAAATCGTAGTAAAGCCCAAAGAACATACCCAGCAGCCAGACCGGCCAGACCGACAGCGAGACCAGCTCCCAGCTGAATGAATCCGGTGTACAGCGGCACCTTTTGGTTCAGATCGTTGGCGATAAGGACGGACACGACCAGACCGTAGATACCGATAATACCCGCCATGACAATGGGGACGATGTCTGTTATCACAATCGTTAGTGGCTCAGTTCCAAGTATAGACTGCAGAAGCCTGGTTTCTCCTCCACGGCTGCAACGAAAGTTGAAAAGGGCTTTCAACGTACTCTTGACGATCAGATCGGGTCTGAGGACGGCCATGCCGCAGACACCGACCCCGGCCTTGGCAGTTCCATAGGCAGCTCCGAAGCAGGTGAAGACGATGGCTGAGGTGCAACCCAGCGCACCGAAGAAGGGCTAATGGGCGGCAGTTAGCTGTTTGTACGAGGAGGTCTTCGTTTCGTGCAAGGTGACGTTGCTCCATTCGTGGAGGACCCGACGGTCGCCCGTCGAGCTTCAGCACATGATCGATGAGGGGTGCGAGTCAACTCACAGCATAGACGGGGCTATAACCAAACAAATTAGCACAGTCCGCAACAAAGCACTGTTGGGTAGGATTGATAGCTTATCGCACAAGCTATGCGTTGGGATGTTGGGAAAAGGAGTCAACCAGGGTGATTACGTACCAAAGTTCGGTGGCCATTTTGTTGGTCTAGATGGCTGTTTGGAGTTTGACAGATGCGAAGAAGCTATAGGAACAGCCGAGAAAAGTGAAAGTAGGGTAGATGAAGGCCGCGTCGACAGCGATGAGATGAGGCGAAGGCGTGGGAGAGCTGAGACGGAGATGGAGGCTTGCAAGGCGAACACGCTGGTTGCTTCGGAGAGGTTCACCGACCACCTGCGCTACCACGTGACCTGCGGCTTGGCGCTTTCCCGCATCATTTGCCCCAACCACTGACATCAGCACTGGATCGACCTAACTATCCGCGATCTCTACGAAGTACTATGCTGCATTCATTATACCCCAATTCATCAATACAATATTTTACATGGCTAGCAACCATTCTATATGATCCGATCATCAGTTCAGCTCTAATGCCACCCGACATCCTGGAATGTCGAACTTCGAGCTCGATTCGTGCACTTCCCCAGTTGACTCTTTCCTAGCCATGGGTTGCACGTAGGTTATAGCTTTCTCCGACAGCCCACCAAAGTAGCCAGGTACTACCCGAAGGTCTTTCTGTTCAGCAGATTCCCTTTGCAAAGGAACAGCCTCGGCGTCCGAGACAACGCCGAAATGGAAGGCATTGCCTCCAGTCCGAGATGCCGGCCAATCTGGATGACTAGGTTCAACGGAAACGAAGAATTGGACGTAGTCGCCAGGCCCTGCAGCCTGCGAGAGAGTGGAAAGATCCTCGCCGAAGCCGCGCATCTCGAATGGCGGCGGCGGAGGCGGCGGCAGCGAATTCGTCGAGACTTCCGCATCGCCCGCAGTAAAGAGTCCCTCTAGCCCCAGTAGCCTGTCTTTCTGGGTTGATTCCATGAATGTTGTTTCAGGGTCTAATGATAGAAGGCCCTGTTTCTTGCCCCATCCTCCTCCGCCACTCATCACTCGGTGGAGTTTACCGCCCTTCCGGATCGCCTCGACAAGGCTTTCTTGAGAAGCCTCCTTGCCTGCCGTGTAGCCCTCCTCGGACGTCTCAATTAAAGCCCAAACGGAGACCCTTTGGTCAGTGATGTTGTGTTCGGCAATGTAGCGAGGGAGATCCTTCTCCAGCTCCAAGGAAGCTGGCATGGGATCTTGGGAGTGTTTATCTGTATGTTTGGACAATTGACGGAGGATGTTTCCCATACTGGAAATGACCCTCCTTCGTTGCCCGACGGGGTACAATGGAAGCTCGAAAGAGTCGCTAACGTTCGCTGCTGGTGAAGTGACAATGCAGTTCGACAAGTCCAGCGCACAGTCGAGTGTATATCTCTTTGCAGCAGTATTGTAGATCCAACGGGCTCCAAAGAGAGTATTCTGCTTTCCATTGATGAAGATCGTATTTGCAAGTCGCAGGCCTACTTCATGGATGGATTTCTTAAATCCTCCATTCGATGCCTGAGTATCGCTTGTCGGAATTGAGAATACTAGTCCTGAATCTGTGGCCTCCATGCTTCGTGCCCGGCGAGGCGCAGCGAGCTGACCTTGTACATTGTCCCGACTTACTAACAGCACCGATATCCCGTCGGCTTCCTGGCCGCAGGGGCTTTCCCCATTCTGTAGTGCGTGTGGTCGAGTATCAGGAAGCTTATCGACAATTGCGAAGATAGAATGCACAGGATCGGTGGACCCTGAAAAGAAGTGACTCATCCATTGTTCAGGGAATATGTGAGACGACAACTCGATCCATGATGCGAAAGCGGAGGTCACGAGAAAGATAGGAACATCATCGGATCGTGGTAGAGATTCGGGGTAAGAAGGCGCACTCAAAATGATATCGTCTGGGGTCTGTGGAGAGGTCAATTTATATCCAGAAGACAGGAAATAGAAACGCACGATCGCGCCTGGAGTCTGCGTGAGCCAAGTATAGGCAATGGGGCGGGCACTGGAAGCCGTGTTTGCGACCGACCTTCGAACAATAGAAGGGATGCGCCGATCTGTATAGCGACGACAAGCCAGCCGTGCTGGCAATGAGCGCGGGGCGGACCCAAGCATTAGTAACATAGGAGTAACATGAATACCTCAATCGAACTTAAGATTTTTCGACCAGCTACAAGTCAGGAGCATTGCAACTTGAATGTCATCCTGGCCCGGAAATGCGGAGGGAGCGGTGGATTTTTGGAAGCTCACCGCCTAGGGACTCGGTGCAGAATGATCCTGCCTCTCGATTGGAACTCGTCTTTTGGCCAAACCTGCTTGCTTCATTGCACCTCTTGGCTCGAAATCTAACCATAACATACTGATTTTGTGTGGACCATCGTTGGCTGTCCCATACTTACAGTGGTCGGGATTAGCGACCATCCTGTCATGGCCCATGCCACATACTGTCACGCACATACCAGCAGTCCTGTCAACGATCAAGCGGCTCAAGAAACCTGCCATCCTCGGTAGGATTATGCTTGGCATAACTAATGCGAGGCCGGTGTCTATTGCACCCTTCAATCAGGACTTTTATGCATGGCAATACCCAAAACCGTGCGCGATTGATTGTGTAGATCAAGCATGGGGCACTTCAACAAGGGTGTTGGAGACGCGAAAAGCTTGTTTCCTTCGATTTGCATAACCCGGGCTGGCTATGACATCATTCATCATTGATGATTCTGGAAGGATTCTTCATCATGTCTAGACACACGGATGACTAAATGGCAGATATGGTGTAGATCGATGCAGAGGGGGGCGTTCTTCTCTGCAACCCTCGGGCCTTGCGGCTCGATGCGACTGATGCCTCTGGATATACAAGATGACCAGGGAGAGGGGATGCGCGGCTGCGGCCAGGTTCGAAGCAGATGTGGAAGTGTGCTACCTAGGGATTGTTATAGCTTGTTGCCAACTTATTCAATCGAGAACATCTCGTGCAGTCGCCCGGCCATATGCACCAATGCCTGGATAGCACAAGGCGATTGGCTTTCCAGGGGGGCGATGTCTTCTGGGACTCCGGAACTCAACAATTACCGGCTTCGATTGTTCTCAGGTACAGGCAAAGTTTGTGGTTGCATAGTAGTGATAGTATCAATCTAGCTAATCATAAGCTATTCCCATCTGCCCCACAGGAAGCATGCGATCAGAATGTAGCCAGCACGTTCTCAAGGCCTACCGATCCCAAAGTGACGATGGACTTGTGGTCTATGATTACTCATTGGCACAAACATGAGTATTGTATTTTTGATGGTATCAGAAGCATAAAGATACGTGGGAATGACGTTTCAAGATGTTCAAAGGAATGTGGCCTAGGTGACGCGTGTTGGAAGATAAGATGCATGTGAAATGATTTCACTTCTGTTCCTCCTAGAATAGATCTACACAAATACTCGATGGATATGATTAGTGCACGGAGTAGAAGAAGGCAAACATAGCCACAGCAAAGCCACACTGCTATGTACGAGTATATGTAAAGCAATGATGACGGGTGGACCATTGACCGACAGCTCATGCGAGTGTGATTGTTTTGCTATATTCTCCAGTCATGATTCGTGTGCAGGGTGGTTCATAGGGCTGTCGGGCCCACTAGGTACTTAGTTTGCTGGACCCCGGTCTCAGCGAGGGTTTGGAAGTACTCCTAAGCGTAACTACGTACTATTATCAGATCTCCAGCATGAGGAAGAGTAATTCTACAGATGACCTCACCTCCGAATTAGCCTATAAGGTATTGCGCAGCGTGTTTCGCTCAGTTGCGCCGAGATTGAGTTCCTCAGCCGACCGCCGATGGCGAAAAGAAAGTCGGATATGCCAAGCGTTTTCCAGGCAACCAAATTAGAGATCTAAATAAAACAAAAAAGTTTGCGGGAAAAAGGAACAGAAGGGTTTATTTGTAGGGGACACAAATTGTGAAGACCCGCGGTTCGGTATGGGGTAGGTTCACAATTAGCAATCAGCGAATTTAGTAGTTAGCCAGGCGTTAGCAGGCTGAGGAGAAAACCCCTTACTGAGCGAGGATCTTGCGACTACCGGGTGACATTCATGATGGTAACCTAATCAACCCTCCAACAGTGTACTCAGTGCACTTCAACGTCGATACGACGCAAAAGTCTACCATCATCGATCCTTGGATGGACTGACGCTGCAAATGCTCGCCTGAAGCGTCGAGGCCAATCAGTAACGGGTGTTCGCATCAGCCACAGCAGGCTGAGCAAGTATGACGTAGCATGCATCCCACGAAGCCGTCATACCGAGAAGATCATCTCATCGGCATGGCATGAACGAAGGTTTGGATCTTGGCGGAGTACACTGGCTATGGCTATGGGCTATGTACTGTCAGTACTAGTACTGTGTACGGAGTCGCCAATTTGTCTATTAGCCAGGAATAGGCATTAGACCCAATAGTTGGTCTAGTAGTAGGTACCGTGACGCCCTACGCCCTGCTCCCGAAGTGGTCGGTGCAGAGCCAGCGGGCAGTTGCTTTGCCCACCCAGAATTTAAAAGACTCCTGTGGTCCCGCTCCTTCCTTCTCCCTTCTCTTCTTGCTCTTCTTCCCTTCTCAATTTCTCTCACGTCTTTCTTCACCTCTTGAGACTCTTCATTCGCATCAAGCCTCCAGAAACCAACGTTCCACCGTCATCGATAACTGTTCCAAGACAGTCACTCCACCCTCCCATTCACCATGCCTTTCACTGCTTCGTAAGTCACTTCCACCCGCAATGACCCTTTTAAGTGACCAGGTAGCTTGCCAGCGGTCTGGACTTTTTATGATGCAGTTCAGCCCAGGCAGCTTCCATAGTACTTTACCCGACAAACAAAGAAACACCGCTAACACAGGTCTTTTTTCTGGACAGTGACGTCTGCAAGATCATCTTTGCGATCATCCTGCCTCCTCTGGGAGTTTTCCTCGAGCGCGGATGCGGTGCTGATCTGCTGATCAACATCTGTTTGACAATCCTGGGTTGGCTCCCTGGTATTATCCACGCGCTGTACGTTGGCTTTCCCACCACTAGTTGAGTTGCTGGGAACGCCATTGCTAACTAGCGTCTGCAGTTACATCATTTTCAAATACTAGACCGCCTGCTTGTTCACCGCCCGATCACCCGGTTCAGTCGACCAGCATTCTTCGTCCCACAATTGTATCCCCCATCAATTGGCAGTCAACATTCCAACTGAACGGGGGGGAGTGTTGTCCGTGATGTTGTCAGCTTCTAATTGTTCCGCGGGCTTCCGACCGGCTCTAGCCTAATATGACCCCGCCAATTAACCTACCGTCTGCTCATGCGCTTTACTGGATCCTCGAGCTACGCGGGTGGAGATGCCATGTCAAAACACTATGGCGATGGGGTCGGATCTCTCCCATCTTCTTTCTCCCTATGTCTCTGATGTCCGTTTCCTCTGTCGCAGTTCTGTTGTTTTTTCTTTCTTTTCTTTTTTTTTCTTTTCGATGATACCAGCTCATTGTGATACTGGGCTTTGCTTGTACTGTTGGCAATGATCAGCTTCTAATGATTAATGGCAATAATTCAAATTACTTTTGAAAATCTATCGTTCCCCGCATATGTGTATCTGGGTGCACATTAAGGTAGCTGATTGGAAGATAGAGCGGCCTTCTTATTCCCAGACTACACTTAGGCGACGATTGATGGACAGTGGTGAACAGAGACAAAAAGTTGGAGAGACACAACCTCTAAATGAATCAATATATTCAGGCACAAATCAGCGTTCAAAGGTAAATAAAAAGACATTTGTTCAACTAATGCTTCATCGTGAGACCAGTCCAGGAAACAGTACATAGACCCTGAATATTCAAGTCAGCTGACCTGACATCATCCTTCAGTACACTCTGCAGCATCGGCGCTAACACGGCGCGTATCGCATCAACATCACTCTCTCTGCCAGCCCCGCATCCATTCAAAAGCGCTAATCATGCTGAAGAAATCCCATCGGTTGACTACGTGTAGTGCATCTATGACAGAATCACCATGTTTCACACAAGCGCCTACAGGGGGCGCAGTCTCATTGTTACCGTCTCACATTTTGGCCTTGTTGCTTTGCAGCCACTCGGCGCCATCATGAGATCCCGTGTCTCCTTTGACGCCCACAATGACAAGGCGATGGCAAAATGTGGAACACGCGGGTCTCTAATCTCTGAAATGGGACGGTTACCCCCTTGACGTTGCCGACCTCCCTCCACAGAATCAGTTTATCATGTTCTTTTACTTGAGCCGGTGCTAGAAATCTGTTTGTTTGTTCGAGCACTGCATGCCTCTTTTGTCAGTGTCTTTGTCTCAATCTTTCAGTAGAATGGTATCACGTTTCCACTAATGGTTGTGGAGGCAGATGAACCTCTGCAGTGTCTAGATTGATGTAAGAAAGCTTGCTTTCCAATGGCATCATGGAAACATGAAATCAACATGCTAACCTAAATTCTAGGTTGACACAAAATGTTATTGTCTCTTTCTCAATGGCTACTCATCGCAGCACTATCACTTCTTCCATGTCTCGCTTCTACATCGCAATCTTCTTATCCTACCGCGACAGCGTCGGTTTTTCCCAGTCTAATACCCAAATGTGCTCGAGAGTGTGTTGACGAATTCGTAATCTCCGACTATCCGGATGATGCGTGTGGAAAAACATGGAATCTCGACTGTTTATGTCGGACAAATACAACCAGTGGCTATACCTTGGGCGAGGCTGCGTTCCGATGCAGTCTGTCGCTGTGTCCCATCAAGACCATCTTCTCCTCCGACCTCTACGACATTTGCGACTCAGTGTCCGGAGCATTGCCGCGGACCCATGCCACAATAACAGCTACAATCACGACGACCCAGAGTACAACTGCGATAGCCACCACTTCCTCTGAGCCTCACAGTGCCGTCTCTACGGTATCATCTACCTCACTACCTTCTCAAACTCAAACTAGAACCCAGCATACTACTTCTGTTCTTATCGCCTCATTCGACAGTCCGACCACTATATCTAATATCATTTATTCGACGAGTGGCACCTGGACTACTTCCAGCAGGACCACCAGTAGTAGCAATAGTACCTCGACCGCTGCTGCCGCCGCCGCTACAACCACCACGCACAGTAAGCTTAGCGCTGGTGCGGTGATTGGCATATCTGTCGCTTCTGGAATGGCGGGATCCTTCCTCATCGGAGTTCTGGTGTTGTTTTGGTACAGGAAGAACAAACGTCGGGATGCAGAGGCTCGAGATAGAAACTTCTTCGAGATTGGCGGAGTCATGGCGGAACCTCCAGATTTCGCTTTCCCGCCGCGGCGGCCAACGGGACCCAGGCCTATGCCCGGCGGCGTGGACAGAGACTCGGAAACGTCACGCTTGATAACTCCCTTCGAACCAAGGCTTCATAATCCAACTTTTGTTGCAGATACACCACGACATCGGTATGACGGGGATTCCACGAGATTATATAGTCCCCACAACATCGGCTTCGCCATATCTTCTACTGCTGATGCGGAAGCATCATTAGCGCATTCTACTCCACGGACTCTCTCGAGCTTGCTCCCGGAAAAGCCAACATACGGGTTGTATCCGGAGCCACTAAGATGGAGTCGGCAGAAACGGCCCGGCAGTGTGGGAACACTGTTCGAGGAGGATGTCACCAAGCCACGCAGCTTCCTTGCCAGTCCTCGGTTGAACCAAGGTCCATCTACTTGGTCACGCAAACCGCAACCCGACCGGCCTCATAAAAGACCTCCAGTGGCCGGTCTACCCGCCCATCCACGCGCTATGTTGCATGGGTTCCGAGAAGGCCAAGAAGGGAAGCTTGCTCTGAGAGGACCAAATCGGTACCAAGGACCAGGATATGGAAGCCCTGCGGAGACAGCCTCCCTCTCGAACAATGTTGTTGGGGGTTCGGCCCATCCTTCCCCAAGGTTGAGTCACGAAGATTATGCCGATGCATACTGGACAGATCGTGATGCTGGTCACACAAGGCCTGCTAGGACGTCACCATATCTCGATGACAGCCCCGGGGGAGGCCGGCGTTTGATCTACGACACAGACCCAATTCCTTATCACACATATGGCGAAGAACCCCAACCCTTCCGACGCGAATCACGCCATTCGGGAAGTCTGCGGCCCCTCACTCCGGTGCGAGAAATCAGGACCCCGATCCTCGAGATTCCCAACTGGCAATACGAGACTCCGACCGGCAGCCGGATCCCTGTCGGCCTCCCACGCATGCCGAACTCGAGGTCCATCAGCCCTGCGCAAGAAATCGTTTCCCGGCCCCGGATTGTGCGACAGGATGATATCCGGAGGGTGCAGATTCGCCGGGTCACGCCCGAGCCCGATGAGGAGCCGACAGCGGGGACCTACGCGCCCCGTGGTCCCTGGCATGAGGAGGACGGTTATGGTTCGCGATACGGAGCTCAAGTACGCAGGGCGTCCTTCGACTCCGTTTCGTCCGCCGACAGTCTGAGGAGGCCGCCTGTTCCGAGAAAGCCGGTGCCAATGGAGCAGCGCAACCTGACACCTTCGAGGCAGGGCTCGGATCTCATCCTTCGGGTAGATTGAGCGGGCTTACTGCTCGCTTAGCTCGCTCTGGGTAGTGAGTGGGCCGGTCTTTCCTTCTTCAGGGATATCGCTCTTTATGGTTTCTTCCTGTAGAAGATGTCCTTCTCTTTTTTGGTGTATTATAAACAATTCGATCTATGCGTATATTTTTATATATATCGGGATATTGTCGGAACTGCGGAGATGTTTTCAAAGCGTGCTGTCATTGTGTATAAAGTGTTTGTTAGGCGGGTAGGCGGATGGATTCAATAAGATGCATTTTGAGAGCTTGTATCCAGTTTCATGTAACCGTCTAGAGTTCTTTGGGTCTACAAATCAGAGTACAGAGGATTTTGCAAAAATCAGCTTGATAAATGGTTGTGTGCGTATACCTAAGATAGATGGCATTCCTCGCTGTAGATCTTTGTCCTGACTCTACGACCGCATGAGTTTGTCGGGGGTTTTCTTTCCGGTCGGCAAGGTTCAGATCTCACAAAGGCCCGGCCTCACTTGAGTGAGCTATCATTCTTTTTACTCTATCCCAGTTTGATGATGCTTTTCGAGGGGGAAGCTGAGAATTTCTTTGAGGAAGCGGATGTTTGGGGAATACGTGCCAGGTTGATAAAGACAGGCGGGGTTAGCCTGGAAGGTTTATATAAGGATTGACGGAAGCAGTCTCGTGCGCGCTTTATCTTCCTTCTCGCAACCCTAGAAACAGGCCTACTGAGTTGTCTTAGAAGACCTGGCAAAAATGAAGACTGAATCGCCACCACCACCCCCCGCCGCCGGCCCAGTGCCCCCAGAGAAGATGGAGATGATGGATTGTGATCCGGCAATATGGTCTGGGCCAGTTCCGGAGCCACCGGAGCTGGCCATCATCAATCTCCTCAATGAGGCGGGGGTGCCCTGTGTGCTTGTTGGAGAGCTGGCGCTTCGAGCCTACGGCTTGAGTCTTTATCCGAAGAGCATAGATCTGGTCGTCGCGGACGAGAACGCTCGGCGTGTCGAGGAGCTCCTTGAGGGCCGGGGGCTCGCATTGTGTTTCGATCGCAGGTGCTCCCTCTGGAACGAGGGCGACAAATACTTCCTCTCCGAACTACACTGCCACCTCACCGCTCCCAACAACGTCAAGGAGAGTATTAGGGGGTGGAAGAACGGCCTGTTACACATCTGGGCGAAATCTTTGCTCCTGGAGAAGTTGCCGAATGGCATCCCCCTCCCGAGCAACATCGCCGCCCACGACCAGAACTTCATGCTGACCTCCGATTCCCGCCTCCCCGAGCTGGCCCTCGACCTGCTGGGCGGGATACCCACTCGGTGGATCGGCCGTTGGGCGGCGGGAGTCGTGATCCTGACGCCCAAGGCCTTCCTGGAGCAGATGTTCTGGCACGTGCTCCGGGACTTCCGTCCTTACGACGCCAAGTTCAAAAGTCCCTGGGAGGTGCACATGTGCAGGTTCGCGCTCTGGATTGCGAGCCAGCCCCCAGATTCCTATACGCTCTGTCCGAGTGTCGCAACCCTCAGCTGGACAGCCGCGCGGCAGTTTCTTGAGCTGCTGAGCTGTCCTCACGTCGGCCATCAAGACGCCTGGAACTTTTTCTACACGCTGCAGGGCGTGTGGCACAGAGAAGGGCTGCTGACGAAAAGCCCGCGACAAGGCAGGCAAATACTCCAGGCTGTCGAGGATTATGCCCTAGAGGATTGAGTTGCGGCATGGATCGGTACTATTGGTGTCGCCTTTTGACTGGATTGGAGTGTGTAGGTTGGCCTAGTCCGCTTCCTCTGTTAGAATAAGAATGATTCAATAAAAAGAAGTAACAGTACGAATGATGTTTTGCGTCCGTCATGTGTAAGATTTTCCAACCCTTGTAATACCCAGTCCCAGTAGCCTGCTGTGTTATCTCTTTGTTGGACAGTGTAGGGTTTGACTGACTTCTTGAGAACCATCCCTGTAGTATATAGCTACATGGTAAGTCTGAATCCACTCGACTACATACATTACCTACACAGTGGATAGGCTAGTGGCTTGGTGGAAAGACCACTAATGCAAGCCCCTCTTTTCTATCTCTGGCCGGCAGGGGGGAAGGCCGATGGGGGCTGCAGTGTCCGAGTCTCCGAGATGTGACCTGACCCACAACATCCCCGCGGAGAGGATATGAGACACGCTGAGTCTGGGAACCGAGGGAAAGAAAGTGACTGCAGTGATATCAGAGTGATATTCTTCTTTGAGAAGTTCCAAACAAGGAACCAGAGCCATGTGAAAATCAATCGGAGGGTAGACTCGGGAGGTCGGAAGTAACGGAGGAAGGAGGAGGAGGAGAAGGAGAAGCAGAAGACACAGAGGGAGCCTCTCGGCTTCGATGACGTCAAGCCCGGCGATCGGTCCTGAGGCAGTGAGGCAGCAACGATCCAATCGGCAAAGAGAGGACTTTCGCATCCTAGGCAGAAGGTTTCACACTTTCACAGTACTCAATTATACACAGGGCTAAACTTGATTGAGTACTGGTTCAGGGGAACCTAAAGACATGTGTAACGTCACCGCTGATATAATAGTCATTGGGTCAGTTAATGGACCTATTAACGTTACTGTTTTCATGGCATGTTTGTACCACTCCACTTTTATTATTGATTGCGGGTAAAAACGCCATGTACGTACGTACTTTGACCTGTGCCTAGAACAATAATGTACTGTACGGAGTACTGTAGTTACACATGCAGATAGATGTACATAGTCATAGGTAGTAAGGTAGTACCTAGTAGTATAGTAGTCTGTACACACACCCATGGTATTGAGCCTTACCACAATCACCTTCACCGCTTTGTGGCTACTCCTGCTCTATGGATTGTTTGTTTGGTTTCCATTGATGTCAACGACTCAACAACCTCTTCTCAACCTCCCCCCCACTTTTCAGTGCTCTCCTCGTCCTCCCCTTGGCTCTTCCCTCATTCTCAACCGCGTTCGCCTGTTCTACACTTAATACTGAGTGTACTATGATATCAATTCCGACGCGTGTTGGATCGTCAACTTCAGTGATGACAGACCCCACGATCTTCCCTCGACCCAAACCGGTCTGCAGCGGGAGGGAAAGTTCAGATGGAATGAATGATCGAATTTGCGCCGAGGAGCGAGTTTGCATCACTCCCCTCTTTCTACAGGACTGATGCATGTCCTTTGTTCGTTATCGTTGACTTTCCCAGATGTTTTGGCGCCCTGACCATTGCTCTGGAACGAATCAGATTCTCAGGTTGTTCCATTCACATCATCATCAGGCATGACATGGGGCGGAGTGGAAGTCTGATACAACCCGCACCATACTTAGACGGACCCTCTTGCTTAGGCCTTCAGCATTCAGCCTTCGACCACCGGCAATGACATACTTTGGTTGCGGTGGGGTTTACATCCAGCTGCAGTGACCACAACACACAAGGAATTCCGACTCACCACTAGGATCGAGCGTTTTCTCTCGATGACGGTACCACGGGCTGGGCTGTACTGTCTGTCCCGATTTTTCGCTACGTGCCTCAAACAAACTACGTAGAGCGCATATCCCAGATGTCCTCCACCCACTTACATATACACTTTTTCCTATATTAATGGCCTCGGGTTCAATGCATTCCCTCTTCGATTCTCAACTTTCTTCCTTTCATATCCACCGAATCAATCTTTCTCATTGCATCCTTGTGCTGGAACCGCTGCGGCCCTCCCGCTGTGATCTTCTGTGTCCACGCCATACTTGTGTGGGCGACTCTGACAAACCCCTCAAAATTCAATTAGACTGTGTACGGAAACAGGTTCTCTTGTGAAATATTTTCTGGCTCCTCCTCAGGATCCAGTGATCGTCTTGTTTACACATACTCAAATCGTTCCGAAAGCTTCGCAGACCTGCGACCAGTTTTCCCCAGGGGCAATTCTCTCAGCGATTGATCGATCTGTCTGGCCAGCTCAGGGCAGCTAACCGTCGACCACTTCTTGTTCTCATCCGCGGGCCCACAACGCGCTCCACCCACCCACATATCATCGTCACCCCGGGACTATCCTGTTCCACTATCCACAATGACTACTACCGACGGTTTCGGTACCCAGAGGGTATGTCGGCTGTCCAGCCTGGATGCTTCTCGGGCCGACCTCTACGGCGGCCCTAATGTAGTCCTCCCTCCCAAGCATTTGATGGCTTCTAGCGATTTCCATGATACAACTATCACAATGGAATTGGACAAGCATCAGTCAGATGTCGAAACATCGTCGGACGATGGTTCTGTGCGCGTTGCGTCCCCAGTGCCTGAGCGACCCCTCACCACTGCTGATCACTTCGCTCTGGGCTTCGACATTGACGGCGTCCTCATTCGAGGAGGAGAGGCAATCCCCGAAGCGGCCGCCGCCCTCAAGTACATCAATGGCGACAACCCGTACGGGGTCAAAGTGTATGTCTCCCCTGCAGCACCTGTTCGCAAGATTGACCGGGCTAACTATTCATCTTCCAGTCCTTACATATTCGTGACGAACGGCGGCGGCAAAACAGAAGAGGAAAGATGTCTGGATCTCAGTCGTCAGCTGGAGTTGGATGTCTCCCCCGGCCAATTCATCTGTGGCCACACCCCCATGCGAGAGATGGCCGAAAGATATAACACCGTACTGGTCGTTGGTGGTGAGGGTGAAAAATGCCGTCATGTAGCCAAAGGCTATGGCTTCAAGGATGTGGTCACTCCCGGAGACATCATCAAGACACGACACGACACCACGCCATTCCGCAAGCTTACCGACGAAGAATACAAGAACTCTCGGGTCATTGACTTTGACAAGACGAGGATCGAAGCAATCTTCGTGTTTGCTGACAGCCGAGACTGGGCTGGCGATCAGCAAATCATCTTAGATCTGCTCCTGTCTCAAGATGGACGTCTTGGAACTCGATCCGAGAAGTTTGATGAGGGCCCGCCTGTCTTCTTCTCCCACAACGACGTGGTATGGTCTACTTCTCACGAGCACACTCGCCTCGGCATGGGAGCATTGCGGGCTTCTCTCGAAGCATTGTACAAGGTTGTTACTGGCAAGGAGCTCTCAACCATCTCTTTCGGCAAACCGCAGATGGGTACATACCAGTTTGCTACCCGACTCCTGCGGCAATGGCGAAAAGAGAGCCATGGCATCAACAAGCCACCGGGCACAGTGTACTTTATTGGAGATACCCCTGAATCTGATGTCCGGGGAACAAATGAGTTTGACAAGACCACGGACACCAATTGGTTCTCGATTCTTGTCAAGACCGGCGTCTACCAGGATGGAACCGTGCCCCGCTACCAACCCAAGCATACTTGTGCCAACGTGTTTGAGGCGGTCAAATTCGCTATCGACCGTGAGATGGCCAAAGACGGCCAAATGCCACTGACTTCCGGGGCTGATTTGGATTCCGGCATCGACTCGGATTCAGCAGCCGCACGTCACTAAATGGAACACTTACGCTACCAACACTACCCATTGATGCTGCGGAAGGTACCGACAAGTACAGTTGGCCCTGATCTTCTGTGGTTCACTTAGATCTTGGTTGGTCAGGGCATTGCAGCATCCTATTTACTCAAGCATGTCTTCCTGGGGCATGATTTCCAGGATTCACTTGAGTCATGAGTTTACGATAGATTCCCTTTGGATGCCACGGGTATGGAGTATGGATACATTGGCTTGTCATGGGTTTGGCGTTCTCTTCCTTTTTTGTTTTACATATTAGGAATTCAACGTGTCACTATAGATAATTTGAAATATTATTGAATCCTGAACTCAATCCGGTTACATCTTCGCAATGGTTCCTTAACTGAGCTGACTCGCCCGCCCCTTGTGTGTACTTTGAACCATATAGTAGTCCATGGCTAGGTAGTCTTAGTAGTCTGAGATCGGGGTAAGATTGCCGCGGATGCTAGACTAGTAAACAGTACACAAAAAGAGAGGCTCGCCGACGCGGGCTGCGAACCCTTCGTTACAGGCCCGGGCACATGCACGTCACGTCCTTCCGACCGAGTCAACAGTCAGGATATGATTTCCCGGACTCGCTCCACCAAGTGTATTTGTCTCCGCGAGTGGCAGTGGTCGGCTAGAGTCTGGAGGTGGAGACGTGGAGACCTGATGGACGGGCACGCTTGGCCTGGGTTTAGCGTATGCAGAATGAGCGCATCGAAGCATGCGGGGTTTACATTCAGACCATGTGTACTTTTATGGGGAAATCGTGGGGTACATACATATGCATCCATGTGAGCTGTATTCAATTCAAGAACGATGGCTGTGCTGATTTGATGCTGTAGGCTTGACTTGTTGCCTGTTCATGGGTTATATCATGATCTTAGAGGGTGCCTGCGTGCGGGATTGGAACTGGGTGAGGCCTGAGGCTGTTTATCCTCCCGATTTACCATTGAGCCGTCATGTTCCTTTCCCCTCCTCCCCCTCCTCCTCCTCCTCCTCCTCCTCACCTTCTCCTTTTCAAAGTGCATCAGCAAGGTAGGTACTACTAACCCCGGCTAGAGCGCTACAACCAAGCTACGGAGTACTAATGACCGCCTCAAAGCTGACTAGTCTCCAATAGATGTCATGCAATACCCCTCTCGATCACTTGCAGGAGCATCTGGTCTGCACAGCATCACTTCTGGGGTCTTGTCCCCGCATCTACAGTACAGTACCGCTTTGGCACTCGCCATACCTACTCATCAATCCAGCGAAAACCCCTGCAACAGTTGTCCGCCAGGTGAGAACCAACCCGCCTCACTAATTCCTGGAGTGGCAAAGACCCAACCGCACCGCAATACCATATCAAGTAATGCATTGGCATACAGCCATCGGACCTGACAGCTAGCGCTTCTCCAACAGAGTGTCCAATCGTATAACCTTCCAACTTGGGGTCGGCAGTCACTCTAACCTTGAATACCATATGAGGCGTACCCCTCGGCTATACCGGAACGGCCCAAGCGTCGTGCAACCAAGCCCCCGGTCATCCTCGCCACACTTAAATCTCACCACTTGCCTTAGCGTTGGAGGGGGATGGCGGGGATCGGGCTGTCATTGACTTTCACTTTACCTTTCCATTGAGCCGGTCCTGGTCGATCACGAAGGTCAGTGTTCCACAGTTTCTTCGTTCTTGGCCGCTTAAGAGGACTTGGCGAGGATGTGCCATGTTCACTCATTCTTCGGTGTCCGAGGTTATCCGGCTGGGATGAGAAGAGCTGCGCCAGGTCTTCCTGATCCCGAATTTTGAGTTCTACCCGGTAACGCTTGAAAGGATTCGATTCCACGTAAGGTCTTCAATTCGGACGTGAAGTATTGTCTCGCAGATCGAGTCAGGCAAAGGAATTGAAAATGCAGACAGAGCTGGGAGCCACATCTCACCGTACACGGCTGCAATGTCTATTGTTCTTCACTCGTCAATAACTGATCATACTACGGTGATTGAGCATCATCAGTCGGATCTACGTCATGCTGCTCAGGGAACATCATGAATTGTCAGGTGAAAAGACTATTTTACAGATCTATCTAGAATTACAGGGAAGCTAAGCGACAGTCGGCTACCAATCCGGCTCTTCCATATCTGAGTCAATGCCACGCCACATAGACGAGCCCCCTCGCTGGATGCCACACATTAACAGGACGGTGTGCATCACGGTATTGTGCATCGTTGAACAGCCTACAAAGCCACGGTGGGAGCCCCAGTCCAAGGCAGCAGAGCACCACCCATCCAACGTTTCGTCAGTTGCTTTTGGCACGAAATGATAGTCGCTGACCGCAGAGTAAATATCGTGCAGTGCTACATCACGGACCATGAGTTGTTCCGGGTACAGCTCCAGGAAACGGTCATTCCGTTCAACATCCAACAACCTGTAGACGCCACGGGAGAAAGTGCATCTCAGATTTCCTAGCTCATTCTCCTCCAGATCCCAGAGCGCTTGGGCTTCGAGGCTCACCCGAAAGCTACAGAAGCCAATTGTGCAGCCCGACAACCGCCAAGGTAGGCCCCATCGATGAGAGAGGAACGCCTGCACTATCTGCTCGTGTGCCGCGCCGTGTATCTCGGGCGCCAAGATCAATGGCCAGCGCGCATTCAAGGTCTCTTGCCGATGGTTGATATGATCCATCAGGATCTTGCTCGACTCGGTGAGGAGCTCCAGCGTGGTTAATATAACCCCGCGCAGCTGCGGGTTGGGTACTCGCGGGGCCTGCTCATCGTCGCCCCCATTGTCCATGAGATCGTATGCCCTATGCCATACCAGCCGCTCGAATCCCGCGACAGTGCAAGTCCACTCCACCTCGACCTGGTCTCCCAAGCCCGGCGGCAGCTGCTCCCAGGCTTCTTCGTTCTCGTCGGGGATATAGACGAAGATGATCAACGGTTTGGCCTCCGGCACACGCGACGGCACGTGGTCCTCGAATTCATATTCGCTTCTATTGTCAAATCCGTCGTCACTTTCGCCAAGGTCTTCTGTGCCCGTGGTGAAAGAATCAAAAGGCGTGGCTCGCAATAGCGGGTAGTCCGGCCGCCACACCGCGTTCCGGTCGACCCCAGGGACCTTGCTCAACCACTCGGCGGTTCTCGCCATTTCGTCCCCGTTGTTCATGGTCTGAGGCCCCGTGGGTTTGGTAGCACCAGCAGGGGCACGGTCTCTGATTACACTCATGGTGACTGTTGTTGTTGCAGGATCCTAGAAATCCTGTTCTGGTGCCCCGGGAGAGGATGCTATAGTGTAGGTGTAGCGTAGGCGTGGCGTTTCTGAACGCTTTCTCGGAGAAAAAGAATTAGCCAATGCTACGCGCACGGTCTTCTGACTTGCGGTTTGGAATATGGTGTCATCTGAGGCAAAGAAACAAGTATACTGATAGATGTCGTTGATGCCTTTCGAGCTGCATAAATCGCATACTCAGGTCTTCTTCTGGTGGTGCCTCTTCCAGCGGGGGCTTTCCATTAACAATATCTGCTTCTTAGTGGTTCATTGGTGTATTGAAAAGGATATGCAGCCGTTGTCATGGAACTTGCCTTCATGTATACAGTAACACGCAACAGCAAAGGGTTGGATCCTGAGGAAGGCGCGGTGGGTTCCTGGGGACGCCGGTCTAAAGGGGACAGGAGTTGTAATGACACGATCAGCGTGCTACATGTACTGACAGGCTCTATGAAAATACCATTGTCAAAATTCACTAGAATCTATTTGACAAGCTAATATGACAGCAAAGGCTGTACTTCTACGGGACAAACAAGTATAATGCCTCATGAGTTGAACACACGCGTGAACACAGAGCATTGAGCTTGTTCGATTACTCCAACAATCCCAAAGCGAAAGATTGTTTAGAAATTTGACACTGTCCGCCTCTTTCAAGCATCCACATTCTACGATCAAATAGAAACTGCAACCACCCCAACTAGATAGGGCTGATATACCTATTTTCTCGGCAAAAGGGAGTACGGATTACCAGCAGCAAAGCGCGACAGGTCAGTAGACCTGGCAGACACTACTAGCAGAGTATTCCATACGAAGTGTCGATTATTTACCAGCCACACAAAAAGGATTCTCTGTTCCTGTCGAAATCAGTGGTAAAGTCATCATCGCGGGTGATGCTCAGCCGACTGGGGAAGAAAAAAAGATGATGCAAAAAGCTAAGGTCGTGCCCGGGTTCGAACCGGGGTTATTGGAACTTTCTGTTCAATTGACGTCAAAATCCAAAGTGATAACCACTACACTACACAACCTGTAGATGTCATACTGATTCAACCAGCGCCCTATAATAAAGCTGCAAAGCTAGCGAGTAGGTTGGAGCTTGATTCACTAATTGGCTTTGTTTGGTGTTGATTCGCGAATGGGGCTGATTTATGTTGTTCGGGGAAGAGTATATTTTTTTCTAAGAGTGGGGTGCTTATTTTTTGTTCAGGAACAGTGGAAGGGTTCACGTTGTGTAGGTGATGTTTAGGAGAAAATACAGATCGAGCTTCGAGTATAGTGTTGCATTGTAGGTGTGATTCTATCTATCTAGTTCCCTACATACACCAAGTGACTAACGCCTTCTTCGGAAAAAGGAAAAAAAAAACCCCTGCATGCTGTCTTTGTGCATCGAAAAGAAGAATAGCTATGTCTTTCTACGGTCGCGCTGGGCTTCTGTCCCAAACATACGACCTCTACCAAAAAGTGACGATGGGCAGGGTCTTATATCTCAAACTCCTGGTCTAACCAATGCTTCACAACCACCTGGCCCTCGTCGAATCCCCTCTTCTTGACTCGAATGATGATAGCGGCGTGACTATGCCGATGGTTATGGATCCAGACCGGGAACTTCCGGAAGCCCACCGAGTTCAGCGAATCGATGATGGAGAACTGCGCCGGAGTCAGTGCCAGCGTGGGGAATTTCTCGCTCGCAAAACTGTCGGTCGTGCTGCTGCGCCGGAGCAGAGGCTCGATGTCGTCTTCATCGAGTTTGCTTTCCAGGTCCGTCGCGGATGAGGTTGTTACTTGACGTCTCTTGGGTGCGTCGGATGTCTTCTTATTGGATGTGGTGGTGGTGAAAGATAGATAATCGGGCTTCTGGCGAGCGCCGGCGCTCTCGAAGACCTCCTCGACGACGTGTTGGACCTCGTTGACTAGGACGGGCACGCGGTAGCGGTCAAAGATCTTGCGGGAGTGGGCGGCCTCGTGGTGGCGGATGCGGCGTTGGCTGCGGAAGTTCTGGATCACTGCGTTCAACAAGAATAAGGGCACGCCGATGATGACGAAGGCCGTGAAGAGGGTTTGGAAGGGCAGGTTCGTGAAGAAACTGGCGACCTGGCGCTGGAGCTGCTCCAGCCAGGACGGACGCGGGGGCTGGACGACGGTGACGGGCTTGGTGGCATCGATGACGACGGGCTCGTACCCCTCCACGTAGTCGAACTGTACATTCTCCAGGTCCTCGAAGGGGTTGATGGCTGAGATGGCGGTGGTGTAGAAGATGGTGGACCGGTCGTTGACGATGTTCGAATAGACGCAGCGATGCTTGAAGGTCTTCAGCGCCTTGATGAAGATGCTGTCCGGATCCGCCAGCACGCTGAGCAGCGGGCGCCCCGTATCGCGAAAGGTGTCGATCATGAACAGCTGCTTCCCCGACATGGAGATCGTCCGGGGCCCCACATTGTTCCACAGGAAGCCCCAGGTCCCCTTCAGCGGGAAGCGCACCCCGACGTGCGGCGAGACGAAGGTGGTGAAGTTGACGGGCTCCAGTTTGTCGAGCCACCCCCGCGCGTAAAGCAGTCCCAGGGCGTATCGCGCCACCAGCCCTCCGAGCGAATAGCCGACGACACTCAGTTTCCGGATGTTGTGGCCTTCTTCGGCGAGTCGCTCCAGGGTCTCTTCCACCTCGTGGGCTAAGCGCTCCCCGCCGAGCTCAATGCCATCGTAGGTGTAGTTTCCGGAGTTGCGCTTTGCGGCGAGGATGTGGAGGCGGTCCTCCTTGTATCGGTCTCTCAGGGAGGTGGCGATGAAGTCCAGGTGGGAGGGATTACCCCATAGTCTGACGTGACACGACGGTCAGCAGAAAATCTCGTTGTCTGCATTAGTCGAATGGTCTTCTTACCCATGGACTAACACGCAGAGATGATCTGCTTTGCGCGACGTCTCAGCCGGCGTACGGCCGTTATCAAGCTCCAGCTCCATAGTCAATATGTGGAAGTCAAGAGTTTCCTCTTGCGATCAGGGTCAACGGGCGGTTTATGTAAGACCTCCTCAACATTATCCGCCAGACTCCGCCGGATTTAGGCACGGTTTTATCGCGATTAAAGGGGCCATGTGGCTGCTTCCTTCGTTGTCCGACCGTCAAGCATTAAGTTCCCTAGCAAAGGGGAGCCCAGCAAGCGCTGACTCAGCCCGATAACGAGACGTCATGTCCTGGTGCCTGATGCAATGAATGGCCCAGAAGGGCCGGTGGCAGTTCATATCAGGTGTCTCGGGCTGGGCTTTACATGGAGCTGGTGAGGCTGAGCACTGCGCAAAACACATTCAGGTAATTCACTGCCGTCACTGCCGTCTCTGAGCCTCCGGATCTTTCAAATGATGGATGGTGATTGAGGTTGAGGATCAGCAAGAGGGTGCGCCTTTGTCTGTTCGTGTCTGGTGTTTGCATCATTTGCACCGCGTCCATCTCCAACACGTGCAGTCAGTCTAGCCTTTGGACGCTTTCCCTTTCGACATTCCACTCAATATTCTCTTTGTTATTCGGGTCTATGAAGGACTGAAGTCAGACTGGCTACCTTGGCTAGACCCTGAGCAATAATTTTCTGCTCACTCACATCTCAGTTCGACATGATCTTCTGGTTTTAGCTCCAGGACTAGCCGCATCGCTTCTCCCCCGCGGCTTGCCAAACACCGAGTCATTTATCCATACAAGAGAAGCGCAGCGCCCGATTGGTCTCTGCTTGGATGCTTGCTGTGTTGCAATGAGTATTGGTTGTCACTCTTTTGGACTATGATCTCTCATCTTTGCCTGTATCTCTCCTTGAGCATCTTATCTTTACCCACCCCTCACAATGTTCGCCCCCCTCGGCTTGTTTAAGGACATACCTTGTCCGGAGGGCCAGAGCTGCTCCCTCTTGACTTGCATGTTCTCTCACAAGGATCTCGCTCCAATTGTTGATAGCCAAAAGACCACCTCGGCTGTTGTCCATGCATCAACTACGAAGCATGGAAATGCCGCGTCGTTTGGGAATTCCGCCCACACAATGTCAGCCGCCGCAGATACGAATGAGAGAGAACCGAAGATCTTGAAGAGGGATTCTCCACCAGCCCCATCCAAAGCTGCAGGCTCCGGGCCAAATGCTTCGGCCAAGTCTTCACCCGCGCCTCAGCCGCCGGTGCCTTCACAGCCGGTCAAACTACAGTCACTGTCTCGAAGGGTCTCTCCGCCACCGAAGCCAGCATCAACAACAGTCAAGACGAATGCGCCTACGCCTGCAAAGCCCCCGACAGCGGGGGCGGCGAAGTCGCGCCCGCCGAGGCAGGCTCCCCGGGAAAGTTTGAATCCCCGCATGTTGACGAAAGCGCCCGCGCCGCATGGAACCAGATTGTCCATCCTAACGAAACTGCATGCTGCCATGTCTTCGCAGAACGAGAAGATCGCCAGGGACAAGGACAGTAAAGACAAATGGCTTGTTCTCACACCCAATGAGCTCATCACAATGGCTCTGGACGAAGAGGAGAAGACCGCCCGAGGCAATCCGAGCATATACGCTAACGTCATCAAGCTTCGCATCGTCCGGTTCATGAAAATGACTAAAGAGGAATGGAAGACGGAGGTCAAGAATCACCTGAACGAGCGGTACTACAAAATCGACCCCAACGCGGAGCAGTCGAGTCCGCAGGCTCTTAGTACGGGGTTGAGCGCAGAAGCGGAGATTGCACTGGCAAGTCAGCTGGTTACTCCAGTTGAAGGGCTTGAACAATTTGGATATGTTACAAAGGCACCTTCAGCTGCGGAAATCGAGAGTGCCAAGAAAGGTGTCGTGGAATCGAAGGGCTGGGAGAAGTGTGATCGGTGCGGTGGGAGGTTCCAGGTCTTTCCAGGCCGTCGCGAGGATGGTTCTTTGACGTCCGGGGGAGAATGTATTCACCACCCTGGGAAGCCGTTCTACCCTCCAAGAAGACAGACGGATCATATAACAGGACACAAGGAAGCTTACTATTCATGTTGCAATGAAACGTTGGGTACTTCTTCTGGCTGCACCAGAGGCAAGACTCATGTCTACAAGGTTTCAGAAACCAAAAGACTTGCTTCTGTTCTCCAGTTCACGGAGACGCCAGCTCAGCCATTCAAGGGGCCACTTCCACCGGTCTGCTTCGACTGTGAGATGGGCTATACTACGTTAGGATTGGAATTGATCCGACTGACCGCGGTCAGTTGGCCTCAGGGCAAGCCACTTTTGGATGTTCTCGTCAGGCCGATGGGGGAAGTATTGGACTTGAACTCGCGGTTCTCTGGTGTCTTTCCTGAACACTACACCAAGGCTATGCCCTATGACGGTTTCCAGAAGGAGGCAGAAGCGACACCACATGAGAATGATGAGGCAGAGGAGCCAACCTTGAAGGTTGTCGATTCGCCGACTGCAGCCCGCGCTCTGCTATTTAGTCACCTTCAACCGGATACGCCTTTGATCGGACATGCGATCGACAACGACTTGAATGCTTGCCGGATAATCCACCCGACGATCATCGATACCGTTATGCTATATCCCCATCCGCGCGGATTACCGAATCGGATGAGCCTGAAGACCTTGTGCCGAAGACATCTCGACCGCGACATACAAACAGGCGGTAGTCTCGGTCATGATTCGAAAGAGGATGCAATTGCTACAGGTGACTTGGTCAGAGTGAAGGCAGTCGAGACCTGGAAGGTGCTGAAGTCGAAAGGCTGGCAGATCCAAGGCGACATACTAGTCCCCCCACCGGGGACAGAGAAGGCTGAAACTGGATCATCAGCGGGGAGGCTTGGACCCGGTGCCGGTCACAAGAGAACGAATGCTAGCCTGGGCCCGTAAAGTAACGTCGTTGATACAAGCCGCTATACTGCAATTATCCTTATATAATGTGATACCCATCCTATGTCTACGTGCCAAGTGAAAAGAGGTTGAGATGTAGGTTTGCTTCATTGATTCATATCTACCATTCATAACGTCATGAGTAGATCGAGCGACGACAAACCCAGCGAATGAGTGTGGAGGTCACCTTTTCAGGTGTAGAACGTCCACTGCCTCGAATCCAGACTGAGCGAGAAGCCACGCAGGAATCCCTCCCAATGCGCACACCCATGATCTCCAACCAGACTCATCCGTCCTAATCCCGGTATATGGAAAAATTTGACATCTCGCAGACCCCCCCAATAGCCGGAGTAAAGTGTCCAAGTCTGATCATTTTTTCCGCGTGTTTATTTTTGGTTGTCTATTTGCTGCTTCAAGAAGGAGAAAGAATTTACTCCTCATCCTCCTCGCCCTCGTCGTTGACGACGTTGTAGAAGCGGAGCTCGTAGACACCCTTGGAGGTGGAGACGACGCGGAGCCAGTCACGGAGCTGCTGCTTCTTGAGGTACTTCTTGGTGCTGTTGAGAGGTAAAGAAGACTGAATCAGCGATTCGCTCTCGCCGACCTATTCGGAAAGTGGACTTACAGGTACTTGAGGTAGCGGCCAGAGAAGGGGATGTGGGCAACAACCTCGATCTTGCCCTCACCAGCCTGGGAGATGACGACCTTGTCGCCGAGGTTGCCGACACGGCCCTCGACCTTGATGCGGTCGTGGAGGAACTTCTCGAAAGCAGAGAGGTCGAAGATCTTGTCGCTCACGGGCTGGGAAGCGTTGATGACATACTACGGAGGGAAAAAATTAGCTTCCTGCCTTGATTTGGATGTTTTGCGATTGGGGGCTCAAACATACCTTCTGGGTGACCTTCTGGGCCTTGCGACCACGAGCCTATTGTCGGGGGGAAAATACCATTAGCCTACTGCTCCATGATGGCGAGATCCCAAGAGATGTTCATATATCCATGAGTCCCAGAGAATCTTTTTCAATCCTCTTTTCCGCCTGGGATGTTCCAGCGCCAGCGCTATCATGTCCAGACGGTCATGGATAGATGAACTCTCATGGGGGAACAGCAAAGCGATTTGTGGAAAGGAAACATACAGCAACGGGAGCCATTGTGACTGTAGGGGGGATTTTCTCGGGGGATAGAGAGAGAAAGTAGCTGGTCGCAAAGAGGTGAGTATCCTGCGCCTGATGGGAGTTGGGGGGGAAAGAAAACGTCCGCTAGGGTACGGGATGGTCAGATCTCGCTGGTCGAGTGCGCCCCACTAATCCGCTTCGGGCAATGTGGATAGGGCTTGATTTTGTTGATTAGGGCTTCCGCTCGTCATTTGACTGGTCTGGAGTTGTGGCCTGGTTGTTGAGGCGTTGATCATTTTGTGCTGCCTGAGGCAGCAGGTGCCTCGCTTCTGGTCAAGGTAGCCGACGCTAGTGCGCTAGCGGCGCACGGGCCTCCTTGCCGACAGGATAAATACCTCTCGCAGCCCGCCTCTCTTTCAAATTTTTTCTTTTCTTCTCCAGCTCTCTTTGCCTTTTGGCTTAGATCAAGTGTAGTATCTGTTCTTTTCAGTTTAATCTCTGAAAGTGTTCTAAGGAACACAACATTGATTAATCTTATTTTTGTACCCTGTGGTCTGACCTCTGTGCTTGCGCATGTCGGACCACACAGTGTCATTGGGCTTACACTACCCCCAATCGACGCGAACCACCTTTTTTCATCAATTTTGTCGGCTTGCCGACTGGTTGGAGAAGAAAATATCCTCCCTTACTTGGCGTGAGCCTCAATCTACAAGTCATAGTTCCTGATGCCATTCCCGTGTTTTTCCTCGCTGTAGATGTAAATTGAAACGCCTCGAACCTTCTCGGGAGTGGAAGTAAAACGCTACCCAATCGTCCCCCGCCCACTGCTCTTCCTCATCTGTCTTCCACGTGATCCCGAACTACATCTCTCGTTCGTGACTGCAAACACTTCCTCGCGAATCTCACGACTATCACCAGAATCGCATCCGTAGTTCATCATGGGTTCCGTCGTGTTGCCGCACCTGCGTACCGCCTGGCACGTCGACCAAGCCATCCTGTCCGAGGAAGACCGACTTGTGGTGTGTACCGCACCTACTACTTCCCTCCTTCCGACACCCAACTAATAAACCAATGCTCGTAACAGGTCATCCGATTCGGTCGCGACCATGATGTCGACTGTAAGCTCCTTCGTTCTCACCCCCCGTCCTACATCAGCTAACCCTCCGTACCAGGCATGCGTCAAGATGAAGTCCTCTTCAAGATCGCCGAGCGGGTCAAGAGTACGTAGAATCACCCCACTCCAAACCCCCCAGGCACATCTTTTGGCAGCAAGTGATCGCTCACACCAAGGCTGTATTGACAGACTTCGCCGTGATCTACCTCTGCGACATCGACGAGGTCCCCGAGTTCAACACGATGTACGAACTCTTCGACCCGATGACCATCATGTTCTTCTACCGGAACAAGCACATGATGTGTGATTTCGGCACGGGTAACAACAACAAGCTGAACTGGGTGCTCGAGGATAAGCAGGAGATGATCGATATCATCGAGACGATCTACAAGGGAGCCAAGAAGGGCCGCGGTCTGGTGGTTAGTCCTAAGGGTATGTATTCCTTTCCTTCCTATTGGTTGCTTGGTTGCGTTACGGTCTATGGTGATCTATGGGGGATTTGCTCGATGGCTGACTGACTGGGTATGTAGATTATTCGACGAGATATCGTTACTGAGTTTGTTGGTTGGGTTGGTCGCGGTCTTGGGTGTGGGTGCGTGGAAGGCAGGGATGGGAGGTTATTTTGTGTTGTTCTTAGTCTAATGAGTTTATGAAATGGGCAGAGCAGCTGGATGTGCGGTTGCCGGCGAATACTGTTCTACAATAGATGGTTCTTGGAATATATTAGATTGGCTGCAAAGTCCTGTTGTAGTGTTCGTTCGCGATTTGAAGATATAAATCTGATCAGAGCTCTCTCCGTGATGCAATATATCTTGCTACCAGAAGCTCCACAAGATAGACATACTAACAACGCTTTCACATCAAGCAAGTCAGAACATTAGCCCATCTGCTGCGATTCGTTTCCAGAAATCGTCACAGTTGGACTAAATCGAGCGGGAATCTCCTTCCTCCCTTCCTCCCTTCCACCTCTCGCCCCACAATTTCTTTCTCACGGCGTTACCTGACGTAACAATCAAACCCCCTTCTACCACATCTGAGTCGAGACGATCAGAGAGAAATCAGACCCCACCAACAATTCCAACGATCCAGAAAAAAAGATATTTAAAATGATCGACCACCAAATCTTCGAGGATCTCCAGTCGAAGATCGACGAAGAGACCGCCGTCCGCGATGTAAGAAAGCGCAAGCTCCGCGCCAAGCCCACCGCCCCCCGGCGAAAAAGCAACGGCGACTGAATAGCTTCAAAACAGGAACTTCATGATATCGTGCAGACGCTGGCACGAAAGGGTACCTATTCCTTCCCGATAGAAAAGCTTCCTATGGGGCTATATGGCGCGAAAGGAACACACGTCCTCTGATGACTGGGTACAGGACGATCCACGCAAGCTATTCTTTCGCGTGCCCACTCGACGCCTGCTGGTCAATGTATGTATCTTCAGGCTTTGGATTCGGGTCCTTGGGGCTTGAAACCTGGGAAAGTAGCTGATAGGGATGGGCAGTGAACCCCGTTCTCGGCGATGTGACCAAGGCGATCTTCGCACAGAGAGATGAGGTCTCTCGGCTGAGGGATGTAGCGGATAAGCACCCTTTCTACAAATACAATGGGGTGTGGACGCGGGAGCTTCAGAATCTGGTGCGTGCGTTTCCTCTGCCTATTCCTCTCTGCTGCTCTCGTTGTGTCGCTGCTGCTGGAGGGGTGTCACGGGCAGAATCTCGGTGAAGATACGAAGGCTAACCGGCGGACTAGGTCTCGTCGATTGAGCTCTGCGCCTGGCTAGGCGGTCTGGGAGAGTACAAATCGAGCCCCTCGGCTTCATTCTTGACGATCGAAGAGGTGGGAAAGTTTCTGGGCGGTGAGTTCTGATGGCTTTATGTCTGGGTAAGAAGGTGTTCTTGTGATACTGACTACTGTCCACCCCACAGTGCCTGTCAACCTGAAGGAAGAGGATGCTTTCCATCTGACCGTTGAGGAGTATCTCCTCGCGTTGATTGCTATGGTGGAAGAACTAGTCAGTGCTCCCACCCCTCTCAAAAATGTCTCTAAGAATCTGGTACAGTCTCGTCTTGCGGTCAACTCGGTCACACTGGGTGACTACACTCGCCCCATGCAGATCAGCAACTTCATCAAGGAGTTGTTCGCTGGCTTTCAGTTGCTAAACCTGAAGAACGATATCTTGCGCAAGAAAAGTGATGGGATCAAGTACAGTGTAAGTATTTCCCGACGGCTGCTGTTGGATGGCATGCTGATTGGCTCGTGAGACAGGTCAAAAAGGTGGAAGACGTTGTCTACGATTTGTCGCTGCGCAACTTGATCCCCAAGGATGGTGCTACTGCTTGAGAAGATTATTTTACAACTGCGTTGGACGGATCTCAACGACTTTGATGGGTGTTCGCAGAGATCATTCCAGTCTGGTTCATATTAATCAATACACGGAACAAGATTGCTCGTCAGAATCAAAACGAGCATTGTATTCATTTGTATTCATGAAAACCACCACCTAAAAGACACAGAACAACAAACAAGGAAATGGTATCACACTTGAAACAGCTCACGCAACTTCCCACGAAACCGAATTAGACTCTCCCAACGTAAACCGACCATTATGTCCTTTAGAGGTTGGCCTCAGCACCCTCAGCAGGAGTAGGCGCGGCAGCCGCCGCCGTGGCAGTAGGAGCTTCCTCAGCTGCAGCAGCACCCTTGGTCTGGGAGGCCAGCTTGCCCTCCTTCCGCGCCTTCTCGATCTCCTGGACGATGGTGTCCTTGAGCGACTCGGGCTTGGTCAGACTGGCCCAGCGGCCGACCACCTTGCCGTCGGCGGAGATCAGGAACTTCTCGAAGTTCCACTTGATGCGCTTCATGCCCAGCAGGCCCGGCTGCTCCTGCTTCATCCAGGTCCACACGGGGTGGGCCTTGTCGCCGTTGACGTCGAGCTTGCCCAGCACGGGGAAGGTGACGCCGTAGTTGAGCTGGCAGAAGGACTGGATCTCATCGTTGGACCCGGGGTCCTGGCTGCCGAACTGGTTGCAGGGGAAGCCCAGGATGGTGAAGTCCTCCGGGTACTGGGCCTTGAGCTCCTGGTAGAGGGTCTCGAGCCCCTTGAACTGCGGGGTGAAGCCGCACTTCGAGGCGGTGTTGACGACGAGGACGACTTTGCCCTTCACGTCGGTGAGGGGGAAGGGGTTGCCCTTCTCTGTTTCGATACAAAAGAACGAATTAGTTGAAGCAAGGAGGAAATTTGGGGAAGCTTTTGCTTTTTGTATCTTGGTATGTGGAGGGGTAGATGAGCGGGGAAAAGGGAAAAGGAAAGGTGCAGGACGTACTATCGACGGGCTCGAAGTCGTAGAAAGTGGTAGCGGAAGACATGTTTGCGAGGGATGAACTGAGTCGCAGATGGTGGTGCGTTGGTGAGAGGGTGAAGTATAGTTGTGGTGGTTGTTGTTGTCGCGAAGGACGAGGACGAGGAGGAGTCGCAAAGAAGTAAGTGTTGCTGTTGCGGAGCGGGGAAGGAAGTGAAATGCAGGATTGCGCAGGGAACGAAGGAAGGATTAACCGTGGTGTGACCGATGGTTTATATGCGATGGACACAAGCAATGGCCGGCGCATGGGGGGGGAAACACTTTTTTCAAACCGTCTGTCGGGTTGTTTCTGTACCAACAATCCAGATAATAATTACTTCTCGGATGTTCAATTAATTTGTCTGGACCACACGTCTCTATCGGGGGTCGACGTTTCCGAAATCCGAATGGAGACTACCTTAGTGGAATAGGAAGAAACTACTCCGAGTAAAACTGACTGACTAACTTACTTCAGTGATCAGAACCAAAAGAAGAAAAAAAGAGAGTAGGAGGATGTCATCATCCTTCAGAACGGCGGGTCGATCGATTGGAATTGGGTTTGTCATCTCTGGCTGTCCAGAACATCCCCCGGTCCCGGTCCTATTGCTGCTTTGGGAGCCAGATTCCCTTTTTTTTCCCTATGAACATGAACTGACATATGACCACTTGCTGCCCTGGTTTCCTCCCCCCCCTCCCTGCGCAGGGCAGAACATCCGCAGTATCTGGTACTAATTTAGAAGTGAATAATGACGGTTGCAGAATTCCAAATACTTTTTCTCCATTAAGCTACCATACTACTCAATCTAAATGAACCGGACTGGAAATGGCCCGATAGGATTTAAGGGAAAGTGGAGTCTCTACCTAGGCTGACGAGCGTCGACCTTTTTCCGAAGCTCGTCCTGCTCTAAGCCTCTGATCCAATTATTCCGCCGGGTCTCGGGCTCCGCTTATTGTCAGCGTTTTCGTGGTTCGGTGCCTTGACATTCGATTTGAAATGTATTGTTTGAGGCCGTGCTTGAGTCTTATGAAAGGTATAGATGTACATGAAGCCAGCATGTGTCTGCATAAACGTCTTCAGACAAATCAACCCGAACCGACCCAGCCGGTCAGACGTATGTCTCCGAGAGGCGAGAAACGAAGAATCTCGTGTCAGCCACCGCTAGGACGACTGGATCCTTGCGCACTAACCGCACATATCTCACTGTACAGCCCCCTCCGAGGCGTGCGCTTTGGGCTTTAGAAGAATCCTCTGACGACCCTGCATGACAGTTTCCAGGGCTTTCTGCAAGCCCCTGCCGCAAAATCCCTAACAAGGCCCGATCGGGCCCGATACCGGATTGCCTGATCACACTGGGTTTGAACGATTCCTTCCTGCCTTTTTGCGTGATGCAGTTGGACCATCTATTGTAGATAGAATTGGCCGGCCGAGGAACTTCTTCGTCCCTTTCACTCTTTGCTCTCTCCCACCCAATGTCGATATTGAGGTAACCCCCCTCGTATCTTTTTTTCTGTCCCAGCGCGAACTCATTTCGCATCCCCCATTTCCAGCACATCCACGTCCAGCTCCTCCATGACCCCAAGCACAACTCCTAGACTCTCCATGAATCCGTTGACGGCGACGCGGAGCATCCGGTTCGTGGTCGCGTAGTACGTCGTCTCCAGGACGGTCTTCGCCGCCTCGTCGGCGGCTTGATCTCTGTCCGGGCTGGTCAGGGTCAGGGTGCGCTTGACGAAGGGGGAGAGCTCGGCATCGACTTCGAGTGTACGGAGGGCTGACGAGGCGAGGCGGTTGGTTGGGAGAGGAAGGGATATGGTCCTGTTGCGGCGGTTGTCAGAATTTTGTTAATCGCGGGGGGTGCCTCGGGAGGTTGAGAGCTCTGGAATTGTCGCGAAGGGAGCTACTCACAAGTTGTAGGGAAACTCGGTGGCTGACACGGAAGCACTCATGTTGATTTGTGGGACGTGTGAACGTGGTCGGGGGTAGGAGGGCAAGCTTGGTAGCTGGCGATCGTTATGGGCCGTGTATTCTGGTCGGGGGATCAGAATCGAGCCAGCCCGCAGAAGCCTGGGCGGGGAGAAGTGGGATGGATGTTCGATAAGAGATGAGTCAGCTTTGGTGCCTAAGGCTAAAATTCTTGATCTTGGTGCCCATAACTGAACATTACTCGCTTTGGTCAATGTTGTGACGTCTTCAACCTTGAACATTGGCTCTTTTCCTGGGGCAAAATAAGGAGACTTGATTTATTCAACAGTATAGTTAGTTTTGCTTCTACAACTTGTATTTGTGTAATTGGGCAGCAAGCTTAACGCTCGCTCCATCCAAGAGATGCAAGTCGACCGTTTACATTGGCTACTAAGGCGATTTACATTGAACGTCCTGGGCACCGGTGGGGGACAATCCCTGTTGGATGTTGTCGTACCATGCCCCAGGTTTTCCCCGTCTTGCCCGTCGGGATTGAGATGAGATCAGTAGATCTGTTGGATTGTTGGAGAAAAAGTACTTGTTTGAACAACAGCCCATTACAGACGGTCTTTTCGGGATCGCGATGTGTTTACACAATGGAATTGTCCCTTGAGTAATGACGATACTGGAGAACTGGTGCTGACGTGGAGACTTTCGTCTAAGCTCCGCAGATACATTGAGAGGGGCAGGGCTGCCTTGGCCGCTGACGGTACTGTATGTTCATGTACCTGACGGGATATATATTGATGATGAAATCGTGATCCCCCCAGAAACAATGACCTCAATCTCCTCAATTGGTGGCTGGACGAGTCAAGTGAGGGGCAATGACCTCAGATTATTGGGCTTTTGCAACTGCACCAAGGCAGCTGCAGATAGCGGAGTCAACATAAACTATTGAATTTGGACGGCGAGAGACTAAGTTGGACTGACAACGGAGGGCCATAACAGTGACAGAGTAGGGCCATAACAAAAACACCGGCAAGGCGGCGCTCACGTGGCCGGGCCGCTCAATGTTTTTTTTTTGGGGAGGGGGAGGGAGACCGGAGGGAGGCTGGAACCGAGATTTGTTGTGTTTCCGGGACGGGGTGTTTGTTTGTTAGGGGATCGTTATGGATACTACGTACTAGCAAATTTACACTTTACTGGGTAACGGGAAGTTAGCTTAGTAGTTACTCCGTACTAACTGACCAAACCACCCCCCCCTGTCAGCTTATCTAATAAGCCCTCAGAGCCTGAGGCATTCCACGTTTCCCTGTCAACCGCCCGCACTAGACCTGAATGGGTTCACCACAACATAACAGCAGCCACTTAGCGTGCATCGCAGTTGCCCCAAACGAGTCTCCCATCGGCCTCGAGCCTATCCTCTTCTCGTGCAAGCCAACTTTTTCCTCACCTTTTCCTCTTCCTCTCTTCGTCCTCTCTGGTTATTATAAACTCGACCTTCGCCCACCCCGCGGATCATCTGTACATCCTCCCCTACTCGGCCTTGCTGCCTCTATCCTTACCCTACACGCCAATCCCCCCCCGCGTCTTTATAGCTTCTTCATCTTGTGCTTGGGAGTGTCAGTCAGACCAGACCATGACTATCTAGCTCCGACATCTTGCTTGCATCCCATCTCTGTTCTTCACCAGCAGAGGTCCTGACCATCCATAGCGGCATCTTATCTATTTAGACCGACACATCCTATAAATCCTTCTTTCGAAGAGGTCTTGCGATTGTTTATTATCCGATTCCATTGTCGGCGCCTATTGTTTTGGTAGCCGCGTCAATATAGTCAAGATGTCTACACGCAGCGGCGATTATGGGCAGGTGATTGAGTATATTCAAGGTTCGTTATCCAACATCATATTGGGGCAGCATTGGCGGGAGATGTGAAGGTCTTCGCTTGTTATCCGATGGCTTGTGTTTGCAGTGTACTGAGAATCTTCGCTCTAGACCGTCTCTACCTGGCCTCTTACGATTATCCCCCCGATGCGAGAACGCCTTTTCCCTACCCTGAACAACCCAAGTCTCCCAGCAAGCGATCTGCCAGAGCTCAGCCCAGTACTCCCAGCAGCAAGAAACGCAGCCCCGTATACTTTACTGTCGACGATGTTCTCCTATACAACTCGTTCCACGCCGACTTCGGTCCCCTGCATATCGGACATCTGTATCGCTTCGCAGTACACTTCCACGAGATCCTGGGAGATCCCGCCAACACTGATCGCGCCGTGGTTTTCTACTCCAAGACGGACTCGCGCAGCCGTGCCAATGCAGCCTGCCTAGTCGCTTGCTATATGGTCCTCATCCAATCTTGGCCTCCACACCTGGCCCTGGCTCCCATCGCACAGGCAGATCCGCCATACATGCCATTCCGCGACGCTGGATACAGTCAGGCGGATTACATCCTCAACATCCAGGACGTTGTATACGGAGTGTGGAAGGCCAAGGAGCAGTCGCTCTGTGGCTTGAGAGATTTCAGCCTAGAAGAGTAAGAGCAGCCTTACGCGTATTTTTAGTTCAAACGCTAACTGGGTGACTACATAGGTATGAGAAGTACGAGCGTGTTGACATGGGTGACTTCAACTGGATCACTCCACAGTTCCTGGCCTTCGCTTCCCCGCAACACCAACCCATTGATGTCATTCCTCGTGACACTCCTGAATATGCTGCGCTGCCTTCTACCATTGCGGAAGTCCAGGCCTCGAAACTCCCCACGCCCTTTAAGAATGTTTTGACCCACTTCTCCTCCCGTAGCGTGGGCCTTGTTGTGCGACTGAATTCCGAGTTGTACTCGCCATCATACTTCACGGCATTGGGAATCAATCATGTCGACATGATCTTTGAGGACGGTACTTGCCCGCCTTTGCCCTTGGTACGCCGATTCATCAAGATGGCACATGAAATGATCACGCAAAAGAAGAAGGGCATTGCGGTCCACTGTAAGGCAGGCCTTGGCCGCACTGGATGTCTCATTGGGGCCTATCTCATCTACAGATATGGCTTTACTGCCAATGAGATTATTGCTTTCATGAGATTCATGCGCCCTGGAATGGTCGTTGGACCCCAGCAACACTGGCTGCACCTCAACCAAGGCTCGTTCCGTGAGTGGTGGTTCGAGGACAGCATGAAGGAGAAGCTCGCTCAACTGCAGTCGGCGCCTATCACGCCTGGCCGGCCGACTACCCGCCAGCGGGCTAACGGGCCTGTCGCGACTCCACCTAATAATGGCCATTCTAAGCGTGCCGCTCTCGGGGAGATTGACCACAATGAGGGGGCTGGCACTCAAGCCGAAGAGAACCTACCAGCACCCACACCTGGCCAGCCTCGCAAGTCCCACCGCAAAGACTCTCGTCACCACCCCTACTCTCGCACCACTTCTGGTAGTCTGATCCTGGAAAAGGAGACGAACAAGACATCCAATCGCCTCAGTACCGACAGCAGCGAGAGTGAAGAAGAAATCCAGTTGCGTATGCTAGCCAAGCGTTCCTCAAGATCCCCCGTGGCATCTCCCAACCAGCGGTCTGTCAGCTACTCAGCTACTGTGACCGCCAGTTATACTCTCAACGATGATGATCGGGAGAACTGGGGTGATTCAGCTACATATGCACCCAAGACACCAATAAGCAGCAAGAGCGGCAGCGGGGCGATCTCTGTCACCAAGGTTCGCACGAGCCCAAGACGTGTGACGGATAGCCGCGCAGAAAAGGGCGTTCGCAAGGCTAGTGGACGTGTTGGCAGCGCTGGAAGTCCTACTCGAGTGAAGTGAGAGCGCGATTGATCGCTGCCGCTTTCATCATCTTTGCTTTCCTTCCTCTGCTTTCAGATATCCACTTCGTATTGTTTATTCTCTTCTTCTCCGCGGGGCATAATCTGTGCATAGCTCCAAAATTTCTTGTTTTATCATCGGCTTGCATATCTGCATTGTCTATTCCACTTGAGGGAGTAGTGTCTTCGAGGTTTCTACTGGTGTTGGTGTCTGGTGCGGTTCTCATGGGTCTGGGCAGGAGCTTCCAAGGCGTTCGGTGCGTTGTGGACTATGGGATGATCTAGAATTTTGACTCAATACAATAAGTCTAGTGATTAGCACGTTATGATCATGACAATTGACACTGTACGTACACGATCTACGTCGGAATGACAAATTGGTTGATGACCGATCACGTAAATGACATAAGCGTTCATATTGCCTGAACTTCCAAGAATCTCCGAAGGATCGATTACCTTCTGACAGATTGTCTCCGTCCTGGTGTTGTGGCCCTTGCATTGTCTTGTAGAGACATCCTATTGTTGTACCTTACTCCCTTGATAAACCTCTTCCCACCCTGATATCTCTAACCTCGACGTGGATTCCCCGCACCATACCGATGCCTTGCTTCCCTACCCCAATGGTGATCGTGCCGATGCGCATAGGCTTTCCATTCTCTGATCCGATCAAGAAGTACGTTAATGGAGATCAAGTTGGGCAAGCGGACTAAGACAGTTATGAATACCGGCTACGAGGATCTTACAATTACCTGTAATTCCGATTTCTACATGGAAGCATTAGTAGTCTCCGATCACAGTAATTCCAGTTATGTATGTTAAGCCCTAGACACCGTACCATGCCTGTGTAAAGCTCATCAAGTTAGTCTCACAGCCGAGGCGAAGAGAACCGGAGGCACCTGAGCCCATAGCCCCGGAAACCACGCACGCTATGTGATCAGGCCGCCCGGCCACTTACTGTACTATACTGTACAGTCTCGACAACGACAAACTACATGCCAGTTTCCTTCGGCCATTCACCCGGTATCAGCACCGTTCAAACCTATTCTAGTTTATTTTGGTGCAAAATCCACAGGTTATGCATCGATAATGCCGTGATGTGTTCCGTTGAGAGTCTCGTCAGCACGGCATCGCAACGAGATTACCTCGTCCGTGGTTGCATAAGGAGTGGTATCGAATGCCAGGCAGGGTCATGCGTGGCTCGATGTGGAGAAAGTGGTTGACGGTGACGGTATTGGAGCGAGAGGATTGGGATGGGGGTCGATTAGAAAGAACGCCATCCTGGGGTTGCGGCTGATGGGGAAGTCTGTGAGAAGGTTGCAATCTACTAAGTTATTTCTCCGGGTCGTAAGAGTTGAGGCTAGGATTGAAGCAGGATCTGCATGGAGTATTATGAACAGTCTCTGAGATGGACGATGGACCCACGGCTGGGTTTATGCGGTAGCTGGAATTGGGTACTCGGACATGTGGCGCGGGAGTGGAGATAGAGTGCCCTTTTTAAATGGTGAAATTGGTATGTTCTGAAGCAAGGGTCTGCTTGTGAACTAGAAATGTAGCACGTAGCTGACGCATCTGGGATCATGCTGGGAAGGTAGGGCCGGAGATGCATAGTACTGAGAAGGATTGAGCCGGGCTGATTCGAAACTCCTTCTTCGGAATGTCTTCTTGAGGGGATTTGGTTTGCCCTTGTGTTACAATGTTGGGAAGTCTACACAATACAGTGCAGTACAGTCCAATCTGTCTCGAGCAAGCCTCCTGCTCCTCACGAGCCCGGTCTCGACGCCACATTATGCTGACAATAGACCAGCCGGTCCCTTGTTGCCGCCCACACGCTCAGTCTCCGAAATAGCCCAGGCGAAGCACGGATGCCACTCCGCTGATAGAATCTGACGAGTAGCATGGACGACATCTCTGGGGAGAGTGCCAAACCAGACACAGGTGCTCCGCCAATGCAAGATGACCATATAATTCGCGAGGACGCAGAGCGCCACCGACGCGCCTACATGGACCTCGGTCTAGAGCTCCAAGGTCATACACGTTGGGAAGTATCCATAAGTCATATGCGTTTTATGATACCCAATCGCGATGAGAAGGGCTGTTCTCAGGGTCTGAAGGGCTGAGGTATACATCGTCGCGTGGGTCGTCGGGAGACCCGCTGCCGAGAGACGTCGCCGGATCGCGTCAAGCGCAGCCTCGATCTCCGCGGGAAGCTTGCGGTCTGGATCCGAAGGTGGCGGAGGATACAAGGAGACCCAGGGGGTGAGAGCCGATGAACCCTCGTGCTGGAATACGACGCTGTGCGGGGACCGGTGCAAGAGAACGAGAATATTATGTATGGTTTCGATGGGGCTTCTGGCGGGTTGTTCGGTGCAGACTTGGATCCTGAAGGCATACGCGATCACGAAGCATTGGAAGGCAAAAAGCGCACCGACGGTGTCTGGGTTCTGGCCTAGATGGTTGTTGGTTAGATATGGCCGGACGGCGGCAACTGCCAGACCGTAGTGATTGGTCGCCAGAATGATGTGCTCCTTGCGGCGGGAGACGCCATGTAAAGCCATATCTAAGGCGCTGATGCTCAACAGCCCGTACTGGAGAAAGTCATACTGGGAGGCGAGCTCCGGAACCCGATTGGACCAGATTGAGGGATCCGTGTGCCCCGGATGGGTCACCTCGAGCATCGCTTTGGCCGTATGCAGGGTGTAGTGGTTCATCAGCCGTAACCGGTCTCGCTCCAAGGCCGACAGCAACTGCATTTCCGGTGCCGTCGTTCGGTCCGATCTCGCTGTGAATCCGGTGGTGTTGGACGATGACGAAGTATTGCTCGACCCAGCGGGTCTACTGAACGAGGCCAGGCTAGGCTCCCCCATCACAGCTTCATTATCAATTCGACCGCCCGTCGGCTGCTGAAATGGGATGAACGTGAGAGCAGGGGATTGACTCGTTAATGAACAAGCGGACCCTATTCTCTTGCAACGTCCACAGGTCGGCCTCTTCTCATCACACTGGATCGGTAAGCATCCGGACTAGCTGCAAGGAACCGAGCACACCTTTGTCCGATTCCTCTTGCATTGTGAGCAACCGTGACGGTTCTTCTTGTGGAACCGTCGTCGTAGAGGCATTGGAGCAGGAGGGAGTACCGGTCGAGGGAAGTACCGGTACTTCAAACTGAGCAGACAAAATGCGAGTCTGTCCTACACGGATTGTTTTGATCTTAGATCTTCTCTGAATCAGTGTCGTGATGTAATGATCTTCAGGTACCAGATTCGGAGTGAGTAATTGTGGAGCGAGGACAAGCAGATCTCAACTGACAGTCCAAGTGCAGAGACCCCACAGGTCGTGGTCAGGGGTTTGAGGAGGTGGAAAGGATGAAAGAAAGAAAGATTAACTCCCGGGGGGGGGGGGGGATGCGCAGGCGGGATTAGAACTAAAGTCCGTCCGCTATCGCCAGATTGGCACCTTGTCCTGTTAGTGACTGTCCTGTACATCATACATCATACAATGGAAAAGCAACTCCCCAAGTATGAGAACAGAAATCTCCATACCAACCAGATCCCCGAAGGAATAGGCTGGGCAAGTACTTAAGTAGCGCATCAGACCAAACCAATGGACTAGATCCACTTGTACCACATGCCATCCCCAACCTCACATTCGCACCCCCTCCCCAATCCCCCCAAACTCCCACACTCGCCCATCGCAATATGGTTAACCTCGACGTGATCCACGCCTCCAACACCACCCTGGTCAAGAGCCAACCCCTGGTAGCCGTTTTCTTCGGCGGCAACTCGGGGATCGGTCACTACACCCTGCGCGCCCTGGCCACCGCCGAATCGCAGCACCGAGGCAAAGGCCTGCGCGCCTATCTCGTGGGCCGCAAGGCCCCCGCCGCCGAGACCATCATCGCCGAATGTCGCACCCTGTACCCGGAGGGCGAGTACATCTTCGTCCAGGCGCACGACCTCTCGCTGCTCCGGGACGTCGATCGCGTCTGCGCCGAGATCCTGTCCCTGGAGCAAGAGCGAGAGCGAGAGCGAGAGCGCGAGCAAGGGCAACCAAGCGCCGCCCCGAATCCACGAATCGACTATCTGATGCTATCCCACGGCGGAGCGCCGTTCCAACCCAGAAAAGGTAAAAATCTTGCTGGATTTCACTTCTTCTTCTTCTTCTTCATCCTCGACAAAGAAACGGAAAGACAAAAAAAAAGTCAAGATCGATAGAAAAGGAAAAATCATATGCTACTGGCTTACTTACGCAAAACCGCAAACGCACCCAGATACCGCCGAAGGCCTGGACACGACAATGTCCCTCCTCTACTACTCGCGCATGCGAGCCGTCACCAACCTCCTGCCCTTACTCCTCCAATCCCCGCTTCCCGCGACAATCGTCTCCGTCTACGCCGCGGGCTTCGAAGGGAAACTCTACAGCGACGATCTCTCGCTCCGCAATCTCAAGCTCTACAGCTACACGCAGGCGCGCTCGCATATGATCTATATGCACACGTGGTTCATGGAGCAGCTGGCCGAGCGGCACCGCGGCCGGTTGCGACTCGTGCATATCTTCCCGGGCTTGGTGCTGGGGCCCGCGTTCGCGAACCCGGAGCTGCCGGCCTGGTTCCGGGGGTTCTGGCGCTGGGTGTTTGTGCCGCTTCTGGGGCGCTGGGTGTCCGTGCCGGCGAAGGAGTGCGGAACCCGGATGCTGAGCCTGGCGTCGCCGCGTTATCCGCCGCGAGGAGGAGGGGCGGGCGGTGCATCGGCTTCGGAGGGGGGTCATCTCCAGAATAATGAAGATGTGATGATGGGAACGGATGGTCAGCTGGGGAGTGGGGTCTACTCGCTTGGCTGGAAAGGTGAGTCGAATATCCAACTCAAGGCCTACGAGAAGTTCGATCTGGCGGAGATGAGGGCCAAGATCTGGGAGCATACGATCAAGGCTTTCGAGACGGTCGAGAGGGGGGATGTTTTCAAGGATTGAGATGGGGTTCTTTTGATGATACGGTTGTCTCAGTGTAATCAAGGTAGTAAGTCTACGCAAATGACTGATGAATTGGTTTTATGGTAGCAAGCGATCCTCAAATTGGGAAAGCTGGATGTAATCTGCCAGGTACTGTACGTCAAGGTGCGAATACAATTCTAAAATTGAGGAATGCGTTAATCTCTAGAACCTCTGCACGACCAGCATGTTCGCATCTGAGACGGAAGCAAGAAGACAACTGCAGCAGCTGCGAAGCGGACCTCCGTTTGGACCCCACTCTCAACCCTGGGCATCTTCGAAGCGGTATCGCAGGTTTCACCATCTCTGTGTATATTCCTCCGACAATTGTCGAGCCTGGTAAAGGTCCTTCGCCTGCTCCATTCCGCAACGGCAGATCGAACGTCTTCTGCCACAGTCGTTACAGAATCTGGTTCTAGAGCACCTATATTGTGTCAGTTCTCGATAATCAGATAGCAAAAGCAGGAAAGCTCAAACGTACATTGTCGGGCTACAACCACTTGTTCTCTCTACTAGAGCCTTGCAGTCAAAGCACTGCTGCCAGCCTAAGTTGTCTTTTGGAGATAGGGTTTGGCTTAGAGCAGGCTTCTTATCACACTCATTCCTAAGGGGGGAGGCCGCTTTACACCAAACACAGGTGGAGGTGCCGCAACAGAGGCATCTGGCCTGATATGCTGTGACCCGGCTGGGCGGAATCGGTACGCGGCACGTCTTCTTACTGCAGCGAGTCCAGTTGATTGTCAAAAATTCAAGTTTTGCTTTGTCGTATTCGTAGAGTTCTTTTTCGGTCATGTACTCTTTTGCTAGACGCAGGGGTATCACGGTCTTGCAGCACGTGGGCGGGAAAAGGGATGGTTCCTGGGTAGCCCTGAAGAAGGAGCCCTTAAGGCACTTGACGCAATATAGATGATCGCATTCTAGCCTGATGATGGGCTTCGCTGAATGGAAACGCCTTAAACATACACAGCATCGGGGTGCGAAAAACCATTCTTGAGAATAGGTCAAAATCGCTCTCAAGGTATCCATGTCTGTGTCGGGGATATCTGATGGGAGGGTTGGAAGATATATTTCGCTTGTCAAATGCTCGGTTCTAGACCGCTGTTTGTGGGTGGGGTTTGAGTATCGATCTCTGCTATCAAATGCAGCGAAGACTTTGCGCCGACTTAAGTTTGGTCCACCGCAGGCGGGAGAGAAGAATGCATATGACTCAAGCGCATGCAGGCTCTGGGTACTGATGAGATTGTGAAGGGGAGCTTGCGA
Source organism: Aspergillus brunneoviolaceus CBS 621.78 (assembly GCF_003184695.1). Taxonomy (NCBI): domain Eukaryota; kingdom Fungi; phylum Ascomycota; class Eurotiomycetes; order Eurotiales; family Aspergillaceae; genus Aspergillus; species Aspergillus brunneoviolaceus. The sequence goes on along the minus strand of NW_020290769.1, from coordinate 260,362 downwards.
GCAAAACGACCTGATGGACGACGAATGGTGTGGTCGCTTAGGACATTGGGTGTCATCTCCCGGACAAGGACTTTGGGATGCGACCAGGAAGCGCTACTTCGCCACTCAAAATGTAAGTTTGACATATTGTTGCTATTCTTGTGTTTGACTGCTGATGAATGATGTTATAATGTCGAGGTGTCCCCAATCCAACGGAATCATGTTCCGGTAGTGCATCCGCCAGTAGAGAGCCGCGTGTTCCTGGACCAACTGGGCGAAAAAGACCACATTGAATCATGTCATCAGCAAGGATGAATGCGTTTGTGCACAAACCAGATGCATGTATTAATGCATTCTGTTCTCTGTGCTTTCATCTTGAGTATTGGTGGCCACTGCACGGTAGGCGTGATATGCCTTTCTGGCTGGACTGCGTAGAGCTTTCATCCATATATGGGAGACTTCAATAATCGAGCGCGCTTGATTCTGCCTTTCAAACTCACGTCAAAACTAATAATCTCATAGGTCTGACCCTTGTCGCGCGAAACTGTCGCAGTCATGATCATTGGGCCCAATTCAAAGCTTTTGCCCTCAATCACTCTCATGTAGGGCACTGCTGGTCAACACCGAGAAGTAAAACGAGGCTCTGGTGAGTGATGATCAGTCGACACCAAAGTAGGCTCGCTCCGATTAATGCCTCGAGCTGCGATACCATCGCTGGCGGAATTTTGGAATGTTCGGCTTGCTTTCTGTGGAGGACTAAACACGGGCACCGGGGATGAAGATAGGGAACGAAAGTGGTAGGACGAAGACTTATCGAGTCGGCAGTGGCACGAGAAGTATGGGATGTGAACAAGCCAATGCATGGTGCATCAAGGTACTTTATCTGAGGATTGGTTCAGGAATACAGCATGTAACACAGGATTGATTCCGAATGTAACCGGTTCAATTGCAGAGAATAAGGGTATCATATCAATCATGACTCATGAGCATAGATAGAAAATCATGATTTCAGCCAGGATGCACTGTGCGACAAGCTGTGACGCAAATCATTCATCATGAGGAGAATACGAAGAGGGTATACCTCCGCGACGAGGGTAGGCCGGTGGCAGAAGATCAGGGCACATCATTCGACGGGCGCTTTCGAGAGTACCGCTGCGAGAAAGTGTTGTAGAGTGTCGTTATGGCGCGAAATGTTGCTAAATCATACCATCCAAACGAAATCGTTGCTAGAATACGTCTCTTGCACGTAATAGGCTCGGAGGCAAAGTGGGCAGTTGAAATGGTCCTGTAGGTACCACTTCTCCAGGCATTCGCGATGGAAAACGTGTAGACACTTCAATTCTCGTATCTCTTGAGAGCGCTGGACGGACTCGAGGCAAACGACACTGTGGATTGACCGAGTGAGTAACGGTGATGATGGTGGTTGCTGGGCTGACCATACCACATGAACTGTCCGTCGGCGCCCTCGGAGGGTAGCTTGGCTCGCGACCACCAATCCTCCAGGGTACGAGCTGGTGAGACAGCGTCCAGCTTACGCAGCTTGTCGTGCGAGTCGCCTTTCCTGCTTTTGGCCTTGGTGGCGGGACGACGCTCGCGGCGATTGACGAAAAGGCTCAAGCTGAGCCTCATTGTTGTCTGTCAGTAATGGAGGGCAGAGGAATGTGGGCATTGACAGGTGAGGAAGAGGGAGGGAGGAAGGAAGGGAAGGGAGGGAGGAGAGGGAGGGGCACGGGGGAGGAAGTAAAAAAAGGATGGAGCAAACCAGCAACTTACAACAAACACATGATGACGAAGGTCACAAGTCCCAGACCTATGCCGAGAACAATGGCGAGATGGCTATACAGCTGGAGTTCTGATGAATTGTCCGACCACAGCCCCATCGTCCTCACCGCAGGGACTATGTGGGCGGCCGCCGAGGGGTGGTGGAGGGGAAGGGAGTAGAGTACTTATTTTATTCTCCGGAGGAAAGAGAGAAAAGCGGAAATGACGAGGTTAAGAGGTTTTCATCAAGTGAAGCTTGCTCTTTGCTTAATATATACTTTATTCTGTCTCTCTCTCTCTCTCGATCGAGTCGCAATTGTGTTCACCCAGTTTGATCGTCGTCACTTGGCGGGGCTTGCGCGCGCCAACCAGGCTTTATCAGACCATCATTTAAAGTCTCAATCAGCAGATGCCGGTGGAACGGAGCAATCCATTCATCACGGTCGGAAGTGAAAGAGAAGTGGCCAGTCCAGGTCGTGAAACACGAGAATGAGGGGAGAAAGGAAACAAAGGAGAGGATAGATAATTGAGAGCGAGAGACATTGCCACCACTGCCACAATTGTACTCAAGCCGCAATCCCATCTTGAAGCTATCCCCGAACATTTTCTCTTTTTCTATGAGTATTTCATTTCCCACTCCCTCATGCATTCATACTCCATACATGCCTTGTCTTTGCTCACTTCATCTACTAGTTCTGCGGAATGACCAGATGTGACCAGATGTGGACCTCCCTCGCCTCTGATTGCCTTCTTTACATTCTCTAAGAATTCTTCCCCATGCAGCTCAACCCAAGTAGAAGCCGAGGCAGCCACCGTGGACCAAGACAGTCTAAAGCATGCTGGTGACCTTACTTTACTTAAACTAGGTGCATACATACATACATACATATAGCTAGCATGATCACTGCAGCCTTTGCCTGGAGAGTGAAACCCGTGACTGGGAGCCAGCCACGGCCCAAGGGTTCCCACTGGTCATGCCATGGAGCCATGGATGTCGTGTCAGGTCATGCCACGACGATCCGGTCCAGTCAGATAAGGTAGTCTCGCGCAACTCCCCTTCAAGCGATCATGACGCGATCTACCTCAATTATGTCTTCTTCTCATCCAATTCTGGAAGGTGGAGGATGGTGAAAGATAACGCGACAGTACAAAAAACCACCCTCCCCGCATATCGACCACAGTAAGCGGTAACTTAACTACCCGGTAAGCGACTGCTGACATACAGCGCAATCAATAAGGAGGCCGACTTGGCAAACCGCTACAATTAAGCACGGTAGTCCTGGTCATCGCGGCGAGGAGTAGGTGCCTAACTTACTGGTTACTGATCTCGGGTCCGAGCAGCGCCAATCCTGTGCCCCCATGCATCATATCCCTCCCTTGTCGCCCGTGTCGGTCAGTGATCACCCATTTTGCGGGGAAATAAACATCGCCTCCACTCATGGCTGGGGAGCATGCGTGGTGACCACTTACAAGTGATCTGTTTCCCCACTCCAAGGATAATGGATTCCCGCAGTCCCAAACGCTTTTGTTTGACAGATCACAAGTGCTGCCAAATCCCCCAACCACCCCCAATTTTTGGTTCTTCTCACAGCTTTCGACTGGTTCACTGGGCTGCCATCTGATGTTGTTTGCTTCAGCTGCGAATCAAGCGGCTTTGATTGAGCAGGCTGTGTGATGTATGTACCCCATACACAGTACATACGATATCGTAAGATGCTCTAATTACGACTCTCGGTAAGGCAATTCACCGTACACAAACAACAATCTCTCGAACAACAACCATACAAATATCGCTACGTCGCCTTATAACCATTATCAGGATAATCAGATGAGTCGCCTATATGATTATTGCTTAGGTCGAGGTCTTACAGTACTTCCAAAAAAAAAAGCCCAGACACAAAATTGTAACCGCCTTATCACAATCTCTATACCCCGCATGAATACATACTAGAATAGCTGCGATGATACTAGTAAAATGGAGAGATATCCCAAACAATCTAAGCTAAACCACCAAGGCTACGATATGCTCATATGGTGAAAAAGAACAAACGTCCCGTCAATTCATTATGTATGAAATTAACTGATCAGAGCTATGCCTCAAAAGATAAATCCTTCCCACCTGCATCCAACTGTCCACGGTTAGACCACATAGGCCTCAGTCCTTGTGCTCCACGTTTGTAACAGTGATACCCGTCTCCTCGGCCTTGTCGGCTTCTGCGGTCATCTTAGATTCCACATCCGCTGGCAGGTGGCCGAGAGCACGGCCACCGAACAGGAGATCGATCTCTTCTAGAGACTTTTGTTTGGTCTCCTTGAAGACGAAGAACACGGTGGGGAACGTGACGCAAATGTCTGTTGCACGAATTGATTAGCCAGGGTACCGGGAAAGGAAGAGCCACGGTTATAGCAGCAGCTGAAAGGGTTTCGTGGGAAGGACTTACTGAAGGCCACAAAGATGAAGTAGAATTTCCAACCAATACTTGCCAGAGCGATGGGGGAGACCTGCGCCCACAGCGTACTGACGGTCCAATTCCCAACAGCTGTCGCAAAAGCCGTTCCTCGCCCACGGATCTGCATCGGCATGACCTCCGCCATGTATGTCCTATCACCGCATTTGCGTTAGTGTGCTGAAACAGGTCGCGAGTGACAGAAGTACTGTAAAGTGAGAGGGCTTACCAGCTGGTTGGGCCGAATGATAGAGAGAAGAGAACGGTGACGCAAAAGATGAAGAAGACACCGCCAATGCTATATCCTCGGTTGACTTCGCCAGTTTTGATCTGCGAGTTGAGAGCTGCTTCGCAGATCAGGGCAATGGTGATAGTGACCGTGCCGAAAAGCATAGGCTTCCGTCTTCCGACCCGATCAAGAAGAAAGACAATAAAGATCAAGTTGGTGAGTGGGCCAACGCAGTTATAAATACCAGCGACCAGCGTATTACGATTGCCTGTAATACCAAGCGTATTGTACATAATCGTCTGATAGTAGCCTATCACGTTGACCCCCGTCATCTGAGTGAAGACTTGGACAAGAGTACCGTGCCTAAGTAAAGCTCATTAGTATCAAAGTCAAGGGGAAGAGAGAAGAATCGAGTCGACGCACATCAGTCGAATCCGCCACTGGGGAACTTTGAACATGATCAACCATCCTGGAGCAGTCACGGCCTTCTCCGCCTCAATCGTGGCTCTAATCTCAGTGTGTTCCCTTTGAATCCAGTCGTCATTTGTGCCATCATAGTGAAGCTTTTTCAAGATCCTCAATGCCTCGTCATACTTCTCCTTCTCAATTAGATATCGAGGAGACTCGGGCATGAAGAACATTCCTATTGCCAGCAAGAGCGCCGGGACCGCTTGGAATGCCAATGGAAAACGCCATTGAAACTCGCTCGTATCAGGTGCGTGGAGAGATCCGTAGCCGACCCATCTGAGAGCGAGGTCAGTTACGCCTTCTAATGAACAACCGAGCACCTGGAAGTATTTACGTGCTGACGATAAAACCCACTCCAATCATTTGCTGTGCCAGACCGACAATCAAACCACGGGAGCGTGGATGGGCGACCTCAGCTTGGTACACTGGAACGGACATAGACATCAGGCCAACCGCCCATCCAGCAAAAATACGGCCGACCAAGATCATAGACAGGTTCTGAGCTGCGGACTGTAGAATGGCGCCGACAAGACAGATAAAGGCTCCCATCTGAATAGTAAATTTGCGCCCAAAACGGTCCATCGTAAGGCCACCCTGGAGAGCGCCAACAGCGGCTATATCGCCTCATGTTAGCCAAGCGCAGGATGAGAGAACTGAGCGGCAACACAGCGCCTCAAACTGAGTAGTGATAGAAAGAAGCCAGAGAACATACCTCCTCCCGAGAAAGTACTATTGATCGCTCCGATGATAGCTGATGTCTGAGTAGTATTGAAGAAGTTCAAAAAGTTCTTCGATTCAATTACATCAGTCATAACACCACTGTCATAACCAAACAAGAAAGACCCTGTTGCCGCAAAGGCAGCCAGGGAGATGGTGAAAAATCGTCCCATGTTGGCGAAAGTGAAGGGGAGAAGTTGGTGGGGGGGTGCAAGGCAAAAAAAAAATAGCAACCGGAGGGGAAAGGGTAGGCGACATTGTCTATATAGAGCCCATGTGCGCCCAACCCCGTCTGGAATGGATATTATCCTTGACTAGCTCCATAGCCATGGGCTGACAGACTGGACAAAACCGCACAGTGGCGCGGGACAAAAGCTTGCAGTTGACCTTGAAAATCCGGGGACGGTTGACCAAATTGCCAATAGACCTCACGCCGTCTTCCCAATCTTGAATTAGTGGCTGATTCAATTGGCGAGAGCTCCACTAGGCGAGTATAGCGCTTGCGAGCAAGAGAAGAGCCAGTCTGTGTGCATTGACAATTCGTTGGCTGACATGTGGGGGGCTCGGCCAGGGCAGGGACAAATGTTGACTCAGTGACAGGCTGGGGAGAGATTCACTATTAATTAAACCCCGCAGAAGCCAATAGGGTAAATAAAGTCCACTTGCCTCTGGCTAAATGCCTCTCACACGCCACTGTTGGCCTTGTTCGCTCCGGGGTAGCGGCCCAGTCCACCGAGGCACGGTGGCACACAGATGTGCACCTGCCCACCTGTCAATTGTGTTCTAGACCTATTTGCCTGTCTGAGCTCGAACTAGATCTGCGATCTCGCTCACTGCCCACAGACCGTGGAGAGGCAAAGTCGACAGGCAGCGTGGTGAAGGGAAGAGAATGCGTCGCAGGTTTGAATAGCAAATCCTAAACCCGGCTGATTTCCGCGTGCTAACCACTCAGGAGACTCCTCACTCCTGATCTAGCGTCGTTCCCAATAATAACAGCTCGAATTTTGCCATGGATGAGGTTATCCATCGACCACGTGGTGTTTGCACAACAGTGTCGCAAGAGCATGAATTGAGCCAAGATGAGCCTAAATGCATGAGAAATAGACATCGGACCCAACGAATCGTGTTATGAACCATCTGAACATTAGCCGAGACTGACACTCCTACACGATGTCTAAATGAATTTTGAAATCTGCTGATCAAGTCTGGTTAGCACTTGTCGGGGAGAGACGATGACTGCGCACCTCGATTGATGGAAATCCCCCCAGCCGAGCCTGCAGCAATGCAGCTTACACTACTGTGCCATTTGCACCAATCCCCGCCGGAGAAGTTTTGACGGACTTTCCCATATTAGGTAAGGTACCTTATTGTCGCGGACCAGGGTCTGATAAATGAGAGTCTAACCAGTTTAGGATACTGTCATTTCCCCCGTCCTTTCAACACGTTCCCGGCTATTAACAGTCTCGTATTCTAGACTACTTACAATTATAGCGATCGGAGGCGAACCTAACTAGGTGCATGGAGACCGTGTTACGGTTCGATTGTGATGGTGTGAGTTAAATGTCGACTTGTTGACAGTCAGGACTCAGCTACAGCATCTATTCTTGCGGACAGCTTGAATCGGCACAGATAATGACTTCACCTGGTATCAGACAAGCCGCTTTCGCAGAGACAATGTGCTTTATACTCATGTATGACGGCCTGCGTAGCTTCCCTACATCGTAGATGCGCTAGCAGGTATCAACCCAGTTGCTTGGTAACCTTTCCGTTAGCCGGTTTTCGAAGCGCAGGGGATTACTTGCGCTGTGTTGCCGTGATACTGTCGACTCGAGTCGAAGCCACCCAATGACATACAGACTGGCCCTAGTCAGAACAGCGACAGACCTCTAATCCATGAGAATCGATCTCAGGCAGATCGTCCAGACGCATATTATCCGTTCAACCGAACCGTATCTGGCATATTTGGTCGGATCTAATCAGATAAGCAACTAAGATTTTTCCGGATGGACCACAGGGATTGACGTCATCGAGAGAGTAATCCTTGCCTGTCTCAGTCATATTGTATCAAAAGATACCGGCAATAAGGTCACATTACCGAGAAAATGCTTGGAGCGAAGTCAGGACAGTGAGCGAGTGCCTGTGTCAATTGACTCTGTTCTTGGTTTCCAACTAGATTGCCGACCCCGATCCGGACCATCTGGTTCCACCAAGGTCTCTTCCCCGCCAAAGGCCAGCCATGACCATCACAACAACCTTACCTAGCTTCTGGAAACTCTCACCCAATACACAAGAACAATCCTGTATACTCAACGGAAGCTGCGCTTGTCTTGATCCAATCAAAGATGGTGTCTACAGGTCGATCAAGTACCGTTCCCCCGCCTTCAACTTCATCTCCCGCTCATTCAGACTCTTTCATACGACCCAGGCAGCCAAGCCTTGACCTGGAACGCGATATTCTATCCACGCGTGGCCAGCGTCTTGCGGGCTTGATACGGCGGCGCTCCTTATCACTTCATGACTCCGACGGCTTTGACGAGAGCGACCGATGGGATGAGTCAATTGCTCCCCGAGAGCGTATGGCCCGACCTGCCTTCGAACGCGCGAAGCGATTGATTGGCGACAGAAGCCCCTTTTATCGATGGTACGCTTTAGCTTCCAAGAACACAGTTGAAACGCTGACAGTGATCCCAAAGGCAATCTTTCTACCGCCATCCAGCCACTTTGCAAGGCTTGCCACAGCCGTTGTATGTAGCCCCTTCTGCATCTAACGTCTATGGTTGGCGGTTGCTGAGCATTCTTCAAGACGACAATACTACGAACGCAACAATGACCTCATCTCACAATACGCTTACATCGACCGATTGCTGGACTCGTCCTTGCCACACCGCTTGATAGTCGATTACCATAAACCTTGCGGCTTGTTGGGACCGATTTCTGCATATACCAACAATGGCAGCAGCACACGGGAGTCCGAGCCGAACACCGTTCCTGAGAATGGTTTGGACCCTAGTAATGATACGGCTAAAATCAAGCGAACCCCACGCAATCTCTATCGCATTCCCAACGAAGGCACCCCTCTTCTATCACCACCGCTGGAAGATAATGTGTCAGCACGGCCTGATATCATGCCCAAGCACGACGAGTATGTGGAAAGCGGAGATAGAATAGTCACCATCGCCATCTATGTCAACTTCATCGCCAACATAATACTATTGGCTGCCAAAATCGTCGTCATATCAATGACAAGCTCTCTCTCAGTGCTTGCGAGCTTAGTTGATGCAGCATTGGACTTCCTCAGCACTGCTATTGTTTGGGTGACCACCAGTTTGATTAACCGACAGGACCGCTACCGGTATCCTATCAGTCGACGCCGGCTGGAGCCACTGAGTGTTCTCGTTTTCGCAGTCGTTATGATGACATCTTTCGTTCAAGTGGCACTGACATCTTTGAGTCGGTTGCTATCGTCAGACCACTCTGTGGTAGAGCTCACGATACCGTCTATCGCAGTCATGGCCAGTACGGTGGTTACCAAGCTGATTTGCTGGTTCTGGTGCCGGTTGATCAAGAACTCAAGTGTCCAGGCTCTGGCGCAAGACGCCATGACAGACGTAGTTTTCAACCTAGCGAGTATCTTATTCCCTCTAGGTAAGTTTGACCGACCTATTATTCATGCGACATCGACCCTATTGACCAATATTCAAGTTGGCTCATTTACCAATACTTGGTTCATTGATCCCCTCGGCGGTTTGCTCCTCTCCTTATATGTTATCTGGAATTGGAGTGGCACGGCCAGCGAGCATATCGGCCACCTTACTGGCGCCGCTGCATCCCCGAAAGATCACAGCATTTTTCTTTATATGACCATGCGTTTCTCCAAGGCTATCCTGAAGATTCAGGACTTGAAAGCATATTACGCCGGTGACAAGCTAAATGTCGAGATTGATATCGTGCTCGAGCCCAAAACGAGATTGCAGGATAGCCACGACGTGGGGGAAAGCCTGCAGTACATGATTGAGAGTGTTCCGACCGTGGATCGAGCTTTCGTTCATCTGGATTATGACCCATGGAACATCCCCAGCCATATGAACCAGCAAGAGGCATAGATACCTGTTTAGGGTAACATGCAAACAACCCGACCGGCGTATTCTATCGTCCAGACGGATATGAATGAATCGAGCCTGTGCATCGGGTTGGCTGAGTGTATTTATCTATGGGATTTGTCTAGAACTGGAATTGAATGCGAGTATCCTGTTGGTTTGCTGCAGATGACCTGTCAGATTCCGCCCATCAGATAAGGATAATCAAGGGGCGGATGCCCTCCGACTACCGCAGCGTGTCGCACAAGGTGGCAAAAGGTCAAGGGATGATCAGCGCATCTGAATGCTGTCAATTTGTTCAATAGCGCGCAACAGACGCAGGATCCCGTGATGTCCCAACCATGCCTATTGTGGAATGTTGATTGTTATCCATGATCGCGTGGTGATTTACTCCGCTCCGTTGTTACACCCCAAGCTTACGGGGCGATTGCATCACGCGCCGTAATTGTGCGCGAAGGCGAGGGAAGAATGATAACACAAAGCTAGACATGCCCTTCCATATGATCGCCAAGTGTCGATTACATGTATGGTACGTAATGTTATCAATCAAGCTCAAAGTAAGAAGTAAGATCACGATTAAAATGGTGACTGTATGTAAAAAAAGAACAAAGGAACAAAGGGACCAAACGCCTCGTGGTGAGCGGAAGTGGGTCAGCCGCGGGCGGCGCGAGGGAGCAAGAGACAGAGTGAGTGGAGAGGGAGCGGAAAACGGGGGCGGCCTGGCCATAGGTACAGTAACACAAAACCAACTTTACTTACCACGCCTCCGCCCGCGTCACACATCGCGACGCGATTAGATCAAGCAGAGCGTCTTTTTCGTCGTACTCTTGATTTCGAGGCACGTTTTCCCACCACCTCAATCCAGACAGACACCTTCGACTCTCCATTCCTCTCTTTCCCTTCAATTAGCTCACGGGATCTTTACCTGGGCTCAATTCTTCCACTTGTATCTTTCGTTCTTCTATTTCTTTTCTTATTTACGTGCTTTCCCCCGAATACCGCCTATGCCGTCATCTTAACCCTCCGCGCTGCTGCCCAACATGTCTGATCTGGAACACACTGCTGAGCCAACGTGCTCGTCTTCGCCGCCGTCTGCTCAAACATGGGATGCTACACCGATTAATTATGCCTTTCTGGTACACTCTCAGAAAACATTGACCCAGAATCTCCCGCCGCGGGTAGACAACAAATTGCTGGCACGGCAAAAGCGGCGCCGCACAAGGTATGCCTGGGAACCGCCCTGGTCGTGAACCACGACTACACTTGAACTCCGAATAACTTTCCCATTTTCCTGTATAACTGCTAATTGTCGTGAATGTATAGCCCAGAAGATCACGCAATCCTCGAGGCAGAATATCAACGAAACCCCAAGCCAGACAAGACGGCCCGAGCTAGTATAGTCAGCCGCGTCTCATTGGGCGAAAAGGAAGTGCAGGTATGACGCGGAAGAACAATACTCGTACTTTGTACCCTCCAGCTTTCTAATCACCATATCGACGCGCTTTTCAGATCTGGTTCCAGAATCGTCGTCAAAATGACCGTCGCAAGTCCAAGCCTCTTCAACCACACGAGCTTCTCGCGCCTCGATCATCCGCGTCCGACGCGTCGAAACATGCCGCCAGTGACGATAGCCTCTCTTCGGAAACGGTGCCTTCTAGCAGTCCCGAACAACCCGAGGAGATTGGACAGGAGAGAATCCCGTCAACACAATCATCGGACAACTCCTGCGAGTCTGATGAAGCACTTGAGGACAAGGGTGGCCTAGAACAACCGGCTTTCAGCTCTCAAACAAGCTTGGCTACGTCCGTAGCGCCAGAAGGTTCGCAACCAGTATCGAAAGAGGCGATTGCGGAGCCAGAGTCTTCTCACACACAAGAGGTTCCAACATTCGATGAGTCGCAACAGGCCATGGTGAAAAGGAAACGATCGGTCACGGAGGTTCGATGTGACACGCCGTTTGTGCAGGGTGCGTCGACACCGAGCCAATTCCACGATATTAAGTCACCGCCTTCGCTGCGGCTATCGCTTTCTTTCGATGGGGAAGCCATGGTCCGGAAAGAAGGCGAGTTCACACCCTCGCCTCCGAAAGGACGGAATGCTCTTCGCATCGCAATGTCGTCCGACGGGAAAGCTGTGATCAGAGCTGATGGCGAGCCCTCTCCGTCAAGGAATCGCATCTCTATGTTCTCGGCCCGGAAACCTCCGTTCACAGGCCTTCGCAGGAGCAGTAGTGCGGTGGCTTTCAGCACCCCGCGAGCCGGCAGCACGGATGCAGAGAGGATGTTTGGAAGATCCAGAGATCCCAGAAACTGGGAGGCCTTTTTTGATACCGATGCGAGAAGTGCCCTTTGCACGCCAATGAGCTCACAAAGTGCTCCAGGTGCTGGCTCTCCTGGGCTCTTCCGATCCCGGAGTCAGCGTTCCTTGACCAGAAGTCTGTCAGGAAAGCACAGCATGTCTCTGCCGATGAAATCAGCAGACTATCTTAATACCCCGGTTCCGAAACCGAACAGCGAGAAGAGACGGAAGATCTCTCGCACTGTCTCGTCACTGGGTCGATTGGAGTCTGATCACAAGTTGTCTTACGCGGGATCCAACCCGAAAGCCTATATGGAAGCGGCGAAGGACGGGGAAGTCGACTTGCAGTGCGGTGATTCAGATAAAGAAAACTGGATCCCCGGGACGAGAGTTGCCCACAATCGCCGTCGGGTTGCATCTCATCACAATCCTCGACGTTCAGTGCTCAAGGATACTAGCGGAAGGGACGGCAAAACCCATAAGAACGTCAATCCAGCTGGCAGATATGCTCGAGGTTCTCAACAATCACAGCACAGAGTGAACATGTCCATCGGTAAGGACGTGCCGGAATTGGATCCAGAGGTGTCCGCTTTCATGAGTGGGGGAGGCGGCGCCAGTCAGGAGGAGGACCTTGACTGCATCCAGGGACTATTATCCCTGAGCCAAGGTGCTTGGAGATGAGCACTATTGTCTTCTCATCTCTATAATGACCTCATCTTTCTTATGTCTTTTCTATTCTCTTTTGTCTCATATCCCCTCTTCCTTGAGTAGATTCCTGTTGGAGATTACAAGCCAGCAAGCGTTGTTTGCCTGTATGAATCGGAGTGATGGTCAACTTGTAATGATTGGATTGTGGTTGCTATTTGCACTGCTTGTTTAATTCCTTCCAGGCAAATGCAGTCAAGGGCTCTTCTTGTTTGGTGATGAAAATCCTGTCTTAAGTGACAATGATATCCCGTGCTGTTTATCAGCCTAATACCTCCAAAAATAACAATATCATATGATCAAGGATGTTTGAGCTTGGGTGATAGATTGTAGATTTCGGCATAGCGTGCGGGGAATGATAAGCGAAGCGCAGGACTCACTGCAGCGATAGCTTAGTACCTACCTAGATCCTAGATAGCTTAGACTGGCTGTCTGCAGGATCGGGATGAAGGGAGAAAGAGGAAGGGCGGGTCCGAGACTCGAGTGGGAGCGGGGAGGGCAAACAGACAAACAGACAGGTAGGGCTCAATGCACGTGGCCGCCGCCTGCTGACATATAACCGCTCTGTCTCGCCAGCGGCGAACGAAAGACCCCAGTTAGTGTACAGTATTGTTACGCCTTTTCCTCGCCACCATTCGACTGACTGATGTCTATCAGCTTACCCTGGGTGCTGCGTAATTGGAAGAGCGAAGTCATTCACAAGTCGGTAGGTCCAATCAGTCTGCTTTTGCACTCTCACGCCCTCTTTTGCTTGTTATCAGTTGTCCGGGTTGTCTATGCAGTTGCGCTGCATTATGCAAGTATGTAATATCTGCGTGTTTGTGAGCTTATAGACCTCGAAGGATCTGTCACCTGTCCTGAAATGACGACTATAGCTGGAGAAATGGATTTGCTCGATGCGTCATCGGATAATCATCATTTCATCAATTCTTGGAGTCATTCCCTGACTCATTGGGGGTGTCAGACTCGCCGTGAAGAATGTTGAATGACAGCTATCTTTACATGCCACAACACATCAATGCCGAATCCAGCTAATGGAACATAGTCCAGCCTACGAATCCAGTATACAGTCAATACCAGAGACGTACAATCTTTGCTACAGTCGGTCCGAGGCATGCCCTATCTGTCAAGAACCGTGGCCGAGGGCCACAAGCCAAGAGTGGCTGTTATCGGAGCGGGCTTCGCAGGCTTGCGATGCGCAGATATCCTCATCCAAAACGGCGCCCAGGTCGTTCTTTTTGAAGCGAGAGATAGACTCGGTGGAAGGGTACGTAGACGACAGGTGAACCACTGTCACTTGTCGAGAATTTTTTTGCTAATCCAGATGTCAAAATAGGTACATCAGAGCAAGATCCATGATCATGTGGTTGACATGTAAGCTTCCGTCGCATGCTGACATTGCTCTTGTTTTTCATGTTGTGCTCATATCAAGCAGGGGCCCTAATTGGATTCATGGCACCGGAAAGAACCCGATAGTCAGCATTGCTGAAGCAACAAACACCGCCGTTGAGGACTTCGAAGGGAACCAGGCTCTTATAGCTCCCGATGGGACCCCAATCAGTGACGATGTCGCTGAGAAGGTCTCGGACGTCCTGTGGACAATCATCGCCAAGGCATTCGAGTACAGCAACACCTACAAAGAGACGATACCTGCCGATCGGAGCTTGCTTGACTACATCAAGGAACAAGTGGTGCAGACCGACCTCAGCGAGGAGGAAAAGGTGCTGTGCGTTGAATCTAGCAAGATGTGGGGTGCCTATGTTGGTGACCCCATCGAAAGGCAGAGTCTGAAGTTCTTTTGCCTCGAAGAATGTATAGACGGAAGTGAGCATCCTCCTACAGGGTTCCTATCCCAATCACGTCTACAGTTACTGATCACCCTGTCCGCAGACAACTACTTTGTGGCATCCACATATACACGAATCTTGGAACATGTCTCCAAGACCGCACGCCAACACGCGGATATCCGCCTCAACCAACCGATCATCAAGATCGAGTCCTCAGTTCGCGATGACACCGCTGCCATGCCATCGTCCAGCACACAAGTGACCCTAACAACAGCTTCAGGGGAAACCTCCAACTACGACGAAGTAGTCGTCACCTGCCCCCTAGGCTGGCTCAAGCGCAACAAAGACGCGTTTATCCCATCCATACCCGCGCGCCTCAGCCAAGCCATCGACAGCATCTCCTACGGCCGCCTCGAGAAAGTATACATCACCTTCCCTCGCGCCTTCTGGTACACCTCCAACCCTGCATCATCATCGTCACCTTCACCCAGCACCACCCCCACCCCCACCCCAACCTACAAATCCTACCAAACCCCAACCTTCGCCCAATTCCTCAACCCAAGCTACTCAACCACCCACCCCCCGGAAATCCACTGGAACCAAGAATGCATCTCGCTCGCCGCCCTTTCCTCCCGGCAAACCGCCCACCCGACCCTCCTCTTCTACACCTTCGGCCCCAGCGCCACGCATATCGTCTCGCAGATCGCACACCTCCCCCCGACCTCCCCGGAATACTACCGACAACTCCACGGAATCTTCCACCCCTTCTTCGCCCGCCTGCACAACTACTCCCCGACCGCGCCGGAGTGCCAGCCGCTCGCCTACCTGGCGACGACGTGGCAGACGGACCCCTACGCGGGCCACGGCTCGTACTGCAACTTCCAGGTCGGGTTGCAGCGCGGGGACCGCGATATCGAGGTGCTGCGGGCGGGCATGGGCGCCGACCGCGGCGTGTGGTTTGCGGGCGAGCATACGGCGCCGTTCGTGGCGCTGGGGACGACCACCGGCGCGTACTGGAGTGGGGAGCGCGCCGCGGCGGGGATCTGTGAGCTCTATGGACTGGGGAAGGTCGGGTTGGGGGTCGGGGGCATGAGGGATGATTCTTTGCCGTCCGCCGGAGTGGTTGGTCGCGAGGATTTGGGGGTTGGTGGTGGGGCTTGATTGGATTGGCTTTTTGGGGTTGGTTTGTGGGAGGAGGGATGTTTTGTTGTTTTGGCTTTTCTTTTTGGGTTTTGGTTGGCTTTCAGCAGAGGCTGTCGTTCGGCTTGGGTCATGATGGATCGGTGGCTGGATTTGGTGATGCTTTTTGTATGAAGACACACACACACACACACACACACACAGAGAGAGAGAGAGAGAGAGAGAGAGAGAGATACAGATATAGCTTAGCTGATATACAATGCACACGAGAGCGAACTGCACTGTTTGAGGTATGTATGATTGGCAGTATAGCAGAGCCACAGTTATGTACACCTTCATCGGTCAATCCTTGGCAACCATGGTACAGCAAAAGTAATAAAGACAAGAGCCGAGCCCACAAGACTGATAGAACATGAACAAGAACGAGTGAGAAACAGGAGGGGAATCACAGGTTGGTTGGTCAATCTCGCTCGAAAAAAGGTAAAGGAGAGAACAAAAAAATGACAGCTAATAGGAAGCAAGAGTGAAAGAACAGGAACACATAAACCCCAGAGACTAAATCCGCCCAGGGCATCATTTGAAGTGACCATGCGCCAATATGCTATCTCTCACGACTAGAGTATCAACGAGCCTGCGTGATCCTCAAGATTCCGCTCTTTCCTCCTCAGCAAAATTCGAAGCACAAAAACACCGCGCGTACTAGAAAGAGGACGGAGGAGGTAGGGGTATCCCTCGATTGAGCGCCGAATTGAATGAAAGGACGAGAAATGTATGTTCGATAAGGTTCAGTAGGGTCAGCCTTGGCGATTTGTTATTCCTGAAGCCCGGCGAGAGCCGTTGTCCATTGTAAGAAGGATCGTGGTTCCTGGTAGTGGCCATGTCGGATTCGGCTGACTCCTCAATCTTCCCAGATGGTCTCCAGGTCCAAATCTTGACGACGTTCCGCCCCACAGACACTCCAGCGCTTCCGCTTATCGGTCCGCACCCCGTATCCACCAGATGAAACGCGCGTGTTCATGAAAGGGCTCGAGGGACCCGAGGCATCGGACGTTCCACGCCGTCGATTCGAATTGGTGGCCTCCTCCGCTTCGTCGGCTTTATCGGCAGCAGCTTTCAATGCTGCGATTCTGTCCGCCTCTATGGCTGCTGCTTCCGCATCGGGAATATCCGGAATGGTTTCCAGCGAGGAGATGCTCGGGCTGCGAGATCGGAGACTGGTAGGGGTCGAGGGAATAGATGAAGTGGAAGAGCCAGAGTAGCCTGGAAAAGTCTCATTGAATCGCGAACTGAGTACGCCAGGAGAGGAGTGCGAGGGAGACGGGCTGCCCATGACCGAACCAGGCGACGATGGCGGATGGAAATTCAAAGGAGACGAGGGGCGTCGACGATTGACGCGAGGAAGTGTGTGCGGGAGTACAGGCGATGTAGGGTGCCAGTCGGCCTTAGAAGGAGACGTAACCATGCTGGTGTCCAACTCGGCGTTCTCGGAGATGGTCTGGGAGACATTCAGGGGCACCATTCT
Source organism: Aspergillus brunneoviolaceus CBS 621.78 (assembly GCF_003184695.1). Lineage (NCBI taxonomy): Eukaryota > Fungi > Ascomycota > Eurotiomycetes > Eurotiales > Aspergillaceae > Aspergillus > Aspergillus brunneoviolaceus. The sequence goes on along the minus strand of NW_020290769.1, from coordinate 243,212 downwards.
CGAGTCGGACGATTCCCCCGTGTTCACCTGCAGCGGCAGATAACGCCTAGCTGAATTGTCGCCAGCGTTGGCAGAGCCCCCGCGACCATTGACGAAGATATACCTGCCCTGCGAGTCCAGCCCGGGGGAAGAGTGGGCGCGCGTCATTGGAGGGACGCCTGGAACTTCGATCATCGATCGTGAGCGGACGTGGGAGCGGCTGAAAGAAGCACGACTCGGAGTTTGGGCAGGCGAATCAGGCGTAAGAGACAAGGTGATCGTGACGTGATCACTGCGTTCTGGCTCCCTGGTATGCTCGACGGTAGAGCCGGACGAGGTCGAGTCAACCGAACCTGCCGAGTCCACAGGGCTTGGGGGTAACATAATACCCTCTGGGGCTGGGTGAGACGCTTCCATATCCGTCTGCGAACCAAAGGTTGGGCTAACTGGACCTCATGCTGGTGTGCGAGAGTAAAAATTTGAAAGGGTGGTTTGCCGGGCGCAGAACCAGGATTTGGGGGGAGGAGGGTGAGGCGTGTTGTGGAGCGGAGTAGTTGTGAAATAGGAAGTTAGTAGTACTCCGTAGATATACGGGCTAGGGGGGGGGGGGGGGGTTGAATTTTTGCCCGAGCAAAGCGGAGAGGAGTTATTTAGTAGGGAAAGTCCCCCCTTTTTTTCGATTTTCTTTTCTTTTAAGGCTGGACTATTTTTTGCGCACAAGCAATAAGATCCCCCTTCTTTGATTCTGCGTACGGTCTTGTTCTTTTTGTTGTGCCCCTCTCTTTGTCGCTGCACTTTTTGGCCCTTCTCAAGAACAGAAGTGAGGAACAGGGTCGGAGTGGTGACGAAGGATGAGTAGGGAGGTAATGTTAGTAGATACTGTAAGGTAGTAACTAACTATCTAACGTTAACTAAGAGTGGTGAGGTCAGCTCAACCATCAAAAACCAAAGAATCAACGCGCGGTCTTGCTCGGGGCCCACCCGCACACCGCCTTCTACTTCGGTTTCTGTCAATTCTGTCAATTCTGTCAACTACGTACACCCAACTGCCAGTGGACGTGGACTTTCTCCTCAGACTCCTTCTCCTGCTGTATGAACTACTAATCAAAGCTAAAGAGATACCATTTTAACGGCATCATTTTCCAATTTCATTGCTGACTTTCAGACGCTGCAGTTGCCTCATCGAACTCATCATATCGACTCACTAAGTAGGATGACCGAGGTATCTAGCTGCTACTTGGACCCTGACGGGTTCTTGTTTCCCCTCTCCCGCCACAGATTCCATGTCCATGTCCGATAAGCGTGGCTTGAGGATTCGATTCAGCTTGGCAAACGCAGCATCTTCCTTCCACCTGTATCACTCTTCCTAGTTGCTTCGATGCCATTGCCTTGGTTGAAAGAACAGGGTCCCGGACCATTCGGAGCCAATGTTTTTTTTTCACCCTCTGTCATACCTTCGATGTTTCATTCCACACTGATAATGCGCACCCCGCGCCTTATCGCTGTGGATCCTACTCACACATTCCACGGCAAAAGAGGGGAAGCCCCAGCACCCAGAAGCATCATGTCTGCTCAAAATGGATCCGAGTCTAGGCCAGTCCAGACATTTGTCGATGTTTCCAGAGCCGAGCACACTAACGTAATACACTCTGCAACCCTGTGCCTATTGGAGCTCTCCAGCAATTCCGGCCGTGCCGGAAATCTGGCCTGAGCTACGCTGTACGGACTGTACCGCATGCCGACGGGCCCAACCCTGCATAATAGCTTGCCACGAGGAGAGTAAGCTTGCTGCCACGACCTCACTCCAAGGGCCAAGACACGTCTTTTAAATGAGCCCCCAGGCGGTCGTAGCTCACCCCTGTCGTTCTCAGTCGCTGAAACTGGCCGGCCACAATGGCATATGACATCTTGAGCCATCCGACTGCACAAATCTTCCGGGCAACGAACGGTTCAAGTACTATGCTCTTACACATGGACTATCCTTCGGGTTTAGGCCTTACGGAATGTAATCAACATATAATGACGAATGATTAAATATTATGGTAGAAGGGCTATAAGAGTGAACTTGAATGAGCTAGCTGGTCGGTCAGAAGTCAGCGGCTGCGAAGGGGTATGAATGCTCAGAACCACATTCACGCTATGGTTTTTGAAGATGAATAGTTTCGTGCTGAACTGATTTCAGTGATGATCCTCCTCGCACATCTTCGAGGTATTCTTGCGCACATAAACCTCACGCACTGGATCACCTGCGTTGGCCTTGAGCTCCCACTCACCAATCCCGTATTCGGCGGGTGCTCTCTTCACGCCACGGCCGCCACCTCCAATGATCAAGTTGCCCGGCCGGTAGTTGGGGTCGCTTTTCATCCGGTGGATTGCAGAGACATGGATTTGGGCTCCATTCGGGATATCACGAACCTCCCCACAAGGAAGTGGCCAGCGGATCGGCTTCCAGGAGCCATCTTTCTGAAGATCCATCCGGCGGAAAGGCAGGTACTCCATCATCTTCCAAGTAAGAACTGACATACCCGGTAAACCCATCTTGAACTCCAAACAGTCGTGCAGCAGGCCTTCGGTGCTCGAGCAAAGGAGAGCCTCGCGGAAGTTGCGACTCGATTCTGAGGTATCTTCATTCGCATATGGCCGAAATCTGGATGGCTGGCCGTCGTCTGCGTTATTATGCGCCGGGTCCCGGCAGAAGTCACTGTCGCGATTCCAGTTCATTGTTTTCTCATGGATTGGAGTGTAATCTCCGTCAAATTCCTCGCAGCATTCGAATTGCTTCAGCTTCCGGGGGTCGAATTGCAGCCCGGCACGCTGGGCTTCTTGGACCATCCACACCAAAGGGGCATGGCTCAATGGCCAAACCTCATCTTCACCAAGCTTCCAGCCTCCGCCAATATCTGCATGACCCCCTGGGAACCAAACCTCTTGGATGTCTTGCCCACCATCCTCTTCGTCACTCATAACCGCCTGCGCAATGACCTCGGGTACTTGCAGTGATAATCCGGAATTGCCGCTGCGGATGGAATGAACATCCTCTGTGGATCCCGCCATGTCGGGCACCGCCAGGCTGAGCTTCCGATTAGGGCTGGGTGAGGCATGAGCACGGTATCGGTGTGAATCGTGATGCAGGTCCTCACGAGAGCAGTTAGTGCTCCGGTACACAGACTCTGTTTCTTCGTGGCTTCGCCTTGGGTGCTGTTGCATTCCATTGCCGATCTCCTTGTCGTCGTTGTCATCATTCACTGTAATAGCGGGAACGTCATTGTGGTCACGTCTTTCAGCAGGATGACGAAGGTGATGGAGTTTCTGGCGACCCCAAAGGTGGGCCTCTTTTTTCTTCTTCTCTGCCCAGGGTCTCACTTCCGATATCAGGTCCTGGCGAAATTTGGCCCGACGTTCGTCAATACCGACCGCATGTCGAATCACCTTGGCGGAACTACGAGCGGTGTAAGGAAATTTGCTCCTTTGCATCCATGCTGACTCGAAGCGCGGAACACTGTTGACAGTGTCGAACAGACCCATGAACCTGATCCTACTAATTGGTCGGCTGAATGTTTCGCGAAATGCCTTCATGTACCGAAAGAGCCTCTTCTTCTCTTCGCGCTCTTCATCTGTGTCATCTCGTCGCTGCTGCCACTTGGCAAAAGTCTTCCATGCGAAGCGGATCAACTCCTCGTTACCGGCCTCGAGCAATCCTATATAGTCAAGCATTTCGGCCAGGAAGCGTGCAATATATGCCCCTCTACTGAATCCGATGAAGTAGATATCATCGCCGGGAGAATAGTACCGCATCAGGAACTTATATCCGCCCATCACATGCTGGTCGAAAGAGGAGCCGATGGCAGAATCCTTGGCCTTCAGATACGCTGACCGGATCCGCTGATAGCGACTGTGGCTGGTCAGAGAGTGGGTGGTAACGTAGGTTCCAATCCCAGGCTGGTAGTAATGGAATTGATGGCTCTTGCTGCGGTCAAGCATCTAAACCCCCGGATGAAGACGAACGTCAGCCAATTGATCGATTGTAACGGGTGGTCTCATTTAAAGAGTACATCTAAGGACCGGACTTACCCGAAAGATCTTGAGTACATTGCTATCCGACTCATCCCCACAGAACTTGTTACCGGTTCCATCGAAGCACAGGACGAAATGTTTCCGCACAGGGGCCGGGCCCATCCCCATTGATACTCCATCCATGGTCTCAAGGTTAGAGAAAAGATTGCATGCAATTGACTAGTCGCGATTCTACCGACGACTAGAAGAAAGGGGTAAGAGCGGTGGTGTTTGAGCGATCGGAATCACGACTAGCGCGGGGGATGCCACTGCTGTATATACACATGCGTCGGTAATGTTACTGGCAGCCAAGGCACGCATATGCCGGGATGCTGCGGCCCTACGGTGCGTGGGATCTTCAGAGTCAAAGACTGAGAAAGAGGGTGCGTGTGACGCTGCTGTGAGACCGTCCGGAACTTGGATTTATGGGGGTTCCTGCAGCCTCAGGCCGGCCTCTAGCAGGAGATACGTCGAATCCAATCCAGTTTTTTCTGGGTGGATCCTTCACAATGATGGTTGGCCGAGACAGAGCTGAGACGCATTCCTCCAACTTCTGCCTCTGCATTAGGGCGACCCCTTTTGTGATAATATGCAGCGGGCTGATTTGCCCCCGATCGCCTTAATGAGTTCTCAATTTGCTTATGGTCCGGGCATGGCGGCATACTAGACTAGCTTATTTGCGGCATACAGGCCGACTCGCTGGTCAGCCCAGGCAAATGTCAGCTGCGGTTGCAGCGGCCAGTGCTGACATGGCATGTCTACGCTAATCAGGAGTCCAGAACAGCCACGAACATTTCAGTTAGGTTTGCTGACCAAAACCCTCCCAGGGCATCCAGCTCGACTCATCCTGCACGGACGCTTATCTAGCACGATGCGGATGGGGTTTTGGCGCGGTCCGGTGTCAAGTTTCCAAGGCCCCGTGCTTCTGGGAGGAACGGATCGATGACGGCGATCATCATCGGAAAAAAACAACAATGTACCACCATATATCAGCCTTTTCTAGCGGTATCCGTGTAGCCATGTGTACCGATACGAAGTACTCCGTGGAGTGTATAGGCGGGGTTCCCGTTCCGTCTCTTGCGCTCCCGCGTAATTGACAATTGTCCATCAATCCATGACTTGTCGACATCATGGCAAGACGAAAATCACAGACTGCGAGACTGAAGAGACCTAAGAATGTCCAAGTGTGCAAAGGGAGGACGATCGTTCCCATGTTTTCCCTTGGGTGGACCGTACGCTCCACCAATGGCATTCCCAAGGGAGAAGAAGCCCAAGAGTACGGAGTACCACAAGATCTTTTAAGGCTATGAGTTCCAGTGGTGCAATCGTGGGAGGCCCGAGAAAGTTTCCTTGAACTCCACGAACTTGCTCCTTAGCTGCGCTTACATGAGATGGTCTCCGAAACATGTGAACGAACAGTTTTTGAAAAGAGATGCAATGACTCGCAAGAGTTGATTCTGCTGGAAAGCTGGGCTTTTCTGACGTGCAGATGCACTTGGGCCATTCAATTTTTTTTGTTCAGACCCACAGGATCCCGATGAGTATTGCTGATAAGAACCATAAAAGATAGAATATGGGCCCTAAGCGAAAGACAAAGAATAGTTGGCTCTGGTCCCCACAAGTTATGAAAAGGACGATCCTTTCCCCGATTTACAGTACCTGCTGGATGGACGCTAGAATGCTTGAGTGTAACACCAGGTAAGCCTTTGCTGCCAGGGACAAGAAGAGAATTCTGTTCAGAACTTCGATCAGAACTTGGAACTTCTGACTGTCCGCATTTCTCTCAGCTGAGCCTGGAGCACACACCACCATGCCGACCTCCCACGAAATGAGTGGGTGGTGCGGGTGGGAATAAATCAATGCTAGGCGATGAACTAACGAGAACTAGTTATCGAAGTATCCAACTGCGGGGCCTGACGGCCTGGGGCCGCCCATGAACCACTCGGCAACACCCGATCGTAATACTGGCTGGTCCAAACTCTGACCTTTTTCGTCTCTCTTGCTCCCCCACTCCCCAGTCCACAACAAGTCAACAACCCAACCACCTCCTTCATCCCCCCCCTCTCATCTCTGCAGAACATCCACCGAAGATCGCTACTGGCAAACTCTTTTCCCGCGTTGCTCTGGTCGCTCTGGTCGCTCTGGTCGATCCTTTCCCAATATTCTACACACACTCTGTCCCAATGAAGGATGGCCGGCTTTTGTTCCAGCTAGCCATGAGGCCGAGCGTGCGGCTGGGCTGACGGCCGGCCAGTTTTACTCCTTCACGGCTTATGTCAAATTCCCTCTCATTGCAATCTGTGCGGCTTCCTAAATCCTGTGCTCGTCACACAGATCTCGATTACTTGATTGGGCTTCTCCAGTCACGAACTAATGATCGACCGAGGATTAGCGACTCGCATCTTGAAAACTCTTGAGTCTACTCCGCACTCATATGTTACTCACAACGCAATCCGGGAACACAATGACCGCTAGCTTGTTTGATGATGCACGAGCTATCCATAGTGTTCAAGCCAAAAGGCAAGAAACTCCCTCCTAGGGCAATATTTTCCGATTGTGTGATCAGGGATCCAGCACACGAATGCAGGGATGATGCAAAAGGCATTGTAGGATGTACTCCGTAAATCCCTCCCGCCCGCCCATCCAAGACTGGTGGGTAGCGACCGCCTGAATGCTCTTCAGGCCAAGCTCTCTTGCATAGCTCTCATTTGCGCAGTCGAGAATCGAGATGAACTCCATGGTGTGAACGCGTGGGTACCCTATGATCCGTCCTCCGTATGGTTCTCCACTCACACAACCTTGGCTCCTTTAATTCCAGAGTCTTGCGATCTTCAGCAAGATGTCATGGGTGATCCTAGGCAAACTTCGCTGGCCTGGGAAATACATATAAAATGTTGAAGTCGTGCTTACGCAGTTACAGCTACCACATCCCTTCATCCGAATAGGCTTTGGCTTTCCTTGCATCGTAGGGGAGATTGTTGCAGCTGGGATGGGTCCAAATGCATAAATCGGTGAGGGATCGTCAGCGCCAGCAGGTCTCAAGGGGTGGGCCTCCCAGCTAGGACGTCAGATTGTCAGTCAGCTCTCGAGCCCGCACAGCTGATGTTCCTCGTTTGTCCATCAAGGTGAGACAGTACCAATCTCTTTTCTTGTGTCTGTGGTGCGCGATCGACCTCCACAGCGCCTGTCCGATCATCGATGGGTCGCCAATAAAGATTTATGTTATAGCGCAGAGCTTGGACCAAGAGTCCAGTACAATTCCATCTTGCGATTGGCATTCCTCAATCCAAGTGGAGACTTGAACCCCTTCCAAGTTCCAGCTCCAGGGTGTCGTCGCTAGGATCTTGGCGTGGACAATCCATGCTGCAGATTCTTTTTGGAGCTTGCTCGAGGATGGGCGATCTTGGATTGAGATCAACCACAAATAATCCCCGATCAAATTGGCACACCCACTTTCTCTGTCGATGCCGGACTTGCCCGATCTGAAATTCACTTTTTACTTACCCGACTTCCTTTTCCATCACATTTACTTTGGTTGTTCCCTTCAGCCTTTCTCATTGTACTGTGCTACCGGTATGTACTCCGTACTCCAAACTATGTATGTACTTACCATGTACAAGGTCAAGCCAAGCTCGGGCCTTGCCTAGCACCAACTACCTTGCCAAAGTTCATCATTTATTGCCACTTCAAATTGGACCGCATTGAGACGCCATCTCTATGAGTAGTGTACCGTCGGAGAGCTGAACCACGTTCGACTCCACATCATGCCCCCTATTGCATGGTCAACCTGAGGTTCCCCACTCCCCTGTGCTTCTAAACTTCAGCCAAAGCCATCAGACTAGGTAATTTGTGCTACGCGCGGGGCCCAGGAGATAGATCGAATCATGAATGACATTTAGGGAATACGGCACATATGCAAGTGGCGAGCCAGCGACGCCTTCCGCGAATGCGTCATTAGTATTGTTGCGCTGGGATTCGATGCACTGGATCCACAAATTGGCTGGCACGGTTGATCGCGGACGAACTCCCATGCAGTGCCTCGTCTAAAGTCCTGTTGTTATTTCGGACAGATCAAAAGCCTGGGCACCTGCTGTCGGTGGCTTTTTCTCTCTTGCTTGCACCCCTTCGTCGGCTATAGCCATTTGTCTCCAGCTATTATCTCTCCGTTTCCACGCTTTTTTTGTTTCGTATTCTACACTTAAATTCCATAATCATAATGTTGCGCCGATTCTCCAGCACGTTCAAGAAGGGAAAGGGGGAGCGCGAATCGAGGCCAAATGGTACTCAGACCAACGGGACGAAACGTCAGTCCAAGGTTTCGCCGGCGCCCAATTCATCATCGGATGAGAGTCACAGTGAGCCGCGGTACGAGAAGCAAGACAAGTACGACGACGGCCTGTCTGCTTTTGAGCGATATGCCCAGGTTTTGCACGCTTCGCAGCGTCCTCTGCCGAATCAGAACGGCGATGGAACCTACATCGAACATGAACACTCCAGCAGCATGTTCTCGGATTTGAGAACTCTGGGCATCAAGGATGTTGGTACATTGAAGGACCTGATCAAGAACAAAGCCAAGGGCGAGTATATCGACGATAAGACCATGCTTATGGAACGGATTATTCAGGTAAGCGGGCGTCAAAGACTCGACTTGTTCTGATCGCTGACATTCCTGGCGCTTCTCCTCTGTAGCTCGTTAGCGCTCTGCCCGGAAACTCCAAGAATCGTGTCGATCTCACCAATGCCTTTTTGGACGAGCTCTGGGGCTCATTGCCTCACCCTCCTCTCTCGTAAGTCGATCACCGACAATTGTGCAAAAGCAACTCGTCTGATGAGTATGTTGTGTTGTGAAGGTACATGGGGAATGAGTTTGCGTACCGCTCGGCCGACGGCTCGAACAACAATCCCACCCTTCCGTGGTTGGGCGCTGCAAACACGCCATACGCCCGTTCGATCGCTCCCCTGACAATTCAACCCGGTGGTCTTCCTGATTCCGGTCTCGTCTTCGACTGCCTTTTTGCGCGCGAGAAGTTCACCCCCCACCCGAACAAGGTTTCCAGTCTGTTCTTCGATTGGGCCTCTTTGATCATCCACGGTTGGTAATTCGTTGCTCATGCTCCCACAATATCGCTAATATCCTGTTTAGATATCTTCCAGACAGACTACAGACAGCCCCACATCAACAAGACCTCGGCATACCTCGATCTCTCCATCCTCTACGGTGACACCAAGGACGACCAGGATCTTGTCCGTACCTTCAAGGATGGAAAGTTGAAGCCGGATACGTTTTCGGAGCAGCGTCTGCAAGCGTTCCCAGCGGCCTGCAGTGTCCTCATGGTTATGCTGAGCAGGTGAGTCGATGACTTCCTAGCACTGCGGTGCTGACGTTGACTGATGCATTGTTTCGCCACAGATTCCACAACTACGTTGTCGAAGAGCTGGCGGCCATTAATGAAAATGGCCGTTTCACTAAACCTCGTCCCGGGCTTCCAGAGAAGCAGGCCCAAGAAGCGTGGACTAAGTACGATGAGGATCTATTCCAGACTGGTCGACTGTAAGTGTTGCGTGAGGAGCTCCCACTACATTCTCATCTAACCAATTCTAGCGTCACATGTGGTCTGTTCATCAACATCACCCTGTACGATTACCTCCGTACAATCGTCAACTTGAACCGGAGTAATAGTACCTGGTGTCTGGTGAGTCGCAAGCGTGAAGCTTACTTTTATCCTTGGTTCGACTTCTAACGAGTAGCAGGATCCCAGAGCCCAGATGGAGGGTAGCAAGACCACCCCTTCTGGTCTAGGAAACCAGTGCTCCATCGAGTTCAACTTGGCCTACCGCTGGCACTCCGCTATTAGTGCCGGCGACGAGAAATGGACTGAGCAGGTCTACGAAGAGCTCATGGGCAAGCCTGCCGAGGATGTTACCCTCCCCGAGCTTCTCATGGGACTCAAGAAGTACGAAGAGACCATTCCGAAGGACCCCAGCCAGCGTACCTTCGCTGGCTTGAAGCGCCAGGAGGATGGGACATTCAAAGATGAAGAGCTCGTTCACATTCTTAAGACTGCTATTGAGGACGTTGCAAGTAAGTGTATCTTCCTTGTGTAAGTCTGAAAGAAGACACAGGGCTAATAATTCTAGGCTCGTTCGGTGCCCGTAATGTTCCCAAGGTTCTGAAGTCCGTCGAAATCCTGGGTATCGAGCAGGGCCGTAAGTGGAATGTCGGATCGCTCAATGAATTCCGCAAATTCTTCAACTTGAAGCCCTATGAGAAGTTCGAAGACATCAACTCCGACCCCGAGGTCGCTGATGCTCTGCGTCATCTGTACGAACACCCTGACTACGTCGAGCTGTACCCCGGTATCGTCGCAGAGGAAGCCAAGGAGCCAATGATTCCTGGAGTCGGCATTGCTCCTACTTACACAATCTCCCGTGCGGTTTTGTCCGACGCGGTGGCTTTGGTCCGTGGAGATAGATACTACACTGTAGGTTATCGGATCATATGCCGATTCTTGGGTCGCACGAACTAATTGCTTGTGCAGATTGATTACAACCCCCGAAACCTCACCAACTGGGGCTACAACGAGGTACGTTATGATCTCAACATCAACCAGGGATGCGTGTTCTACAAGCTGGCGACGCGTGTCTTCCCCAATTGGTTCAAGGGAGACTCCATCTACGCCCATTACCCCATGACGATTCCGAGCGAGAACCGGAATATCATGAAAAACCTGGGTCGTGAGGCCGATTACTCTTATGACGCACCCCGGTACACCGAACCTACTCCCTCTCTGCTTTCATATGACAACGTCAAGTTGGCCTTGGACTACGGGAAGGACTTCCGCGTCATTTGGGGTGGTTTGACTTCCGTTCACGCTGGCAAGGGAGGTACCGACTTCTGGAGCAAGTCTCTCGACAACGATCAGTGGCGTACCAACATTAAGGATTTCTACGAAGACGCCACACTGAAGTTGCTTGGAGAGAAATCATGCAACCTTGCTGGTAGGAGACAGGTGGACATTGCTAGAGAGTAAGTCTCATGTGTCCGTGGAGCTGCATTTCCTAATAGTTTTACAGTATTGGAAACCTTGTTCCTGTGCACTTTGTGTCGAAGATCTTCTCTCTGCCTCTGAAGACAAATAGCCACCCACGTGGTGTCTACTCTGAACATGAGATGTTTATGATCATGGCAACGCTTTATAGCTCTATCTTCTTCGACGTGGATCTCATGAAGTCCTTCTCTCTTCACCGCGCTGCCCAGGCTGTCTCGCAGGAACTGGGTCGACTCGTTGAGGGACATGTCAAATCTATCAACTCCCCCAGCTTCCTTTCGGGTATCATTGACAGCTTCCGAGAAGATCATAATGTTCTCAAGGATTATGGTGACCAGCTCATCAAGCGACTTCTTGAGAGTGGCCACGGGGTCTCTGAGGTTACATGGGGACAGATCTTGCCGGCAGCTGTGGAGATTGTGCACAACCAAGCCCAAATGGTGAGTCGGCCCAGGAACGTCTCTAGGGCAGGCATACTGACTCTCGTAGTTCACTCAAATCATCCACTTCTACCTGACTGAGGGCAAGCATCATCTGGCTGCGATCAACCAGCTGGCCAAGCAGGACGCTTTGGATGCTAATGACAAGTTGACGCGTTACTGCCTGGAGGCGATCCGCTTGAATGGTAACCTGGGTACCTACCGTGAGGCTCAAACCAACATTACACTGTCCGGTGACAATGGCCCTGTATACCTCAAGGAGGGCGACAAGGTCTTTGTTGGTTCTGTAAGTCACTTCCATCGTACTGCAGCCTATATGTAGCCAGCAACTGACAGTCTACAGCGCGGAGCCAACCGTGACCCGATCGCCTTCCCCTCTCCTGACGAGGTCCGCCTCGACCGCCCGATTGACTCCTACATTGACTTCGGCACAGGTCCTCAAAGCGGCCTGGGCAAAGAAGCCACCCTGATTGCGGTGACGGCCATGGTACGCGTCGTCGCGCGGTTGGACAACCTCCGTCCTGCCCCTGGTGCCCAGGGAGTGTTGAAGAAGATTCCTCAGAAGGGCGGTTACTCCGTCTATCTTCGGGAGGACCACGGCGCTTACTCGCCTTTCCCCACTAGTAAGTGCACTTTTCCGAGATGTGGTGTTGAAGGAAACTAATTTGTTTCGACTCTAGCCTACAAAGTCCACTTCGATGGTGACGTTCCTGCTCCTCAGCGACAGGTCACTTCTGCTTGAGTTGGTTGCGCACTATATTGATACACCTAATCTAGTTTTGCCATTTCTTTTGAGATATCCTTCTGGCTTGAAACAATATGTCTAATTAAGATTGAAGTTTTTGTTACATGATGATTAAGTTGCCAGGAGGTATTGTTGATAGTCATTCGAAGTACTCCGTACTGTGCCTGCAATGGGAAGCGAGCTTCATGTTGATAAGCTGCGATAAGCATACTAGCTCTGTTGGGTACGCCGTCCGGGTCGGTTTTACATAGTAGCTCCGCGATTCCCAATTGTCCAAAGTGCTATGAATGACCATCTCCCGATTGAATAAATGGGGCTTTATTGTGCGGAGCAGAGAAGCACCAAGTAGACCCGGACATCCGCGTAGAGAGATTCCACGATCAATCTAGCCACATTCGCAACTGTGCAGTACCAGGAGAGAGCATCACCACACGCTCACCGCTTTGTACGGCGCCTTTCCATGATGGTCACCGCCCGCGCCCAACTGCCGCGGCATGCGTCGCAGTCGCAAGTCGCATCCACCCTCCATCCAGCTTCTACTTCTTGAACTCATACTCGGAGTACTGTACACCAGCCCCACACTCAATCTCAACAGCTACCCCATCTCCAATCTCAAAGACAATCCTCCCAAGCAACCCCGAAAAAATGCCTCCCAAAGCGCCAAAAGGCGAATACATTGAAACCGTATCGTCCCCTCTCCTCCCCCAAACCCCTCCGCTCCAAAACAAACCCCCACTAACCTTTATTTGGGTCATACAGGACACGGGCAACAAAATCTCACGCCGCAGCCTCATCCACGGCACGCAGCACATCATCCTGGGCGGCAAGACCGTCATCCAATCCGACGCCGTCATCCGGGGGGACCTCTACCGCTCCTCCAGCACCAGCACCAGCTCCCATTCCCATTCCCAGTCCAGCTCGCACGCCAGCTCCCACAAGCCCACCCCCTCAACCTCCTCAGCCTCCGGCGCCGCTTCCCAGCAACAACAACAAACGCCATCCGTAGCCATCACGATCGGCCGCTACAGCTACATCTCGCGGCAGGCGATCCTGCGGCCGCCGTCGCGGCTGCACCGGGGCGTGTACGCGTTCTACCCGCTCAAGATCGGCGACCACGTGTTCGTGGGCGAGCGCGCGGTCGTCGAGGCCGCCAGCGTGGGCAACCACGTGCACATCGGCCGGGATGCCGTGGTGGGCAGTATGGCGATCTTGAAGGATTTCGCGTATGTGCTGGATGGGGCGGTCGTGGCGCCGGGGATGGTTGTGCCCAGTTGGTGTGTGGTGGGTGGGGCGCCGGCGAGGATTGTCGGGGAGGTCGGGGAGGGGTATGGGGTTGAGGGGGCGGAGGGGGGCATGGCGAGGGAGAGGTATCGGGTTGTTGGGAGGTGATGTTGACTTTTCTTTCTTGGAGGTGGGAGGGTTACGCATGGGGGGAGGGATGGTGGGTTTGGATATCCTACCTCGTGGAAAGATCTTTGGACGAGCGGCTGTTTGGCTGTGATGATGATATACCCCGAATGTATGTATGTATGTATGTTTATTTGTTTTATTTCTTTCACCTTAATTTAAACAACCGAAAGCAGTAGTAGTGTGTAAGTGGTTTAAGAGTGGTCTGATGAAGAAAGGGAGTCGAGTGGTTTGTCCAAGTCTACCCAAGGCAAAAGCCAAGAAGCAAGGGCTGTCGTCATGCGTAACAATAATCAGAAATTGATCTACAAATCAAACCGGTTCAGTCGGTCCTCTTGGCCCGTGTATTCCTGTCCCGCCTCGGTGCGAGCCATGTCGTTGATCCACCGCTTGTTGGGCTTGACTTCCTCCGACTTGGACAGCTTCGATGCGAGGTAGAGCCAGTTCAGCGCGTTACCGACCGTGCTCACTTCGTCGCAAACGTGCTCCAGGGCGTAGTTGTGCATCCGCTCGTACAGCTCGTCATCCGTGCAGAGTTCGAACAGATGCTCCGCGACCGCATCGGTGTCGCCGACTTCCACAAGGAACCCGTTCTTCTTGTCGGCCACCTGCAGCGGGATGCCTCCGGCCTTGGTGGCGATCACTGGTTTACCCTTGTGAATGGCCTCCGACACCTTGACCTCGAATCCCTCCCGCGTCGATAGCTGCAAGGCCACCTTGGCTTTCGAGAGGAGCGCGTTCAGCACCTGGTCCGAGGGTCCGAGTCGCACGACGCAGATGTTATCGGAGATGTCGGCGCAGCTGGTCTCAATGTGCGACAAGGTTGAGTCATAGATCAGCGAGCCGTCCGGATCATCGACGGAGCCATGGCCGCAGATGAGCAGCTTCGGCGGCTTCCTGTCGGGCAGCGAGGCCGTGAACCGTTGGTGGAACTTTTTGTATGACTCCACGACGTCGATGATACCCTTGGAAGGATCGAACCTGGCGATCTGGACAATGTATTCATCTACAGGCGTTTGTTAAGTAGCGTTCAAGTGTAATTCAAGGTGTGCTGGCTTACCCTCGGGGAAGTTGATTGTAAGCATGCCCGAGTTTCTGCACATCGAATTGAAGATCCGGCCATAGAAGGCGACATCCCAGTCTTGCATGTTCTTGTTCAGGCCATCCAGCCTGTGCTGCTAATTAGATACGCGTCAATGGCATGTAGACAGTCAACTTACCAGTCTGTCGAAGCAGGCATGTATCCCACTTTCTCGGAAGGAACATCTTCCGGAACGAAGATGCTCACAGGATGGCTGATGTAGAGGTCTGCCTGCTGGATCTGTTTCCACATCCAGCTCCAGGTTTCCTGCTGGGGCGATCCCTTTTGAGCAATGAGGTCGCTCCGAATCTGAATGTGGCTTCGGAAGATAATCGGCCTGTCGGGTGCCATCTTCTTGGCAATAGGAATCAAAGCAGGCATTTGGGGATCATCGATAATGATGACATCCGCACCTCCCTCAGAGGGATGGCGCAGAGGGCCTCCCGGACTGAGCCAGTAGCGCTTCGCATTTTCATCAATCCAATCGATAACCTTGTCCCAGTCCTCTTCGCTCAAGCGCTCATCTGGAGCTGCGACTCCTTGCAGGATGTTGTGATTGGTCTTCGTGATGCGGAAAACCCCTGGTCTAGGCTTGGGCACATACCTGGTTGGTTTCACAATCAGTCATTTGTCTCACACGCAAGGAGTGTTGTCGGGAGTCTTACCATCTAATATCGGTTCCCAGAGAATAGGAGAACCTTGCAAGGGCATGTCTCATCAGTGCAACACCACCTCCCTGAGGAGTGGCACTGAAGAACGCCACTTTGGTCTTTCTCTTCTTGAGATCGGAAGCATAATACTGAACCGCATCCCAGGTCTTCTGTGTAACTGTCTTGCGGAAATCCTCTAGGTTCGTCAAACGCACGTGGAAGGCAGTATCCACCTCCACCAAGCCCAAGAATCCGACCTGCAGCAAAGGAATGTTTTCAGGTCCGAATAGCCTTGAATTGCTGTTAGTAATTCAGAAGCATAGTGAGAAGGGATGTTTAGCGCACCTGACACATTTCCGTCCCATGGACTCCGATTGTTCGTCGACACTCTTGATCTCCCAGCCAGTAGACTTACGAATAGGATGGTTGGAGACATTGTCGGTACCGATGCTGCTTTCTTCAGGCAAGACCAATGGGATGATATCGAGCTCGGCCCAGAGTTTGGAACAAAGAGTTGGGCACTTCTTAGCCACTGTTGTCGGCATGGCTAACCCAATGAACTTCTCGAGGCGCTCTTCGCTGTATTTGCGCAAGTTATTCAGGACATAGTCGACGATCTGTGTAGAAAGGGACTCGTCGCCCTCGGCAGTGAGATCATCCTGAACAAAGTCGAGAAGGTAGGTCGCATCCCGGATCGCGATGGCTACTGTTGCTCCATCATCATCGAACAAGATCGAAAGACCTGCGTAGATGGTCTAGGAGGAAGGACCGTCAGTAAGTTGCGCGACATTCACGACCATCGACACGAAGCGCTTGTACCTTCGATGGGGGTGCCTCCCAAGAGAATTTCTTGAAATGGTGCGACACTTGTTGTTCATGGACTGATGAGCGACGGCGGAAGGGTCGGGCTGCCATGTTAATGGTGATGATTGGGGGTAAAGAATAGTAAAAGAAATGGGGGGGATTGTCACGGACGAACACAAGGGTATCTGCGCAGTCTTATAGAGGAAAAGTCGTCCGGAAAAAGCCAACAGCTTTGTGCTACGACCGAAAGATCGTAAGACCGACCATGTGCGAAGGAGCTATGGTGGGATGACCTCACCAGTGTGGCCATGACGTATTGTATACACAAAGGTACCGCCTCCTACCGACCGTCGCCGTGCCTGGCGTTTGTTATACGGGTGATGGCAGCTCGGATGTTAATAATCCTGGTTGATGTGGCTTGTGTTCTTTCTAAATGCTCCGTTTGTGTCCGTTGTGTGTCCGTTGTGAATGTGTACTCCGTATATTACTGCTGAATGGTGAATACGGCACACTGTTTCAATGCGGAGAGATCCGATAGGTTTCTTGTCCAACACTCCACCCGATGAGAAGCTGGGGTGGATCGGATCCATGATGGTCAGAATGAATGTGTTTAGATCAGGTATTGGGTGCTTACCTACTCCGTACCTTCCTTCGACTTTGTTCCTCGGTTAAACAATTGCCTTTCATCTTTCTTTCTTTTTTTCTTTCTTCATTCTTCTCACCCCCCTGGCAACTTGGAACTGGACAGACTGACAACAAGCCGACCAGGATGATAATTGATGAAAGATTGTATGAGAGTCTGAAACAGCCGAAGTGCTTGGCGCGGGGGTGAATGCTTAGTCATCGGATAGCCCCTTTTACGGCGCTCGAGCTTTGCGAAAGGGAAAATGAAAGCGAAGCAAGAAGGAGAATCGTTTCTCGTGAGGTGGATCGTGAACCCTGAAATTCTTATTGCTGCTGCTCCTGCCTCCTCTCTCTTCCTCTTCCTCTGATCAGTCACGGTCGGATTGACTTTTACCCCTGCTGGTCTTGTCAGTGTGCCGTTCATTTGTGTTGTCCGTCCATTCATTCATCCATTCATTCATTCATACTCTCTCTCCCTACAATCTTCTGTTGGCCTCGCTGCCTTCCCTTCCCCCTCCTCTCTTCCCCCCCCCAGGTAAGTTCTGTATGTCTTGTTTACCTTGCGTACTTCGGCGCATTGCCAATAATGGGGCACCATTACCTTGTTCACGCGGACGGAAAAGAAATTGACCCTCCGGCCGTGCTTAGCTCGCTGTCCTTCTCTCTCGTCGTCCTTCTCCCTCCACAAACCCCTCCCCTAATAACGCATTCTCTCCTTCCAGCGACTGCAACTCCGATCCCTATTCGACCGGGAAACGCCCATTGAACCATCTCGCAACATAATTCTCAATACTCTCTTAATCTCTCCAGCAGTCTGCGACCTTCAGCGGTCGCTTATCGTGTGTCACAATGGGCGGTTCCGTGTCTAAGATAATGGGGAAGATTTTCGGCACCAAGGAGATGCGAATCTTGATGCTGGGTTTGGATGCTGCTGGAAAAACCAGTGAGACCCCCTGCTGATCGCTTCTTGTCAGCCAATCAATTGTGAATATTTGTACTAATCAAGGTGTCAACAGCAATTCTTTACAAGTTGAAACTTACAAATCAGGATGTCACCACGATCCCCACCGTCGGTTTCAACGTCGAGAGCGTTACATATAAGAATGTCAAATTCAACGTCTGGGATGTCGGTGGTCAGGACAAGATCCGTCCGCTGTGGAGACATTATTACTCCGGTACAACTTTCGCACGGAGCAGCTAGTTTCGTGGTGTCCGATGCTAACCCTGATTCTCTGACCAGGTACACAAGGTCTGATCTTCGTCGTCGACTCTAGCGACACTGCTCGGATGGAAGAGGCTCGCTCGGAGCTTCACAAGATCATCAATGATCGCGAAATGAAGGATGCCTTGCTCCTTGTCTTTGCTAATAAGCAGGATGTCCAGGGCCGTATGTATCTTCCATTCCTACCTTCAGAGTCAAGAGCTAATCAGCTGTCATCTGCAGATATGAGTCCTGAAGACGTCACCCAGGCACTGCAACTCAACAAGCTCAAGGACAAGCTGTGGTATGTTGCGCCCAGTGTTGCAACGGAGGGTACCGGTATCTTTGAGGGTCTTGTAAGTCAATAATCCCCAAACCTCGGCTTAACAGGGCTAACCTTTCATTCTTGCAGGCTTGGCTCTCCAACAACGTCAAGACCCAACCTCAGAAATAAATTATTCGCACGCCGGCCGCCAAACCCCTGCAGTCGTGAATCGGAGGCTATTCCAATGCCCCATCTCGTGTACAGCATGCTCCATTCCACCTACACCGAATTAGTTGGCACCTCCTCGTTTCACGTCGGCTTTGATGACAGAAGACGCAGCATTTGAACCCTGTGTTTCTTTTTTCTTTTCCTCCTGCGCATGCCTCTTCCGCCATTTCGTTCTTCTCTTTTTCATGATATCCCTCACTGTTCCGATGCGGGCCATTTCAATACCCCTCCCCCTCTAATAATACTCCTACCACTTTTTTCGTCTTGGCTTTGACTTTCTTCACATTATTATTTTCGTCACCCCCGTGTCTTCGGCGATGTGTAGAAACATTTTCAAAATAGAAGGGAAAAAACTTTGGGACCAGCACATACATGCATTCCACACATATATCGTGTTTTAATGATGTCTTTGTTCTTGAGCTGCTTTCTGTCTTTCATAGCTGCGCTAGATACTAGGAAAAAGAGAGTCCTATGTTTGAATTGGCGTGTCTGACGTACATTTGACGTGCTATACTAGGGTACTGCTGATGGTAAGTTATTGGAGATCAAGCCACTCACAAACAAAACATGTGACTTGGCTTCGTATCAGACAGCGATCTAGACTCCTTTCCCCACTTACTGTAGCAGGGAATGGTCCTGGCCAGGATCAGCCCATACTGCAAGGTTATGGAAATGATGGGCAGTAGGTTCTATCGGAACAAGCGAAACTAGGAAAAGTCTCCAGCTGAAATTGGGTTTAGGTACGAATAATATTGTCAGTTGGCGAAGCGCGATCTACATTGCCAGGTGGGCTTGTCAGCGACTAGGTTAGCGAACCTTGCATCTTTCCACATTGGGGCATCTCCAAGGTACTCAAGCACCCGCCCGCATACTTAAAAGGCACTGTGATTCTGATATCACAATAGGGATAATTCTTCGAAGAATTAATAGCTCAATCATATTCGCACTAACACTGTACATTTTTAAAACCATATGTTAAATAAGTGGTATCCTAAACACACAAAAGTTTGTCGTCACGTTCGTCTCATCACTCCACGTTCGTTGTTGAAATCGACAGGAGAGTCGGAGTCTGGCCTTGGAAGGGGCAGACCTCCTTTGTGGTAGTAGCTTTACCGAAAGTTTTGGCCATTTGATTTACAGCTGACCGGGCCAGATATCGTCGGCGATCTCACGGACAAGCTTGAGCTTGGCGATCATGCCGTCACGGTCGATGGCGTTGCCCTCTCTGTGGCTGGCGAAGCCGCACTGAGGGCTGACGCCAACCTGGTTGAGTGCCTGCTCCAGGGAGATGTTGTTGCCCTCGGCGATGAACTTGGCGGCATCGTACACGCGCTTCTTCATCTCCTCCTTGTCTTCAAGCTGGGCGAACTTGCTGGTCACCACACCGAGGATGACGTTCTTATGGGTGGGGAGCTCCTTCAGGGGCTCGAAGCCACCGGCGCGGGGGGTGTCGTACTCGAGGTAGTAGGTGTCAACGTTGAGCTCCTTGAAGAGCTTCGTGGCAATGCGGTCATAGCCACCCTCGGAGAAGTGACGGCTGCCGACGAAGTTACCACGGCAAAGGTGAACGCCGATGTGCATGTCAGCGGGGCGCTTAGCGACGCAGTCGTTGTACAGCTTGATGTACTGCTCGAAGGTCTCATCGGCGGAGCGTACGTTCAGGGGATCTTCCTTCCACCCGGCAAGCATCTTCTCGGAGCAGAAGTCTGATGATCACAGTCAGCCATCTATGCATTTCGCGTGTTTGTTTGTGGGTGGTTGGTAAGCCTTACAAGCAAGGTTGGGGTCATCGAACTGAACGTTCCTGCAGCCAGCGTCATAGAGGATCTGCAGCTCAGCCTGGACGGCCTTGGCGATGTCGCCGAAGTACTCCTCGTCGGAGCTGTAGACATCCTTGGGGTAGGCCTTGCCCTCCTTGTAACGCAAGTGATACCAGTTGGGAGCGGCAAGAGTGATCTTCAGGTTCTTGACTTCATCGGCGGGAACCACGCTGGCCAGGTACTTGAACTCATCGACATACGTGCTGCCAACGTGCTTGATCTTGCCGGTGCACAGGACGGTCTCACCAGGCTTGTGGCCGGCCTCGAGGAAGGCAGCGACATCAGGCGCATACGGGCGGAAGATGTCGGCGTCAAAGTCGGTCACCTCGTCGAATCCGTCCAAGCCAGGGAAGAAAGTACCCCAGAACACTAATTTCAGAGTCTGGTTAGGCCTCATAGCCTTATATGATAACAAAGGCTCATACAGCACGGGAAAGTGACTTACTGTGTCTGCGATACTCTCCATCAGAGATGGCGGCATAGCCGAGCTTCTTCTGTGTGTCAACAACCTCCTTGATATCCTTGTTCTCAATGACATCCAGCTCAGCCTTGGAGACTTCGCCCTTCTCGAAAGCAATCTTGGTCTTCAGGAGATCATCGGTCCGAAGCAGAGAGCCCAGGTGCTCAGCACGGAAAGGGGGGTTGCGGTGCAGTTGAGGGGCCATTGTGATGCACAGACAAAATGTAATAGCTAAGAGACGTTAGCTGAAATCTCTCGCTACTATCTCAGACAAGATGGAACTCACTAAGGACAAGAAATTGGTGAAGCAGAAAGAGGAAAACAACAGTCAGAGAGGCAGGAAAGGGGGATGAAGAGGAGGGGAGGGGCACGCAGCACTTTTTGAGGCAAGACTGCGAGATCCGAAGTCCGGAGCAGGAGGAACCATCTGCTCAGCTTGTGCCCCACAGGCCTGTTCCAAATCTACTTTCACATCCGAGTTTCGAGTTTCCCGGTTCCTATCGGTCACTCATTGTCGGCTACTTTATTTCGGCCTTCGGCATGGAATAGTGACTTCGACGGCCGGTCTTCATACTCTTAAGTCCCGCAGAAGCAGAAAGCTCTTATGAACCCATGGATGCCTTTCGTTTATCTCCATGGAAAACATAATAAACTTGTCCATAGCCAGGTAAAGACCTCAAGGAGAGGATCCATGAATCATAATCGCAGAAAGGGTGGCGGAAGCTTTGATCGACCGGTGTGGGGCAAAGCATTGATGCTGTAAGGTCTGACTCAGCGAGGCATGCATTTTTCAGACAATCGCATAGGTTATTGTGTCAGTCTTGAGCATTCCGACTACACCAAGTCGGTGGGCATGCATTAAACTCTTATAATAGCGCTTGACACCGCAGGAAGTGAAATGGTTGCATTGGTCGCATTGCAAACGAAAAGCAGAGGGATGAATGTCAGTGTCTGCACTTTTGTTCTGCTGGTGCGGGGGGGAGACGCTAGTCCCTCGACCTTCTCCACACTTGGTCTGTTTCGGTAAGGCCGCTTTTTGCCGAGCGTCCAGAATAATTTCGCCTGTCAGAACTCAGACGTCAATCCACCTTATTTGACAACTTCTCTCGCAGTTGCACAACCCACTAGAATATTATATTGATGCGGAAGGATACCATATATACATCAAAGCTCTGTCTCCCGAGCACTGGGATCAACTTTTTACCGTCTATCCTGACTGGATGGAAGCATAATACCCTATCAAAACTCTCCTAATTGCATGGAATCATGTGCTTGGAAGCTGTGGGGAACCGCGGCACTTGACAACATCTCGAACTCCCGACCAGCTATCTCCTACTCACCGCCTGCTGTATAAAGATACACTAATGTTGAACTTAACCAAGATCCTTATCATGTGCTGTTGATTCACTGTCACGACCATCAGTGTCTATACCACAGAATTACCGAATTCTAGCACTCAAACCGGTCGGAGCCTGGTATCCACAGTGTGTTCCTGAGATGTGAAACCTAATCAGGGATTGTCAAGTTCTTTGGGCAATCGAACGATGACTTCGCAGCTGTCATGTCTCGAAAATTTGCCGAACGAAATCCTGGATGAGATTGTGAGCTATCTTCCGGTGGCTACTCCCTCCGAATACAACTTTCATCATACACCAGCAATATACTTCACAGCTTCCAGTACGCAGAACTTGAAGAATGCCGCACAAGTATCTTCACGGCTGCTCAAGCTCGTGCGATCAAGACTCTACGCGCATTCTCGATTCTATCTCGATGATCTCTATGACTTTCTCAATTTCGTCACATCGCACAGACTAGAACGCTATATTACCTCGCTTGTCGTGCTACTCGGGAATGATCCACCCCGCGACTTGGACATTAACCGGTTGCTCCGACATCTGTCCAACCTCAACCCATTGCGGATCACTGTTCTTGCACCACCTTCGCGGATTGGGGCCATGTTGAACACCAAGGCTCCGGAGGAGCATAATTGGGCATTTCAAATTACTCACCAGTTGTGTCAGTGGGAGCGAAGTACCCTGCCTGAATCCCCGGTCTTCACGACTAACCCGTCATCCAATCCGTTGGATATCATGGCCTATTCATCACTCAGATTCAATGAGGGCTCCTCGCTCAGAGCGTACGCACATTATGAGTACTTCTTATTCGAGGTTCCGTCAGTGCTTGGTAAATGGGGTACAATAGCCTCCATGGGCAGCGATGAGGAGAAACTTTCCATATCGCGCGGGCTCCGGCATCTGACTTCATTCAGCTACACCGCTATATTCCCCTTCTATAATCATGTGAAATTGGTCTTGGATGCCCTGGAGCTGATGATGAACTTGCAATCATTCACCGTACAACTGGCCCCATGCTCAGAAGACTCGGCCATTGACCTGGCAAACAGAGGTCCCATCGATCCCAACGATCCATGGATGGAGCTGGCTACGGGGTACGATATCATCGCTCATTCCATCATCGAGCTGGGACGTAGCGCTTCGCTTGTTCATTTCCGCACCCTTGACTACCAAAACGAGGCACTTCGTGTTGAACTCAGCCAATCGTTAGGCGCAAAGTTCAAAGATACCGAATGGGAGACGAATGGCCATGGGGAATGGACCAAAACAGCATCGAATGGAGGAATCAAGAACCAGTCCTCGAACACTGGTGCATGATTACCTGATTATGGACTTTCCCACAACGCAAAATTACAATTGAACCATTTGCGAAGTTTCATTTGCGAAGTAAAGCTTTTCGTCATTTCTAGCACCATAATAGATAAACCCCCAGCTTAACCCTATACAATCTGATTTGACATTCACACCTCATCACCCTTTCATACCATTGGTGTACTTTTTGGTCCGAGCCTGTCTGTTTTTGCCGCGCCCCTACATCCTTGCAACTCCCATCATTTTTTTAGAGTAGACCTCATGCCGATCTTCCATTCCGGCATTGTCTTGTCTCTAACGCTGTTCAAGAGTGTCTGGAATACTGGAACATGCTCCTGAGCAGAATTTGATGCCTTATATACCAGGCTTCAACACGTGCCGCAATCTACTAATCTGGACCCATTCTTCGATTCCACTCTCATACACATATTAATACCGACACATTTTACATTGCATGATTTGCCTTCAGCAATCTAGTTACTGAATCAATTGCTCGCTTATCATATTCTCAAGATGTACGCTCTACAACACTATAACCTCCGCACCAGCTGACTTGCTACGTAGCACTTCCACTCTCGATCCCCAAAGCTATACTAGAAGTATACGCGCTAGGACCGCCGGCGATATTGTTCACTCGGACAACCATGGATTCCACCAGTAACTCACATGCTGCTGGACCTGCGCTTCCCACTCTGGCCCACAATTTGCTGTTATCCGATGAAGCAAGCAGCAGTAGTCAACAGTCCGTGGACGACATAGATTCGAGTCATCCGCCACACCAGACAGAATCCTGGAACCTCTACGCAGATATCAATGCTGGATTGCAAGCATCCCCGGAGAGTGCATTCCGCGCTGGCTCAGTGATCGGTTTCTCGCGGCTCCGAAGCGAGAACAACGAGAATACGGAAGATGATGAATGTTTAAGCCAGGTAAGAGCATCTCAGCTACCAGAATCCATAAGTCCGTACACTCTATCTTCATGCAAGAGCATCACGACCCTACCAGGTCAGGCCTCGATTCCTGAGAGCCTCTATTGAGACTTCATCTACATCTATTCACGTTCACGTTCACGATCACAATCCTCTAAACCACAGACTAACCGCCTATCAGCTTCCTCGAGCCCTTCTCACAGCCCACTTAGTTCGCCAAGCCCAAACACTCAACGCACCCAACTCAACGGCCGTCTATATCGTCCACCCAGCCACATTCAACGCCTTCTCCCCCAGAAGACTCCTCGCCTCCCTGCTCAACACCACCACCACCACCAACCGCCAAGTCTTGACACGCGACGCCGCGATCGCCTGCCTCGACCGCGTCCAACTCTTCCCCGTCTTCGACCTCCAGACCGCATTACAAGCCATCCACGAAATCAGCTCAGCCGTAGCATCATCCGCCGCGGGCCGCAACTCCCTGCAGCCCAACAAAGCCATCGTCCTCGTCGCCGGCCTCAACACCCTCGCCGAGGGCGTCGTGCGCACATCCAACGCCGCGCGAGGCGCGGCCGCCCTGACGGCCGCCCTACGGACATTAACACACCTGACCCGCACTGGTCCTGCAGCGGTGTCGGTGCTGCTGGTCAATACGAGTGGACTGGGGACAGCGGCCGCCAATGCTGACTATGCGAGTGGGTCGATCGCAATGCAGGATGAGGCCAGCAGTCGGGAAAGTGGGGTTCGGTCTGCATTTGGCGCAAATGGGGCGAACCTATTTCCGAGCTTGTTGATGCGGACGTTGGACCAGGGACTTGATACGCATATCCTAGTGTCGCCTATCAAGGGGTCGGGGGTGGTAGTCGAGGTTATCAAGGACCGGTTGGGCGAGGGGATCGGGAAGTGGTGTGTTTGGAAAAGCATTTGAACACTACTCGGTGTCTTTGTCAATTCATGCTACGATAATGTCGGAAGTAACGACGGCAAGCAAGGTTTACTGGAAGGATACGGAATAACAAGATGCAAATGGTCTATCATCATTCATGGGGGGGAAATGGTGTCAAAACTATTAGCATATGTTAAGCAACCACACACATACACTCCTAGAACCCCATATTCCTCTATTATGCATGCAACATGTTTTCAGTGGTATGTTTCCACAGACCCAAAAGAAAAAGGAAAAAACAGCCATGAAGAACCAACTCCGGTTCGATTTCCTGCTTTTTTCTTTTCCGGTAAAGAAAGATGGGGGGGTATCAATCAAGCACGCCGTCAAAAAGGCGGCTTTTTGGGGGGGGGGGGGCAAGGTGAAGACGAAATGTCATGGTTTGACACAAAGTTTTGGGAAGAAGAAGAGAAGGATAACAAAGTAACGAAGTTGCGCGAAGCAAACAGTGGCGATTAAATCGTGAGGAAAGCACTTTCTCAATGATTACTGATCTGAGCATTGTCTTCCTCCGCCCATAGCCTGAGAACAGCTCTTTCCACCACGTTCTGAGCCTCCTTCTCGCACTTTTTAAGGTCCTGGGCCAGGGTACTCTCTTCGAAAAGGCCATCTTGCTGTTGCACCTTTACCCACTGCTTGTGCCGCTCGCAGCGTTTCTTGATGCAAACACCATGGGATAGATGTTCCAAATCATCCCCGGCGGGTTTCGCACCCCCCATGGCAGTATCGCCATCTGCGTCGGTGGCATCGGAGTAGCTTGACGCCAGTGCCTCGGGCGTGCCATCCTTGAGTGCTTCGGCTCCCAGCTCGGAAAGCCGCCACTCGTCGAACTCCTCGTCTGACCAGGCCAGTCGGTAGTCGAAGCCACAGATGTCCTTCCATCCGCCCTTGGGTTCCTTCTGCTTCAGCTTGTCTAAAATACATTTGGAACGCTGCCGCACCAGAGTCACAAAGTGGCTTCGAGCCTTGAGCATCTCTCGGCGGTGGACGAGGCCATCGCGCTGTTTGCGCAGCTTGTCGATCATCGCGGCCTCGTCGGGTGCATAGGTGAGCCAATCAACATCGAAGTCAAGGCCCAATTTCTTGTTGTCCTCTTTGGTCCCTGTAGCGGGGCCCTTCGCCGGTGCAGAGACTGAGATGATGCTCTCTCCCAGCTTGCGGAATTCATCCGCTGATTTGACGCCCATGACCACTGCCTTGAGGTCTCCGGTCGTGAGAACACCACCTCTGCTTCCGAGGTCTTCTGGATAATTATTCTTCTCGACATTATCATATCCGCTGCCTGTCTCTAGGCCACTTCCTTCTCGAGAGGACGCGCTGTCGGGAAATGGGCTGTTCGTTGAGGATCCCAGTCCACCTAGAGCTGCCCGAGCGGCTGACTTCCGAGCGCCAGGCCCGGCACTCACAAGTAGGAGCCTAGTCCTTTGAAGCATAAATTCTCGACCATGCTCATCTGAGCAGTATTTACTGGGACTGTCTTGATTGACACGGGCAGGCTTTCTGCACTCCTTCAGCCGACACATCGGCTTCCAGGTTGTCCATCCCTTGCCCTGCTCCTTACAATTCGGACCTATTACTTGTCAGTTCAATATCCGTGATAAAATCATTATCGAGACATAATAGTAGTCGGAAAGAAAGAAGGTTGATTTGGGAGGCCAACTCACATATATACTTGTCAATCAGGTCAGCGTCTCGTGGATCAATGTTGACGCATTTCCCATGAAACCAATCCTCACAGCCACCGTCGCACCCAATCATCCACGTGTGATTGTCCGGCTTACGACAGATGCAGAACACTTCATCATTGTCTTCGGAGTCATCCTCCTCTTCCTCCTCTTCCACCTCCTCCACAAGATTACTCTTGGCGTTCTTCTTTTTGGCTTCGGGCGCCGGTGAGCTCGCGACGGACGCGGAACCACGTTTGGTCCTTCCAGCTGCTCTGCTCGTACGTGATGAAGGGGTGTTCGATCGCCTGCTTGCAACACTCTCATTGTCAATTTCAGTCAACTTCCTTTTCTTGGCCGCGGGTTTCCTAGCCGTGCCTTTCTTAGTGAGGCCGATACCGGACTTCTTGGTCGCGGCACTAGGTTTGGTGGATACTGCCGGTGAAGATCGATCGGAAGAGGACGCCCGGGAGGCTTCTCGATTCTTGAGGCTGGCAATCTTTTTCGGAGTTGGGTGTTCATCGGGCAATGCTGTACCATCGAGCTGAGGAAGCCCTGATTTGTGGTCGGGCTCATGATCAAGAGGAACTCCATTCAACTCCACATTCGACGGTTCGGTCTTCACTTGCGGTACGGGCGTATTGTGCTTCGTCGCAGATGTCGACTCGCCGACAACGCTGGGCAGACCTTCATAGATATCGGCCCATACCTCAGGTACATTCACTGAGCCCTCAACTTCGCCGGCAGACGCCATCTCAGGAATCCTAAGGCGGCGATGTAATTCGTCCGCCCGCTCAAATCCAAAGTACCCGCTTTGTCGCCATCCAGTGATCCCGACTACCTGACCATTGTTCACAACTATATTGGCCGGGATGAGGTTGTTATGTACTAGGGCAAGTCGTTCGCCTTTCTTCCTCTCGCGAAAAAGAACATCCTTCTCAACTTGCTGGACGTCGGGCGGAAGTTGCAGATTTAGGCCGCTGCAAACATATGAGGGTCGGTCGGGAGCGGCGTCGACATCTCCTAAGCGCTGGGATATGCGGCGACACTGATGCTTGAAGTTTTCGATTTGATCAGCACTGAGATACTTCCAAGCAACATCCAATGAGACACCGGAGAGTCTTGACTCCACAGTCACATTCTTATTCTCGATGGTACCACAAAAATATATCACTGGAACAGTAATGTCGAGATCTCGGAGGGCATCCTCGGCTTTCCTTGCCGCGCTGAGCTCATTCGCATTGATGCACGAATACATCTCCGCTGCGGCATCGGCTTCAGGCTCACGGTCGACTCTAATGATGACGCTGCCAGCAGCGAAAGCCTCTCTCGCACCCGGAACATTCAATGAATTTTCTGGCTTGCAAGAATCCTTCACAATGTCTTCCCAGTAGGACTTAACTTCTGGATCCGACTGGCACCAATACTCATGGCGAGGCTTGAAGTCATTGTCCGACGATGCATAGCGCCCGTAATGCACACTTCGCGCAAGAAAAAGGTCATCGTCGGGAATGAGCTCGGGGTTGGTTTCGTAGGGGTTTGTTGGTCGCTTCTCGTCTACCGAGCCGTTCGCCTGGCTTGAGACGGCAGGCGGTTGTTGGTCTCCAGCCATCCCCAGAGCACCTGCCAGGGGCTTGGGCTGATCCCGAAGCACCTAACCACTGTTACTCCGTCTATATTCCCTCAGCAAAGCTCGAAGAAAGCCAAACACGGCGTCTCGGAGATGAGCCAGGGTTCTACCCAGGGAGAGGGGGAAAAGAAGAGTTCCAGAACACCGGACGTATTAAAAAATGAAACCCGTTCTTGTCAAACACCTGACCATGATGTTGTCTCCGATCCTCACAAGCTATCGCAAGGTTTGGGAGAGGATGCGACGCGATATATCAGGAGTGGTGGAATGCGCTGCGTAGCCTGTCACTTCTTTGTCAGGTGGTGGAGGACGAGGATGGCGGCGGCGTTCGGCGAAAGATGCGAAACGGTGGTAGGGTCACGACGCGGTCTGCAAGCCCCAAAGATACATAAAACCACGAGTAAAACTCCAAAAATGTATTTCGCAATTTCTCAGGCGCCGTTCGTCTGGACCATGAGTGTCTTTGAGAGTAGCACACGAGGGGAGGTTCAGAGTTCTGCGGCAGCGCGGTCGGCGACGCGGAACAAATTATGGGATCAGTTTTAACAGCCTGGACGCCCTTTGCCTCGGACTTAATCCCAAGGCGGTGAGGATTAACGCCGTGAGATTGCAGCCTCAGGCATTAACTATTGTCAGCCTCAGGCCTGTAAGTTTAACTCTAAGGCCGAGCCTCTCAAGGTCTCGAGCCTCCCGTTGACCATGTTTTGTGTCTGGGCTTGTCTAGTTCGACAACCTTGACGAAGTACAGTTCCTCAGTGTTTGTTCCTTCGCCACCTCCACGAGTGCATCCCTATCTAAAACATTCACTCGCACCCCTCAGCCAAGCGGCAATTCTCCTGGCAGCAATGGCTCTGCACCCCCTTAAGCTTATTTCTAAATTCAGCCTGACAACACGGAGTCTACTTTAACTATTCTTCGTATCAACGATGTTGCCCTTCCCACTAACAACTTCAGAGTCAACATTACTTTACTGTAATCAGCTAGGCAATCAGCTAGCCTGGTCCCATATCTGCACCTGCTGATGCTAACGGTTCCTTTTGCTTATCATGCTGAAGAATTGTCGTCTTTAGACTGTCGTTCGGTCCACAAACCACCCTCGGTGACAGTCCGTTCATTCGTTTCTGCCTGACCCTGAACCGAACGGACCAGTGGGGATTATTCCGAAACTGTTGAAACGGCCCCAAAGTTTTTTCTTCTGGGCAGATAATATGGTTCAATGATCATTCCCCAGTGGATCTGCAGTCAGCACAAGGTTGATCTCGATTTTATCAGATAATCCGGTGCACTTCTCCCTCTCCCTCACGGAGTCTTCACTACCTAGCTCATTCCTCCTTTTCCACCCTTCTCAGCCCACACTTCATATATTCTGGTGGTGCCACCCAAATCCACCTGGCCCTGCCATATTGAGGTCCCCTCTTTTCCTGCCAGGCTGCCACCCTTCCATTCCTTGCCGGAGGCGATCCTGCAAATTTATTTTTGGATTTTAGCTTTCAGTCGTCGATTTGGCCCCATTAACAGCTCGATCCCCTCGATCCGCACTTACACCCTGAACGCATGCGATTGTGACTGCAAAGCCTTCTCCGAACATCATCAGTCTGCATGCATTATCCGCCAATATCTTAGACTCTCTTGGTTGTCACGCCGCTGACCCCATGTCGGGCTATTGAATGGCCTTCTTGTACCAGTATAAATTAACTGAAATCGAAGTGGATTGTCGGAAACCGTGAATACCCTCTTCTCCAGTGTCGCAGTGGTCCGGCCGACAAGCCCTCTCATCTCATTGCGACCTCCGCGCTCGTTTCGTTGAACTTCTTGGGCTAGCGTACTACCGCGGTTTCCATGACATGATCAATTCAACGCGCTAGTCCCGACTTTTCTCGTCGCTCAACAAGCATACTTTATGAAAGCCACGACGGCAAAAACGCCAAAACGAATCATTGCTCACAAGAACCGCATTGCGGTATCCCAACCACCCTGCAACAGGTTATCTCTTTTTTTGTCTGGAATCCCCGGCTCGGAATCATGTCTCCTGAACCTGACAAATTAAGCACAATAGAGCCCACGGCAGGCTCTTCCCAAGTACGGTGGCAGTTCATCAACGCCTCGGGTAACAGCCGAAATAACCTAACTCAAGTCAAACGTCATGTCATGCAAGAATATATGCGACAAAAGCGACAGGCTGCAGGCCAGTCTGACATCGATGCTGATGAGACCATAGGGGAAGGCGGCCGCAAACCTTCCAGGTCACGTCGGAAAGCCAAGGATAGCAGCCATCGCGATGACCCCGCCGACACAAGGCCCAAGGTAGAGATTGACGAAAATGCTGAAGATACTGCGGCCAACATCGTGCACCAACATGGATCCGAAACTACCTCAACTTATCCAATCAGTGAACATAACATCACCGAGGTCGTGGAAAACTTTAGTGCAGAAGTCGGCGCTTACCCAAAGTCCGAATCATCCGTTTCATTACCGATCCGGGACAGTCAAATGTCCAGCTACAGCAGCTCCTCATCGGATTCCCGTATATGGTACTCGGCGACGTCGCAAAGCAGTAGCTCAGAGCTGGGAAGCTTGACGCCACGGTCCTCCGCCCCGACATCCCCGTATGAAGTGGCGCTATCTCCGAAAACAGTACTCAGCGCCGCACGTACTGATCCTTTCAACACCTTACCACTGGAGTTGGACCTTGACGGCCAGCGGTTGTTCGATTTCTATGTCAACGAGATGCCCGCTTGCTCTTACGGGAATCATTTTCGATCTTCTAAAGCGCACAATTGGTACACAGCAGTCTTCGTTCCTGAAGGGATGAAAGGGCCGGTGGCGTTTCAAA
Source organism: Aspergillus brunneoviolaceus CBS 621.78 (assembly GCF_003184695.1). Lineage (NCBI taxonomy): Eukaryota > Fungi > Ascomycota > Eurotiomycetes > Eurotiales > Aspergillaceae > Aspergillus > Aspergillus brunneoviolaceus. The sequence goes on along the minus strand of NW_020290769.1, from coordinate 211,738 downwards.
ATACCATCCTTGTCCATGCAGCTAATACGTGGACCTGGGTTCGTAATCAGGAGGTGGACGAACGAGGTCTGATTCATCGCGACCGGGCCATTTCCATGCTTCGCGAACACCGGGAGAGACACCCTCATGACTTCTCCGATGAAGTAATCATAGCTTGTCTTAGTGCTGCCGGACTTGAAGATTTCGATCCCCGCCCTGGACGCAAGCAAATCAGCTGGCTTCATATGCGCGCTGCAAGAGAGATGATCCGGGCCCGCGGCGGTCCCGCTGCATTTCATAAAACTCGACTCGAAATGCTGATAAACTGGCAAGATTACATCCTCTCGGGCTATGAGACTGACGGACCGAGTTTCTTCTTTGATGCTGCACCACCGATGATACAGCCAAATGAGAGACGTGCCTCTGAGCAGCAACCAGCTACAATGACGCAGCCTATGATGGCTTCATACCCGGTTCCAGTCGAGCTAAGCCTCTCCTGGCCTCGACCATTACTTCCATACGAAGAGATTCAGAATCAATGCGATGAATTCATAATCTTTCTCAAACGGTGTCAACAGCTTTCGGCCTATCAAGCGAGCACTACTGACGTCAATTTGCTACAAATGCGCCACACTGCCTTCCGAGAGGGGTCACTTCTACACCAAATCCTGGCGGCGCCTCCAGGGGCGCGCTTCACTGCATCTGGCAACCGCAAACAGTTCGTTGCGCGGCTGGTTGCCCTGCTCATGCTCAACGCGGCCCTCTGGGACTACCGACATTCCGCGCCACACAGCGAGACGTTCCTTCAGACGCTGCAGCAGGCGGTGGTGGACAGCGAGGTGAATATGAGCGGTTCCGTTGAAGCACTGCTGCAGATCTTGCTCGAATGCAATGACGGATCTGTCAACACGACCAGCGACAGTTGCAGCCAAGGACCGGATTTCACGCAATACTCCCAGACCGCAAACACCCCATACCATCGGCCATGGTTCGCTGGTCGGATGCTCAAGGTCGCCAAGCGCCTCAGTTATGAGTCTTGGATGCACGTCAACTATATTCTCTTCTCTTGCCTGAGTATGCAACCAGGCACGCCAAATGTTGCTCTGTGGGAAGATAGCCTTCGACAGGAGATCCTTCACGCGCCGCTCACCAAGTATATCATGCCCTCTTTGGAAGAGCTATGACACCAGCCCCACGATTATATATTCATTCTTCTTTATCAGATTCCATATTCCTGCAACACCCTACCTAGACTCGGAGTCATTCCTGCACCTTCCCCCTTTCTTGTGATTCGTCCTTGATGACATAGACACTATTTTTTCTCTCTCTCATCCGTCTGCAACAACACTATACATTCCTGGGTGCAACCTCTCTTATATATATGCTTATCCTTCAAACCACCCCTTTTGTTCACTGCGTGTTATACCCCAGCTTGTACCAACGAACTCTGAAGCCATAGATTTCTTTTTTGCTTTCATTCTTCCGATGCTGTAATTGAATATCAATTGGAGCATCTATCTATGACATGATTATTATACATCTTGATCGATGACCACAACTGACTCGATTTCGCCATCATGCAACGCTAATTGTGAAACTCACAGCAGAACCCCAATGCAGAATGCAGTCAGCTATCATATACAACAGGAGTTTATCTATATATATTATATATTAAGATGCTTGCATTTTGCAAGTCGATTGGGATGTTTAGGTTCACCTGTGGTGTAGGGGAATTGCACTCGCCTCCGCCGAAGAAACCATGGCTAGCCCCCCTTTCTTGTCCTGCTGGAGCTCCAGCCCCTGGTGATGATCCATTTCATCTCTCGACTCTCTGCGATCGAAGACATGCTCGGCCTCCTCTAGCGACCGGCCCGCGGTCTCGGGGTAGGCGAACCAAACCAGCAGGGCGGCGGCCCAGTTGAACGCGGCGAAGCAGTAGAAGTAATTGAAGCCCATGCGTGAGCGCGCGATCGGGGTGCACTGGGCGAAGATAAGGTTCAGACTCCAATTTGTGGCGGTGGCGACTGAGGCTCCCCGGGCGCGGATGGCGGTGGGAAAGATCTCGGACTGGTAGAGCCAGGAGATGAGGCCCAGGCTGGTGAAGAAGACGGAGAAGACGAAGAACAGGGCGATGGCGGCGCGGACGGCGGTCGCCGGCGGCGGCGGGTCGGTGGTGAAGTTGCGGTAGGCTTGGCCGAGGGCGGCTTCGATGCACATGGTGGCGCCCATGCCCACGAGGGAGGGGAGAAGGAGGGTGCGACGGGGCACCCGGTCGATGAACAGGATGATGAAGACGGTGTTCCAGAACTGGGCGAGCGCGCCCCAGATGCCCTGGATCATGAGCGAGGTGGTCTCGGAAAGGCCGAGCGAGCGGTAGAGGCTCGGGTTGTAGGTCGAGATGATGTTGGTGCCCGAGCACTGCGTGAAGGCTTGCATGCCGCAGGCGAGGAGGATGCGATGGCGCCAGGTCGCCGAGGTGAAGAGGAGAGCACGCCAGGTGCGCGGGGCGCGGCGTCGCTCTTCGGCGATGCTGGCCCGGATCTGCGCGTATTCGGTCTCGACGAGGGAGGTGTTGGCCGCGTGGAGGCGGGTGAGCGTGGTGCGGCCTTCATCGGTGCGACCCCGTTCGATGAGCCAGCGGGGGGATTCGGGGAGGAACCAGATTCCTCCGCTGAGGACGATCGCAGGCAGAGCTTGCAGGGCGAGCGGAAAGCTCCAGGTGAAGTTCCCTGTGCGGAGAGAGCAGCCGTATCCGACCCATTGCTGATGGAGAAGGTTAGAAAGTATATATTTTCGGTGGTTCGAGCAACCTACTGCGACGACTGCCCCTAATCCAATCATCCATTGTTGGAGGGATCCTAAGAAGCTTCGGATTCGCGGGGGAGATACCTCACTCTATTCCAATTGATTGTCAGACTGATTCGAGGATGAGGGGATGGGGATGATGAGGAACAAGGGCTGGAGTAGTTGTGTAAGAGGACTTACACAGTAGACGGGGATGATGGATGACATCAGTCCCACCGACAGGCCGGCAATCAAGCGGCCAGCAATGAGCATGGCCACATTGACCGCGCCCGCCTGCAAAGCGGCCCCCAGGGTCGCCAGAAGACCGCCAACGAACAGCACGGGTCTCCTACCCCACGGGTCGGAGAGGTATGAGACAACCAAGGAACCTATGATAGCGCCGCCTGTCACAGGGTTGTCAGGTCTGTCAGTCCAATAATAATAGTTGAATGGGTTGAGCGGGTGGGCCAAGTCAGCAGCAGATTGCAGGGAACCAGATGCACACACCGTTATACGAGGCGACGATCCCGCCCGTGGCGGCATCCGAAGGACTATGGAATCGGTGTTTGAAGGTCTCCTGGTCGATGACAGTGGAGATCACCCCGGAATCATATCCGAATAGGAAGGATCCCAATGTTGCGAACATACAACACGCGGTGACCAACAAGTGGGAAGAGGTGAACATGGTTTCAATTGGGAGGGGGGGGGTTTCCTTTTGGGAAAGTGGGTTGTGGTTCTGGAAGAAGCTCGGGCGAAGCAGGATTGCGAGGCGAATACGAGCTGCCACGTGAAGGAGAATCCCGATTGCCGGACTTTGTTCTGTTTCTGATGGATGTTCTAATGGTTATATAAATGTTAGATCCATGGATCAGTGAACGACATTGTCATGACATGATATAGATGTTGTTGTTCAAGGCTTTGAGGGGGAGTGTTGCAAGCAAGTGCAGCGCTGAGCTGCGCTGAGCTGAGGTTGAATAATGGAATTGACGATAGTAGATAGACGATAATGGAACAATGGAATAATAGAGTACTGTACTAGAATGCAGGCGAAGTCCAGATCAGTAAGCAATTAGACAGATACTCGTAACTCCATAGAAGAGTGGGAGAGAGAGACAAATGACGCAGAAGTCTTTAGGTCATTCATTCCCTGGCTGGAAAATAATAATACAAAAAATTAATAAGTTAATTGTGGAAGGACAAGGGAAAAGACGTGGAACAGGAATTTATGGCCTGAGGCATCCAAGCGGACTTTTCACCCTCACTCGCCCTTCGGCCTTTTGAAGGGCGCGACCGAGGCTGACTGATGGAGTACTAGTCATATCGGCCAAGACGCCGAGGATGAAGGATTAACTAACCGTGCCCTGATCCGTGGGAATATTCGAACTCTGTAAAGTAAGCACCTTCTATTTAATGGCATTAAATGGAAAGTGACTAAGAGAATTCATATGCTGACAGGGATCAAAAAACGAGCAGAACCAGCATAATGAACTAATGCTCGCCGATTGTCTTATGCTGATACACCTGCACATCGACAAATGCCGGCCAGTTCGCCGAAGCCAGCCCTACCTATGAGCCATTTTTCTTCTCTCACCTTCAACTCAGGGCTCTCACCTTCCTTTTCCACCGTCGTTTTCTGGTTGCATGTGCGTAGTTTGGAAATCTGCTCTGTCTCCATTGGCTCATCTAGTCTCCTTTTCTCTCCCTCTGCTTCCCAGTTCCTCGCGATCCTGCTCCCTTTCCATCCCAATCCCTTCCTCTGTGTGCGCAAAGGGTCCCCCCGTCGCATTCGGTCGCCAGTAGAGGCTGCTACCCCTCCACCTCGACAAGGATCTCTCAACTGTGTCGAATAGAAGAGAGTTGTCTTTAGAAACATCTTGTTTCCCTCCGAGGGACCAATGTAAATGGCCCCCCTCCCCGTTCAAGCTCGTATTTGCCCGAATGCTTGATTCTTTTGCTGTTCTACCTTTCCCTCTCTCGGATATAGCGTCCAATTCCCCGATGGGTCAATCGGTCTATACAGTACTATACAGTACAGTACAGACTATCACTACCCCAACCACTTTTCTTCTTCATCTGTCCTCTTCATCCATGATCCAGGTAGAGAGCAAAGGAAGAACAGGCGGTAGATGGGGCAAAGGAAAATATGACTGTCATGGGATCGGAGGTCCGATGTATGATGCATGGTCTGGGCAATATGTGGAGTTTTTTTTTTTTGACTCAGCGCAAGTCTTACTAATAAATGCTTTCTTCCGCTGGTGCCCCAGACCAGACAGACCCTCAGACAGACCCTCAGACACTCAGCCAGAGAGAAACACAAACCAAGACTCCTCGTCTCTTCGACTCTTACCTACTCTTACTCTTTCTCTTCCTACATACCCATACGTACACAGACTCTCCCTCTGTCCATTTCTTTCTTGGCTTTCGACCTATCTTCCACCGCAAACAAGCCAGTGCCTGCGCTTTCGTGACGTGTCGATCTTCCTTTCACTCTCTCGGCGAACGATCCTCGCGCTGCTCTCTGCTCTCTACTCTCGGTCCCTCCCTCCGTCCCTCCTCCCTCCCACTTCGTGGTGCCTTCCATGACCCTGTGAGACGCCAATTCCACACCCTCGTGGACGTGCGATCGTTCATCGGCTCGCCACGCGGGTCGCCGTCCCCTTGCTGATCGGAACAGTTCCTTCCTCGTTATCACTTCCGATCGGATCTCCGACTTGCTCATACCCCCTTGCATGTCTTTGCGCCGACCGCCGTGAGATCGATCTTCTTCTGCTCTCATCCCCCACACCCACGTCATCTGCCTCTCTCTCCCTCATGGCATCCCCTTCCGGTCCGTTAATCGCCGACCCTGCGAATGAGGACGATCCCTCTGCTGTCTCCGATTCGTTTTTTGCTTCCCATGATGATGTCGATCCCGCTGCCCCGGCCCTTCATGACGAAGATGATTTACCCATGAGGGACGAGGGGCTCAAGCCTGTCAAGGAACCGCTGCCTATGCAAAAGCGTCGCCGGGTAACGCGGGCCTGTGATGAATGTCGTCGCAAGAAAATCAAGTGCGACGGCAAGCAGCCGTGCACGCACTGCACGGTCTACAGTTACGGTAAGTCCCCGTTCTCCCTGTCGGACCTTACTTCCGCAACCCTTTCCTGGCTGTGGTCGCTCATCAGCTTTGGTCGTCCGCAGAGTGCACCTACGACCAACCTTCCAACCGTCGTCGCAACCCCGCCCCGCAATATGTTGAAGCTCTGGAAACTCGACTGCACAAAGCCGAGGCCCTGCTGCGCGTCGTGCTTCCGGATTTAAATCTGGACGATCCACAATTCGACGTGCATGCTACCGAGCAGATGCTGGCCGCCATCAAGCGTGAAAAACCCCCGCCTCCCCCGCAGCAACAGCAACAGCAGCCGCAGCAGGAACCGGCTGCACCACCTGCACCTGCTGAGACGACGAACGGATCGCAACCCTCAGTCCCCGCTCCCGCTGACGATACGACCACGGACGGGGCTAATGGTGATGAATCGCTGCTTGAGTCGATGGTCGATAATTCCGGTTACCTCGATCTTGATGACCAGGGACATTGGGATTATCATGGACACAGTTCTGGTATGACATTTATCCGACGCCTGCGGAAGCAGCTCGGAGCTTCCGACATGCCGCTGCCTACTCTCCGGTCGCGACCGGTCGCGCAAACGCTCTTCGACAGCCCCAAATCCGTATCTGAATCGCCGCAAGATGCGTCCCTGCCGCCCACTCATGATCTTCCCTCCCGGGAAATTGGCCGGCGACTATGTCACAACGCCTTGGACGATGCCTGCGCGTTAATGCGTTTCGTGCATGAACCTACGTTTTACACCATGTTTGATCGAATCTATGATACGCCATTAGACCACTTTACCAACGAGGAGAATTCCTTCCTGCCGCTACTCTATATCGTAATGGCCGTCGGATGTCTGTTTTCTGACGATGGCTCCAGTACCTTGGACATCTCAGGCTACGAGGGTGCTATCGGGCAAGGGTAGGTCGCTTCTTGTCGGTCTGTTTGAGAAATAAACTAATTCGCGATTGCAGGTTTCAATACTTCAAAGCAGGTCGCCAGCTCCTGGAAATAACCGACTGCCGCGACTTAACCTCGCTTCAGGCCATCTGTTTCATGATTCTATTCCTGCAATCGTCCGCCAAACTTAGCACATGCTACTCTTATATTGGTATCGCGCAGCGATCCGCTCTGCGATTAGGCCTGCACCGCAATGTGACGATACACTTTACCCCTCTTGAGCAGGAGATGCGCAAACGCATCTTTTGGACGATTCGCAGAATGGATGTCTATGTCAGCACCTTACTCGGGTTACCTCTGATGCTGAACGACGATGACATCGATCAAGTGTACCCAGAGCCGGTCGATTCGGAATTTATCACCAAGACTGGCATCCTACCCGTGCCTTCGGATCATACCCCTTTGATGGCTGGGGCGATCGCGCATACCCGGTTGACCAACATCACACTCAAGGTTGTGCAATACATCTACCCTGTGAAGAAAGCGCAACATCCTGTCGCATCGGATCAGCGCTATGTGGTCAGCCACTCCAAAATCCGGGAGATCGAGAGGGATCTTCAGGCCTGGATGGAAGAGCTCCCCGCGGCTCTGCGACCGGGGACGGAGGTCTCCCCACAGCTCGAGCGGTAAGTTGTTTCTCTCTCCAGGGGTTGACTATTTGTCCTTACTGACTATCCACAGCATCCGCCAACTACTCCGCATTAGTTACGCCCACGTTCAGGTCATACTCTACCGGCCCTTCCTTCACTATGTCTCCAGCGGCTCGCAAGCTCGAGGAGTGGACCGGCGATCCTACGCTTGCGCTGCGGCCTGTGTTAGTGTCTCACGCAACATCGTACATATCACGACCGGCATGCATAAGAGAGGGCTACTCAATGGATCGTTCTGGTTCACCATGTATACCACCTATTTCGCCATTTTGTCGCTGTTGTTCTTCGTGCTCGAGAATCCCGATTCTCCAACCGCAAAGGATGGCGTCCTCAAAGACGCCATGGAAGGCAAAAACACGTTGGCAGGATTAGCGAAGAAGAGCATGGCGGCAGACCGGTGCTCTCAGAGTCTCAATGGTCTTTTCAAGAACCTTCCGGAGCTGCTCAAGAATCGTCAGAGTGCGAAGAAGCGGGCGAGCTTGAAGCGGCCCGCCCCCTCGTCTGGCCACCACCACCGCCCACCTCCCGCCAAGAGCGCCGCGAGCGCTGCCGCCTCGGTGCCCTTGGAGATGCCACCACCACAGCGTGCCAACACTTTCCCTACGCAACTGCTCAGTCGATCGGTGAAGCAAGAGGCTAGCAATACCCCCAAGAGCTTCGATGACAGTGCTGCTAGCCGCAGTCCTGCTTCTAATGTGCGCCCAAGCCAGCCTTCAACGTGGATCCCGTCCACGCCCGAGATGGCCGCTGATGCCGTGTCCACGCCGTCGGATATTGCATCCAACAACGACAGGACGCCCGCGTCGACAGGGGCATCTCCGGTATCCATGTCGCTCGCCTTGGGCGAAGTCACACCAAATCAATTTGGGGCGCACGCATTCGCCAATCCCAGTCAGTTCCCAGATCTAATGCCCATCATGTTCCCATCGGACGACCCTTTTGCCTATCCGACACAACCGATGTCTACACTAGAGAACGATCACTTCGGCCAGGACCCAGCCAGCGCTACGACTGCCACCTCTTTCGCCCCTGGTTTGGCCTCCACGGCCGACGGCAGCACCGTCAGCACGATGGGAGTATCCACCCCCACATTGGACGGCTTCGGCAATTTCTCCGTCTTCTCCAGCGGAAATCCGGGGGCCATCAGCTCCAGTGTGCCGGGACGCTTGCCCAATCAGCCACCGCATCATATCAACCACTCGCGGCTGCAGTCGCCTGTCTCCCATGGAACTTCGACCCCTGCCAACGGCGCCGAAGCCGTCAACAGCCCCGATCTGGTCTCCCTGCCTAACCAGAACTTCATCTGGCAAGGCTACAATTTCCAGCCTCCCAGTAATTTCCCCACGGAGATGATGACCGCGACAGCCACGCGGACCGGATTGGGTCAATTCGGAATGGGCGCGCCCGACCCCACGTCGCTGGGCGTCGGATTAGACTTGGGCCTCCCGCTTGACGATATTTTCGGCAATACCGACGCATGTCGGCCCGGCGGCTTCAGTAATGAGGAATGGCTTCAGTTCATGAATGCCGGGAATTAAAAAAAATCGAATTCCTGATTCCGAAAAGAAGAAAAGCAAAAGAAGAAGTACTAATCAAATACCCATATGTTTGTATATGCCGTTTTTTGGTCTGGACCCATGAAGATCATAATGTTATGAAGGCATTGCGTGGGGGAGTTCTGTGGGCGGCGTTCGGTTGCTGCTTGGGATTGACATGAGTTCCCTTTCTGTGTTCCTTGGTTCTTTGCACCATGGGATTGGCATCTCTTTTGTGCTCGATACTTTTTTTTTTGTTGACGTTGCTAATTCTTTGAATATGATTGATGATCTATATATCACAGGTTATGTTGTATACATTCTAGACTTACCTATTGGAATATCGTCTTGCCGGTGCAGGACCATCCCTGCCGTATCGTACATACTTTCGAGTATACATATATATATATATATATATATATATATATATATATAATATATTTCTCTCTCCAAAGGGGTATATCCAACTGAAATCTGGGAGCCGGGCTCAACCTCTCCTCCGCCGAGGGGGCTGATACCAGCTCCAAATATTCAATCCGATCTTCGTTCCGGAGGTGACCGGGAACGCGGCATGCCACGTCTCCGGATATCCCGATCCATCCGGTCGCAGGTTCTCCCAGAAGATGGCATTGCCTTTGATGGGCTTGAATGTAACTCCCTGCGAGGCAGCGGCAGCGGAAGCGGCAGCATGGCTTGGCTCGCCATCCTTAGGCTCCCCTCTTGGAGGGGCAGCAGCAGCAACAGCATCCGCAGGGCACTCCACAAACCGACACCATTCGCGGAGGGCCGCGGCACTCCGAGGCATCCTCAGCCGCGGAAAGTTTGTGCCTCCACCCTCGCAGTCATCCCCCAAGTAGACCATAAATGTGCTGAGGCGGTCCCCGCCACGGGCAGCGGATCCGGCCCAGTCATAGTGGTGGACGTAGTGGCCGGAGGTGTTGTAGCGTTGCGCCCACATGCGTTCAATGTAGAGGTGCGGTTTCCAGCCCTGGAATGCGGCGGCGCGGGCCTCGAGGCATCGGACGGTGTTGTCGCGGGGAAGAAGAGCGCGGTCGGAGAGGCGGCGGGTGGCATCGTGAGTTGTGTTTTGGCCGTTATAGATCGTGGAGAGAGTGTAGTTCGATTTACTTTCTAGGTGTCAGCTTTCCGTTGATGGTTTCCTGTGCAAGATCATGGAGAAGGAATTGTGCTTGGTGAATTGGTTGAGATGAGATCGAAGCACTGTGGCCGGGATAGAATGGTTTTTGAGTGGGGAAGTACCTTAGATTGACGATGTGGTCCGTTTCTTCCGCCGACAAGAAATCCTCAATATATATCACCAATGGGTCTTTCTGCAGAAGGTGAACCCGGTAATTGTCGGGGGCACAATTTGGAATGACCCCATCTGGAAGACTCAGGACATCCGGGTTGAGGGTGAGGCCCGAATCGGGCTCGGTCCCGTCGGCATCGAGGTCGAGGTCGAAAAGATTCCCTGCGGAATCGGGAAAGAGTTGGCGGAGGAGCGGCGCGAGAACGAAGAAGTATGCGGGGAGAAGATAGAGCAGCGACGAGAGGAGAGTGGAAAGGGAGAATTTGGGCATATTGATCAAATCCCTCCCCCGGTGGTTTGATTGTCGGATCCCTATTCTTGCGGAGGGCTCGGCAGGAGATGGATAATTGATCTGATAACTCAGTCTGTGCATTAGAGTTATGCAACTACATTAGTAGATATGCAACTTGGTGAGCCTGTCCTTTCATGATTAGTCACGGTATCGGGAATTTGTTCAGACGCCGCACATAAGCCGAGAGACTGTTATCTCCGAGGAAGAACCATTTGGTCCGGTCCACTCCAACGAGCTTTTGCGTTTATCCTACCTCCTGGTGTAGTCAGCACCCACAGGCCATGTTGATCAAGAAGGCTTTCCCATGCACGCGACAATGCTCGCCTGCGGACAAGCGATGGCTCCGCTCATACTCGAGGGGCCTTCTCCACGCGGTCTGGGGTCTCCAAACACCATGGCGTCATGGAGTAATCCGGAGTCAAAGGATCTTCACCGCTGCTTTCGTCATGCTGTCCAGTGAGAAACAAAGACAGAACCTAAAAGGAACCATTAACGATTGCATGCGGAGACTCCGCGTTTTCAGTCTTCCAGAACCAGCGTCAACGCGGAGAAGCGTTCTTGAGCCCGCGTGGGTGGTGCGGGTGAGCGCCGACCCCGCCGTCTAAAGGGACTTCCGGTCAGCTGACCGCTAATCTCCTTAAGGTTAGTAGGATTAGCACTATCGCTCCTTCGCATTGAATTGTGTTTGACTTATGTAAATCGACTTGCTCATGGCTGAATTAAGCCTCGTGTGCGTTGCCCGTCTCGGTTAGCCCACATCCACCGGCCTTTCCTTCGTCTTCGGCGACCTTCTGCTCCTATCCGAAGCTCTACGTAGCACTATACACTGCATTTTTCTCGGGCAGATCTGGCAGGTCTGAAGACAACACATCTCGTACACAATACCTACATTATCTGCGCCACTGCATCTCCATGTCAACCGACTTTTAGCTTTTGACCTTCCGATATACTCGTTAACTGGTGTCCGATCCACGGCGAACTAAAGCTTGATCGGCACCAAAGTTATGCACGTTCCGGCTTAGTCGGCTCTCTTCCGAGGAAGGACTCCATCAAGGAATGGGGTTAAGGCTTCATCCCGTCATCATGACTGGCCTAAACATGATTACGAAGAACATTGGGAGGGGAAGGGTGTCAGAAACCGGCTAAGTCCTCTCTTGAACTCGACAGGGGCATCGAAAAGTCGCTTAACCCTGATTGTGGACCTCCCTGTGTTGGGCCAATTCTCAAACTCCTACGCTCTGATTCGCCGAAGAGCCGACATGAGGCGAAGCCGAAGGCATCGATGCTGGGCCGTTCCAGACAACAACGAGATCGGCACTCCGAGTTCGCGAGTCTGGTAGAGATAAGGCTCTTAAGACCGAGTTTAAAGTTCGTCTGGGAATGGGTTGGTCCACCGGCAAAGTCTTCACCGTGGCCAAGTCGCCACAGGCTCGCTACCTTGGAACGTGCAGAGCCCAGTCAGCAATCAGTCATTTCACCTGAGGGTTATTTGCTTTCGCAGGCGCCGGAACAGTCGGGTAAATGTCCAGTCTAAAGGGGGCAACCAGGATTATATACCTTCTCCTCGTGCAGGGAAATTTTCTAGCCTTCGCCCCCACACCCTAAATCTGCGGCTGAATGTTTCTTTCGCAAGAACTTCTCCGCGCCGGCTAAGCGAGACATAGTCAGTCTGGGGAAAACTCTCCCCCGACCCAGTTTCCCACATCACGAGGCGACCTTTGTGGGAATCAAGGCAATAGTTTGCATGATAAGGACCAATTAGCTGCTTGCTTGACGTATCAAATGCGTGCTATTCACAAGAACCCCCATGTTGAGTCTCCCCAGATGGGGTTTCGGTCAGACGTGGATTGTGGAGAGCGTTCGACGAAGAGGAGAATCCACACGGTTCAGCGTTGATGCGTCGCTCACTGTAGATAATTACTTTAGGGGCCCGGCCCGTCTCGACCAGTTTTTAAATCTTCCTCAACTTCCGCCTTCAGAACTTTCTTTCCCCCATATCTACTTCCATCATCTTCCCCTTCCTTGTCTCTGTTGGCAGGAAGCCTGCTTTTTTTTTCTTTCTTCCTTTCTCTTGGTCTTTTCACCTTCAAGAGATAATTGGGACTTGTTCATAGGTCTTCACATCTCTGTTCTTCTTTCTCCCCTCCTCTCCCCTCCCTTCCTCCTTCTCTCGCCCCCTCATAGCAATGGGTGGCATTCTCCACCTGGTCGAGGATCGGCCTACGCCGAAAGCTGTTTACAACTGGCGAGTGTATGCATTGGCCGCCATTGCATCATGCGGTTCTCAAATGATCGGGTACACCAGTGGTTTCATCGGCACGACCATCACATTGGACTCTTTCATGACCGAGTTTGGCCTGGACAAGAAGACTAGCTCCGAGAGAGACTTGATCAGCGAAAACATTGTCTCTCTTTTCATTGCTGGTGCTTTCTTCGGAGCTTTGCTCACCTATGGTATTTCGTACTATGGGGGACGCAAATGGAGTTTGACCATCGCTTCGGCTGTCTTCGTTCTCGGAGCGGGTTTGCAGTTGGGAGCCAACAGTTCGACCGGTCTCGGCATACTTTATGCGGGCCGTGTGTTGGCCGGTCTCGGCACCGGAGTTGCCTCCAATATTGTCCCGATGTACCTGTCCGAGCTAGCCCCTCCCGCCATTCGTGGTCGTCTTGTTGGTTTGTATGAACTTGGCTGGCAAGTTGGTGGCATGGTCGGTTTCTGGATCAACGTAAGTTATTCGCCCGCGCAATACGGCAATACGGTCTTGATGCTACCCAGCACCTTTCCCTATTCCTCCAGGAACCAGGGCCTCTAAGCTAACCTTCCCTGCTTCTAGTATGGTGTTGAGCAAACCATTCCTGCCAGCCACAAGCAATGGGTCATTCCGTTCGCTATTCAGATTATTCCATCAGGAATGCTTTTCCTCGGCTCTCTGTGGATGAAGGAATCTCCCCGTTGGCTGTTTACCAAGGGCCGCCGCGAGCAGGCCATTGCGAACCTGTGCTGGGTCCGTCAGTTGGAGCCCACTGATATCTATATCACCGAGGAAATCGCTGCTATGGATCAGAGTCTCGAGGAGCAAAAGGCCACCATCGGTGTCGGTTTCTGGAAGCCCTTCCAGGCTCTCGGTCAAGCCAGGAACCTGCAGTATCGCCTGTTCCTGGGATGCATGCTCTTCTTCTGGCAGAACGGCTCTGGAATCAACGCAATCAATTACTATAGCCCGACCATTTTCGAAAGCATTGGTGTTCAGGGCAACACGAAGGGAATCTTGAACGGTGTCTTTGGTGTCGTCAAGGCTGTCATCACCATCGTCTGGCTGCTTTTCCTGGTTGACCAGCTCGGTCGTCGCAAGCTGCTGCTTATCGGTGCGGTTTGTGGCTCAGTCTGCATGTGGATTATTGGCGCGTACATCTGTGTGGTGGAGCCTACCAAGCATCCCCAAGACCACCTCAACAGCGGTGGTATCGCGGCTATCTTCTTTTTCTACCTCTGGACAGCGGTCTATACACCTACTTGGAACGGTACTCCGTGGGTCATCAACGCGGTATGTTCTTCTGTGTTTTACTGTCATATTCTGCACAATCCACTGACTGGTCTGGACAGGAGTTCTTCCACCCCAACATCCGTTCCGTGGCGCAGGCCGCCACCACCGCCAGTAACTGGCTTTTCAACTTCCTGGTCTCCCGGTTCACGGAGCAGATGTTCGAGAAGATGGGATACGGCGTGTACTTCTTTTTTGCCTCCCTGTCGTTCCTGGCATTCTTCTTCGCTTTCTTCCTCATCCCGGAGACCAGTGGTATCCCGCTGGAGGTGACCGATCAGCTGTTCAAGATCAAGCCGATCTGGCGGGCCCACTCCATCCTCAAGGAGCAGCTCAAGGAAGAGGAGGAGCGCTTCCGTGCGGAGATCAAGGATGGCATGTTCGACAAGCCCGAGCCCCAGGAGCACCTGGAGAACACGAAAGCCGCATGATGGAGTTTGTCGATTAGCCCGTTTTGCTTTGATTTCGGATTTTACACCTAGACGGATTGTATATATGTGAACGATAGATCATAGACCTGGATATATATTATTTTTTCTCTTTTTGGACATCTGCATTTGATGGTAGTGAAGTGGTTGAGTTGAATCAATAAAATAACCAGTTAAATAATTGACATCAAAAATGACTTAGCATCTCTTATCTCGATGCACTTGAGTTGTTTTCTTTTCACTCCTTCGAACCTGTCCGAAATAACTAAACTTTGTAATACATGATGGCGAAATGTGGATGCCTAAAATTCTCCGCTGACTATGCTGCAGGAGGGCCCTGCATAATTTTCCCCAAAAGACGGCCCCAGATGGATTGACCATCCATTCCCCTCAAAGACAAAGAGAAGGGGGAGGGCACCGCCACCCCGGGGTAAAAAAGCCAAGCCAAGTGTGCAGTATGTACAGTACAGTATCGACACTACAGCAATCCCTCGCTCCGTGACGCGATCGGGTTTGGAGGGGTTTTCTTCAGCGGTCAAACTGCAGGTGACTCGCATAATTCTTGATTTCCTTGGTGGTGTCACCTTCCAAGACGGGGGGGAAGCGACTTGGAGCCTTGGGAAGAGACATTTCCAACCTTGAAGCGTTCGTTAGACTTCTAGGTACTACAGGGGGAAAAGCTTTTTTTTTCCCGTTGTTTCCGCGGGTAAGTCAGGTCCCATGCTTCGACCTTCGATATACATTTACAGCAACTGTGCGAGGATGGTAGTTTATGAATGAAAGTTATGAATCTCGTGGATGTATTCAGGGCTTTGGGGGAGGTCAGTTGAATAGCTGGATGGACTATTTTAGTAAGATTCACGGCTCGGAGTGAATGAACTTCCGACTCAATAATCAGAATACGGAGGGACTGAGAGGGGTAATCCGACCCAGTTAGTAATTTAGTATCCACCAGCTGAGTCGAGTCTTTTCTGTACTGCCATTTGTGGTAGAAGTAGGTATAATAGGTAGTCAGTCCACCTGTGTCCCATGAGTGGTACAGTACATACAGTTTGTTGTATGTACAGGGGGGACACTTGACTCTGAAAGAAATGGGTGGTGGGTGCATTTGCATGCAAATGCCGCTCTCCTGGGCTCCCCCTCCCTCCTCCCCGGAGAAGCCCGGGACCATCTGACTAATGACCAAAGAAAACACAAAAAAAAAAAAAAAAAAAAAAAAAAAAAACGACACCGAAAAGAAAAACAAGGTTCCAAGAAACCCAAGAGTCCAAGAAGTCCAAGACCTGCACCCTCTCTCCTCGGGGTCCTCGGGGCGGGAAAAGAAGCGCCAAGAGAGGTAGGGGGAGAGAGGAATTACTTGGTCTGTTTTGGTATTTTGGCCACCCGGTCATTCTTGACTTCGTGGTGGACGGTTCGATAGCGAAAACAAGGATCAGACTTTCCCATAAGATGAATCCAGCTATATTAGAGCTAAGTACCCCATATTTTACAGTACAAAGAAAGTACCTAGTGAGGTGTTGGTTGGAATCGTAATAAGAATCCATTGGCTGGTGCTTCCTTCCCTCACGGCTCCAAATGTCAGACACGAGAATAGGCTCCACAGGTCTTTGCGGAAAAAGGAAAGGCATCGATTCCTGCAGCTACTCGACCTTCCAGAGTTCCAGTCGCCATTTCTACGAGGTGATAATAAGCAGGCAGAGAAGGAACGGGGGGAGAGAGGGAGGGGGGAAGCGCAGGACGGAGGCCAAGAAGGGTAACTTGGCCAACTTGGCAAGTTTTCTTATGCGGGGGGGGAAAGGGACTACCAGGGCTAGTCTGTCCGTCGGATTGTCAGACAACATTATTATTATCATGGCAGCTAAGCAGATAAGTCACGGTCCCTAGATCATAGTAGGACGGACTAAGTCTAGTCAGTCAGCCAGTTGGTCCCATGTGTCAATACGGGGGCGAGGGAGAACGGTTATTCGAGGCTTCGTTCAAGCCCACTAGGACTAGTTTCGAATCCCTTAAGCTCTAACCATTCCGGACGGCACTAAGTTAGTTTTAGTTGGGAAACTAATTTTCGCGGTGGAAGGTGGGTTTTGTGTCCGTGGGGGGGGGAAACGAAGGCAGTTAAAGATTGACAGTAAGATTGAGAATGTTCTCAGCATGAATCAGAGGTATGATATCAGCCTAGACATAAACAGATGTCCTGGCAGTGGTGTAAACTTTCTGTCACTACTAGGTAGTAAGTTAGTTGGTTACCTGGAGTGTTAAAAGAAAAAAAGAGTCAGAAAAAGAAGAAGGGCCAGACGATGCCATGCCACGCCACGCAGCCCCGCACGGTGTGTCTTGGCCCGGACAGTGCCCAGTCCTGGCTTGGGCTTCTTGTCTCTTTTTCTCCCCTCCGCCCGGTTGAGTCTTCGCCTTTTCTAGGCAAGGCTCGTCTCTCGCTCTCTCTCTCTCTGCCTCCTCGGCTCGGCCCCAAGACTTTCCTCCCCTGATTCTCTCTTCTGAAGGCCCCCTCCCCCCTCCTCCTCCTCCTCCCTCCCTCCCTCCCTCCCCTTTCCATCTCTTTTCTTGTTCTGACTCTTACAAACATTATCTTCCGTCTCTTCCTCCATCATTCTTGTTTGATGCCCCCCTGGTGGTCTCCATCTATACAGTCCACCTACCTATACTTCTCTTTATATTCCAAATTACAATTACTATATTGAATCAGTATAAATTACTGGGCGCTTTCCCCACCTTTTCGGTTGCTTGACTTGACTAGGCTGCGGTATCGGTGCGCGTGTCTGACTCCCTCTTTGTTGTTCAACGAACGCTCTCACCGCGTCTCGAATCTACCGACCGTCTTAGCCTACTTCTGCCCTTTTCTACTTCCCCGTGGGATATACAACTCTCATCGGTTCATTAACCACCGGCTCTTGTCTCTGTTTGACGTATTTGTTGATTATATCCCCGTTGGGGTATTGTGTTGAGTCGCTTGTCTACTTCCGCTGGCATCCCAAGACAGGGACAAGAAACAGAATTTTCTTGGCAATGTCGGAACCTCAAGACACCACCACCACCACGGCCCCTTCGACGGCGGCTCCCCCCGTGCCTGCACCTGCCGCCCAGGAGCCTGCTGCTCCCCCTCAACAACAATCTCCTCAGGTCTCGTCGGCTACCGCTGCGTCGGCTGCTGCGACTGCTGCTGCTGCGACTGCTGCCGTTGCTAGCCCTCCCATTAACGGCACCACCACTCGCCCGGCCGAGGAACTGTCCTGCCTGTGGCAGAACTGCTCTGAAAAGTGCCCGTCTCCCGAAGCTCTCTACGTAAGTTGTCTCGGTCTTTTTTCTTCTTCCTATCTCTTTGCTAGTTCATGCTCTTCTCTTCTGGTTCTGGCTCTGAGGCACCTTCGAGTAACCGGCCACGTGTCGGCTCGACCGGTCATAATCATGGGGAAACGATCCGCCGCTGACCGCTCTGGTGCTATAGGAACATGTGTGCGAGCGTCATGTCGGTCGCAAGAGTACAAATAACCTCAACCTGACCTGCCAATGGGGTAGCTGTCGGACGACGACTGTCAAGCGCGATCACATCACCTCTCACATCCGTGTCCATGTGCCGCTCAAACCACACAAGTGTGATTTCTGTGGCAAAGCTTTCAAGCGTCCCCAGGATTTGAAGAAGCACGTCAAGACCCATGCTGATGATTCCGTTCTGGTTCGCTCCCCCGAGCCTGGCTCTCGGAATCCGGACATGATATTTGCAAGTGGCGCTAAAGGTATGCGACCGCATATTTACCCTTCGGGCGTTGACCGACTGACGCATGCTGTAGGGTACGCCGCGGCTGCTCATTACTTCGAACCCACAATCAACCCAGTCCCTAGCCAGGGTTACGCCCATGGTGCTCCTCAATACTACCAGTCTCACCCACCGCCTCAACCTTCCAACCCATCCTACGGCAATGTTTACTACGCCCTGAACCACGGCCCGGAAGCCGGACACACCTCGTACGAGTCGAAGAAGCGTGGCTACGATGCTCTGAACGAGTTCTTCGGTGACTTGAAGCGCCGCCAGTTTGACCCGAACTCGTATGCGGCTGTGGGTCAGCGGTTGATGGGGCTACAGAGTCTGTCGCTGCCCGTTCTGAGCAGCGGACCTCTGCCCGAATACCAAGCGATGCCTGCCCCCGTGGCTGTAGGTGGCGGTGGATATAGCCCTGGAGGCCATCCCTCCGCTCCGTCGTATCACCTGCCCCCGATGAGCAACGTGCGCACCAAGAATGATCTTATAAATATCGATCAATTCTTGCAGCAAATGCAGGACACGATCTACGAGAACGACGACAACGTTGCCGCAGCGGGAGTTGCCCAACCCGGTGCTCACTACGTCCACGGAGGTCTGAGCTACCGCACCACTCACTCGCCGCCAACACAGTTGCCCCCTAGCCATGCGACAGCTACGACAGCGGCTAGCGCCATGATGCCCAACCCAGCCACCCACTCTCCCTCCACCGGCACTCCCGCCCTCACGCCTCCTTCCAGTGCACAGTCCTACACCTCCGGTCGCTCCCCGATCTCTCTCCCGTCCGCCACTCGTGTGTCGCCACCTCACCAAGAAGGCGGCCACATGTATCCTCGCCTACCTTCGGCTACCATGTCTGAGAGCATGACAGCAGGCTATCCGACCACGTCGGGTGCGGCACCGCCTTCCACATTGGGGGGTATCTTCGATCATGACGACCGGCGTCGATATACCGGTGGCACGCTGCAGCGCGCGCGCCCAGAGCCCCGCTCCATGCCTGATGCCATGGACTTGTCGCAAGACAATGAGAAGGCAGACAGCGAGCGCACCCCTCTCGCTAAGGGGCGAGCATCCTCACTGTCACCCAAGAGTTTCTCGGCTAGCCTAATCGACCCTGCGCTGTCAGGAGCGGCTGCTGAAGCCGAAGCGACGCTCCGGACCGCCCAGGCGGCGACCGAGGTGGCGGAGCGGGCTGATGTGCAGTGGGTGGAGAAGGTCCGGCTGATCGAGTACTTGCGTAACTACATTGCTTCCCGGCTGGAACGGGGCGAATACGAGAACGAGTCTCAGCGAATCCGCGACGAACGGAGCCCGGAGTCAGCCTCGGGGAGCCAAATGGAAGGGGTGGAGAGTACGCCAACCGAAGCGGCACCAGCCAAGCCGGGAGTGAGGTCGGAGGCAGGGGATGCAGTGATGTACCCGACGTTACGAATGGACGAAGATGGCGATTCCAAGATGCCCTGAGGGCGGTGGCTGGGATTGGCTGAGGTGATCTTCTGATGTTCCTCCGGGCCTCTCTTGACCGGCGGTTCATATTCGTGATTTTTTTTTTCTATAGGGTACCTTGGGTACTTCTCCCCACTTTCCTCTTTCTGTTAATTATTTACGGCTATGCTACGAACGACTTGTTCTGGGCGATTGCGGGTTAGGTTTGATTCTGCTTGTTTGCTATTCCCAATGCGTCGGAGAACCGGATTGGCCTCGGTAGGCAGGCGGTCCTGGTGAGTTGAAGTATTCTTTGTGTATATGATGAACCTGTATTTACTTGGGAGAAATCCATGCACTCGAACTCGGTCATTGATCAGTAATGCGATCGAAACCATGTTGTTTTTGTTGTTGACTTCCGCAGTGGTTGTCCTGTTATTGTGTAGCGTCGTCTTTTCCCTCTTGATCCGGAGGGAGGGGAAGGAAGAGTGGGAAGGGGAATCCAGGGCGAGAGATTGCAACGAAGATGTTACCTGTCGGAGGAGCCTGAAGAGGGATCCGCATTCCACACGAGCTGCACGCGGACACCATGACGCAACCAGTCTGAAGGGTAAACTACTGGCCTTTGCCTAATCCGGGGATGGTCGAGACCAGCGGGTAGCAGCAAGTTAAGTTGTGTGTACGTAGAAGCTGAGGAGGAGATGATGATGATGATGATGATGTTATTGTTGATGATGACGATGCTGGTGGATGGTCCAACCCTCCAACCCGCCCGCGCATCCGATCAACTCCGCCTCGCTGACTCTGGTCCGATTCCTCGTACGGAGTAGACTTTGGGGAAAGGAAGCTTATAGAACTTGGGTGGGTTTCATCATAGATAACCACAGAGCACCCTGCCTGGTTGACGGACTGCTCTTTTCAAGAATTGCAAGAATTGAGAGGGGGTTCAAGGACAGAAACTGCATCCGGCAAAGGGTCAACAGCGGGCCATCTTGATTAAACATGGTCTGTTTGTGATGTTGCTTTGCTTGCTTGTCTGCTTGCTTGTTGGGATCCACTGTCTGTTTACGGCGTCGTATTTGGATGTAGTAGAATTGTTTACGGAGTAGACCGTATATAATAGGATCCGGGGAAGGAACCAAGGGGGGGGGAAAGTTAAGAAGAGAAAGGAAGGAAGAAAGGAAGGAAGGAAGAGAGCGAAGAGTGAGAAAGAAAGAAAGAAAGAAAGAAAGAAAAGGTGAAAGGGAGGAAGATTGATTGACTATTTACTTATCTTCGCATTGCAAGTACAATTGCAATTGTGTTGGTGGAAGAACAAGCAATCCCGAGGATTTTTCCTAGTGATTGCAACTAAACTACTCAATCTGGCAGTGACGGCACCCTTCAAGGTTCAATCAAGTTCATTCCCCTTCATTCCCTTCAGTCGCAGTCCCACATGACTGACTGATTGATTGACTGCACTGTTTGATTGATGATTGATTGATTGATGGATTTGACTGACGGGCTTAGAATTGGATTGACTCGGAAGCGTTTCTTTCCCATCTCATCCATCCTATTCCCTTGTGGCTGATTCATTCGCAGCGTCATCATCATCATCACCATCATCACTACTACTTTCTACTGCTGGCTGCTGCTTCTACTACTTCTTCACCTCACCACTTACTTCCACATACAATCTGCTTGTCTCGATCCTTTCCTCCCTTCTTTCCTTTTGTTCCTCTCTCCCTCCTCCTTCTTCTCCTCCTCCCTTTCTTTGATTCATCATCTCTTCCTTTCTTCTCCCTCTCCCACCACCACCCCAGCCCTATTGAACGTGCTTGGCGCAAACCCGACCTCCCCTCCTCTTCCCTCCCACTTCCACTCCCCCCACGGTGGCTGGCCACTCTCTCTCGCAGCCCCCCTCCAGTCCCGTCTCACTCACTCGCTACTCTTCCCTTCTCTCTCACTAGTCACGACTCACGGTCAAATCGCGTCTCGTTCGTGCGCGGTGGCAAACCGTACCCTTGGGTCAACAACCCTGGACCTGCCATCCCGGTTTCCATTCGTCCTACTCCGTACTGTTCTCATTTTCGGTGGTTCGTCACGGGTGTTCTCACTCTTCAACGTCTGCGATTTTCTCTTCCCTAATCTCGTATTGTTGCCCCGGCCACTTGCGACCCTTCTCCACCACGACCACAACTGATTACACTACCACCGACGATAACATCAACTCATCTCGCTCCGCAACGCTTCCCACGATAACTTCTCCGAGCCCCTCCATCAGCAACAACAACAACCACCACCGCAACCGATCGCCTGCCTGCGCCGCTTTTCATCGCTCCGTCTGTTTTTGCACCATGCCTCTATCGAACCGCCGCCGCGCGCGGCGCAAGGAGATTCAGTTACAAGAGACATCCGACGCAGAGGCCCCGGATTCATCGCCGACGCGACCGTCAAATAAGAAGCGCAAGGTGAGTGCTCCCTGAACAACGATCAACGTCTTGACAAGAACCGTCGATTAACTGTCTACTGTTGCGGTCAGGTCGAACATTCTCGAGTATCCCCACAAACGCGCCCGATCAAGCCCGAGTCCGCCGACGAAGCCGACGATGACCAGGACCTGTCGGAGAATCAAGACCTCGTTGACCTGGTAATCTCATATCTCGAGGCTGCACGCGAAGAGGTTCGAGTTCATCGCGACTATTCCAATACGAAGACGGAGGCAGAGCAGAGCATTCGCGCCTACGCCAAAATTGCCGGTCGCAATTGGACTTACTATGTAAAGACCCTCCATGTCAACATCGGTCGCGAACCCGACCGCGAGCAGAAGCTAGATGAGCAGTCGAGTCCGGTCACGATTGCCGCGCGCGCTCTTCCGGAGGTGAATGTCGATCTGGGCCCCAGCAAGTTCGTCTCGCGCTTGCACGCGGAGATTTTCTACGATGGTGAGGACACGGGCTCATGGCACATCCGTGTCAACGGTCGCAACGGGGTGCGCCTCAACAGCGTCATCCTCAAGCGCGGAACCGACGCCGTTCTCTCTTGCGGCGATATCATCGAGATTGCCAACACCCAGATGATGTTCGTCACCCCGGGCGACAAGGCGACCATCCACCCCAGCTTCGTTGATCGAGCGCAGCGACTGGCGAACGGCGAGGAAGAGCCTGCCACCTGGGATGCCAGTCAACACGCCCATCCTCATGCTTCTCACTCATCGACCAACACCGCTGGGACTACCGCGCCCGCTCCGCCATCATTGGCACCCGCACCGCACTTCCTCAAGCGCCAAGTGACCCCTCCTCCACGGTCGCCCGACACAGTGGGGGCCCGTACTGCCAAGCAGTCCCCTTTGTATAACCGCGGTATGATGATGGAGAGCACGGAAGAGATTGATTATAGCAAAGACTCGGCCAAGGACCTCAAGCCGCCGTACAGCTACGCGAATCTGATCGCCCAGGCCATCTTCTCCAGTGAGGAGGAGAAGCTTACCCTTAACAATATTTACAACTGGATCATGGACAAGTACGCTTTTTATCGGCATTCTCAGAGCGGTTGGCAGGTGAGCGTTCACTTCAGAATTGGAGGTATTTACAGTGCTAACCGGTTCCAGAACTCGATCCGTCATAATTTGTCGCTGAACAAGGCGTTCCAGAAGGTGCCGCGACGCACAGACGAGCCGGGCAAGGGAATGAAGTGGCAGATTGCACCCGAGCACCGCGAGGAGTATTGGAAGAAGCAGCTGCGGAAGGGCACGCAATCGTCGGCTCCATCATCACCTGCAACCAAAGTACCCGATCGCCGGGGCTCCACAAACGGCATGGAGGCCGTATTTAACAGCAAAAAGTCCCCACCAGTATCGTCCCCCGGTTTCAGTTCATTCCCAGTGGCTCCAGTCGAGGCGTACACTCCCGAACGAGGATCTCGTGCCAGCCGCAATGGAGCAGCGGAGCACAATTTACGCCCACCCAACACACGTGACTATGAAGAGCCTTCGCCGCTCCCAACCCGGTCAGCGACGAAGAACGCGGGTAGCAATGGGACCAGTCTCAGTCGAACATATGGGTTGTCGGACGCGGCCGTGGGATCACCTCCAGTACTGTCATCGTCGTACTATGATGACGGTCCATCGTCAATGATTACACCCGCCCCACAGCGGCAACAGCCGCGCCTGCCCCCTCCGAGCACGGCGCAAATACCATCCAAATTCATGCCAATGAGCTCACCGGCGCAGTTCTGGAAATTCGCGGATATTGGCAGCACGCCGGCGCGACCGGTACCTGACATGAGTCCGCTCAAGGGAGACCCCGGGGATGTCCTAGGCAGTATCCCGAGCAGCAGTCCGCCACCCCCCAACCTCGCAAGTCCTAGTAAACCAGGAACAACAGGTATGGCTACCGGTCGTGTGTTGCCGCCACCACGGCGAGAGCCTGAGCCACAGGGTGGTCGTCGTCCTGCCCCTGGAGCGGGAGAAGAGGAGGAGGACGAGAGCGGGTTTGATTTGGCGAGGTAGGCAATTATTTTTAACGTCATAGGTTCAATGGCAGAAACTAACCGCAGCTTGCAGAGGCTTCCAAACGATCGGATCATATCATCGCCAGCTGAGTAATGCGGCGCGTACAAGTGCAGCGACGTCGTGAGGAGGAATGGCTTGTTTGCTTTGCTTTTGTTATTCATTTGCCAGAAAGGCATCCACAACGAAGATCGGGGGGGATTATGGGACCATGGCTGTATGTATTGATGTAATTGTAGATATTGCTAATGATTTGATGTCGTCCTTCTTGTGTCTCGTTAGCCACTAAGGTTGTATACTGTAGATGTATATATACTCCAATTGCTTTTGATGCTCATTTATATCTGCTCATACCTATTTACATGTCAACCCTGTCCATCACAAATATGCATGCATGAATGCATACATACATACATACCCCTAGAAGCTACTGTACACATCAACAAGCCCCCGAGAACCACCCCGCCCTCGAATCTAAACCTCCGGCCAAAACTGCCCCTCCAGCCAAACCACCTGCCTCCACCACCGCGCACACCGCTCGACCACCTCCTCCCACGCCTTCTCCGGGCCCGCCGAACTCCGCTGCACCTCGCGCTCCGCCACTTTATCAACCAAGCACGTAATCCCCTCCACGAACTCCTCGAACTCGGCACACGTCCAATTGGGAATCAACTTCTCGCGCAACGCACCCCCATCCGCATCCTCCCCCCCGTTCTTTGCCCGTGGCATCGCCGCCCGCACATTCCGCCACACGGTCAGATAACACACCTCCGTCGCCCAGAGCACGAACAACCCCTCCAGCAAGGACGTCCCCGCCGATCCCGCCGAGATAAAGAGATCCGTGTACGCGGTTGTTATGGGCGAGGCGGTGAAGGCGCTGGCGGCTGGTGCTGGTGCTGGTGCTGGTGCTGGTGCTTCCCCCGGTTCGGGTTGGGGGACCTGGAACGGCGTGTTCAGATCGAGGGCGTATTCGTCGGCGACGGCGACGAAGAAGTCGAGTTCGCGGACAATGTTGGTCAGGGCTGCCGTGAGGGTGTGCAGGGTTTGGGTTTCGAGGGTTTGGGTTTCGATTTGGTCGGTGTTGTTGGGGTTGGTTTGTGTTGCGTGAGGCACAGGCACAGGCACAGGCACAGGCACAGGCACAGGCACAGGCACAGGCACAGGGAGCTGGAGCTTGGCGAGCAGCGCCCCGATGAAGCGGATGTAGGCGTGGATGTAGAGGCGGTCTTGGGCCAGCCAGGCCGCCAGGCGGGGTTTGGGGAGCGTGCCGGCGGCGGCGGCGGAGAGGAATGGGTGGGCGGTGGGGGAGGTGGCGGTTGTGAAACTGGTGGTGGTGAGGGGCGGGAGGGGGAGGGTGAGGAGGGTGGCTGTTAGGGTCATTTTGTTATGACTTTGGAGGTTTTGGGGGAGGGGGCGGGGGAGGGGTTGTGTAGTGGTGGTGGTTGTTGTGATGAAGGATGGTGTTCGTGGTTTATCAGGTGGGATCATCCGGATGCGTGGAGGGAAATATGATATAGTGTAAGTTAAGGTTCGGTTAGGGTTGGGAAAGCATACGGACTGCCGGCTGTAACGCTTAGGCTACGACTGAATCCGGGTCCTGGCAGATATCTGTGTCCTACCGTGTGACAAGCAATGCTGCATGTTTCATTGTCACGAGTCTTCTGTCTCACTAAAAATGAACTAGTCCGAGTTAAAATACATGTCAGGTCGGGGCCGTCGATCTTCTGAGATCTCACATCTGTCAGAAGGGCTTAGACTCAATTGCCAGCCTTGTATCCCAGGATACTAGCCACCAACGCCTCCAGCGCATAATGCGCATCGTTACCCGCATTGTGAAGATGCCACGGCTCCAAGCCCAGCTCTGTCATCACCGTCCCCAAGGATCGGGGTTGCATCGGCTGCTGCTGCTGCTGCGGATCGGCATGCATAGCGCAATCAAGTCCGGCAGTATCCAAGCGGTCATTCACCATCTCCAGTGTCACCCCGATTTTACGGAGGTGTTCTAAATCAGCGGCGAGACTGTGGCCAACAAGCACCACATGACGATCCTCCGATTCATCCTCTTTCTTCTCGGCGACAGCCACCTGCTGGAACGCCTCCTGCACGACCCCCTTCAGGTTTTCCAGCCCCACGAACTCA
The DNA here is from genome assembly GCF_003184695.1 of Aspergillus brunneoviolaceus CBS 621.78. Taxonomy (NCBI): domain Eukaryota; kingdom Fungi; phylum Ascomycota; class Eurotiomycetes; order Eurotiales; family Aspergillaceae; genus Aspergillus; species Aspergillus brunneoviolaceus. The sequence goes on along the minus strand of NW_020290769.1, from coordinate 185,343 downwards.
CTGGTCCCGAACCGAAAGTCCCCCGGGCAGCCCCTCACGAACTCGTTGTTGATAAGATGACTGTACTCGCGCACGCGCAAGTGACGGGACCGGATGGCCCTGCGCCAAATGACCCCATCCATCGAAGAGGGCCGCACTCCGTGCAGCTTGCGCATATCCAGCACCGAGAGGCCAACCTCCGTGATCTGGGAACTGCAGCGCTCGTTCCATTCCACATCCACACTGACGAAGATAGGATCCTTCCAGAACGCGAATGGGGCCACGGCGTCCATGTTGAATGGGGCGTATTTCAGGAATTCGTCGATGGTGCCCGCGGGACGCATCCCCAGGTACTGTTGCGCGCGGAGCAGCGACTCCTTGTGCCGGTGCTCGAGCTCCATGCGTTGCTGCTGCTTCTGGGCCGCGTTGGTCTTTCTCTTGCTCTTCATGGCGTCGCAGGCGGCTTCCAGCATCGCCTCGTAGGCAACGGCTAGCTCCCTGTGCTCGTCGCCCAGGTCTCTCCAGGGGTCGAGGTAGCGCTCGGAGGGGGGTGGCACACGGGCTTGCAGACGGTCCTTGGCCTCCCGGTTGGTGCTGGTTCCCAGGAACTTCGGCTGCGGGTATGCATCATTGTCGAAGGAGAGGACTAGGCCCATGTCGCGCTCCGCCGGGAGTTGGAGGGTGCACTTGAAGGTGCGGTTAATCTCGCCGAGGAGGCGGCGGGCGTGCCTGGCTGGGGTGAGTAGAATGCATCGACAGCCCAGGCTGGAGGGCGTATAGTGGTAGTAACTGACAAGCATAAGACATTAGTGATAACGACAATGCTTTGTTGGGAGAGGAATGAGCATACATGTCCCAAGATCGGGCCCAGAATTGGTTCTTGTCGAAGAACCGGCTGGCTATCTGCTGGGCCAGGCTGTCGTCTTTGATGAGCTTGTATGGGTACCGTGAGAGGGCGATAATGGGAGTGAAAGTCTTGTCGCTGGGGTCTTCATGTAAGGACTCATCGGTCGCCGTGCTTTCTTCAGAATCCAATTGTTCGGACTTAAGCACTGCGCGCTTGGCTCGCGCTGATCTTATGCTGACATGCTGCAGTTCGCCAAGCACAAGTTCCTCGAGTTCCGGTCCTTCGAGGTCGCTCTCAGTGGGTAGGTGTTTCTGGGAACTGACCTCCTGGGTTTCAACACCCTCAGAACGATCGTCCTTATGCTCATCATCATGTTTGAGATTCCCGAGCTGGATACTCTCTGGCTTGGTGTTCTCTGGTTCTGTTCCTTCGAGCTTGGCCTCCTTAGACTGGGCTTCCTCGGTTTGGTATTCCTCAGTCTTGGTATTCTCTACCTTTGTTCTTTCGGAGTGTCCTTTGAAGGTGGGCTCTTCGGGCACTCTTTCTTCTGATATACGAGGGGTAAGAATTGTTAGTCCATAATATCTCTTACTATGCGAAATAGAGTGATCAATGGTTCAGGCCAATGGTGTTCACGCGCATCCCCAGTTGGATTCCCAAACCAGTCAACTTACGGTTAAGATGAGTGTCCATCTTCAACAGCTCGTCCTCCCCAGCAAACAGGTAGTTGAGTCGCTGGACTGGTGTCATTTTAGTGGCGGTTGTTGACCTTTGACAACGTGATTGAGTAGCGGGGAGAATTGATGGCAACGCAGATGAGAATAAAGAGATGGTGGGAAGAAGAAAAGGGAAGAGAAGATGAGCAGGAGGGGCAAAACACGTCGTTTGTCTAAGGAACAAACGGCGGGGCTGTAGTTGTGCAACATCGTAGCAAGGAGGTACAAGTATCGATCAATTCACTGAAGGGACATACTAGGTAGTAGCCTTCACTTTATTTTTTACATTTTTCCGGTTCTGTTCATGTGTGCTGAATTCACTATATTGAGTGTAACAAATAATAATTCTAAGCAAGTTCCTCACCACACCAGTGAAGCAAGTATTGCGATCTGTGTGAAAATTGTTGGTGGTGTAGGGAATGTTCACACTTGGGTTTGTGTCCGTCAAGGCATACAGCATATGTACTGGGGGGTGGTATCGATGCTTGACCAGTAAGTCAACATCACATGTCTTTACCACCACCATACTCTACCCAAGTACATACTGGGAAAGTGTTTAGTCAGTCCAGGTGGATTTCCATGATGAATCATTCTGCATCCACACACTATCCAACAACATTGCAGAATATCAACATCTCTCGGTCTCCACAGCTGACAGCTGTCGGATCAATCTTTCTCCCCTCTCCATGCTGAGTCATTTATCTATTCAGCCAATCATTGTTTATCTCCTTCCACTTCCACTTCGGCTTCACTCAACAATAACAAGACAATTGCACAGCTCAACCGATCGATTATTCGCCATTCTTTCTTCAATTTGCAACTGGTAGCTTGTGCAGACTCTTCTGTCTGGCAAGCTCTCCCCATCCATGTAAAAGTGCGGACCAGTCCCTCTTCATGGCCGCACCCTCGCCCAGGGTGCCGTCCGTCCACCACCTGTGACCATCTGTCCGCCCGTTCCTTCGACGCGCCTTCTTTTGCCCCCTCCCTCTCGCCTTCCCACTCCTACACTCTCTCCGTTTACTTGTTGGATGGTATGGCGGACTACCACGACCCTGGGGGCCTCATTCTGGATGGGCTTTTTGACCCCGACGCCCAAGCCACTGTCACTGACTACATTGACTACACCGAATACCTGCCCGCCGACCTCCTCCGTTCCCTCACTCTCATCCGCGGCCTCGATGAGCGCTACCTGGACGCTACCCAGGGCGTCCACGAGTTAACCAAAACATATGGCCGCCTTCCTGACCTTCCTTCCGATCGGCGTCCCGATGCGCGCGCCCTGCGCAAGGACATCTCCGCCCAGCTCGATCGCGCCATCAACGCGCGCGAGTCCGCCTACGCTGAAGCTTGTCGCCTATACGAGGTCATTGACCGTCACTACAGTCGCCTTGATTGCATCAAACGCAAACTAGAGGCTCTCCCCAAACCCGCATCGCGCGAACCCACACCACCCCCCGCTCCTCCTGTCCAGACACTCACAACCACCAAGCGCGGCCGATCGGTCAAGAAGGTTGATGACCATGCTGTGGCTCCTGCGCCGCCGACTACGCGCATTACCTTGCGCCTTGACAGCCGAGAAGGTAGTCGCGCAGTTGCGCAGCCCAAGTCGCGCACCCGTCGATCGCTCATCGCCGCCGAACATTTGACCGACTTTAACCCCGATTCTCCCATCGCCAGCACAGAACATTCTGATGACGAGGCGAACGCTCCGACAACGTCCTCCGATTCTCAGCCGAAACCTGCCGCTGCTCCTCCCGTTGCTTCTGTCGACTCATCTACTCCCACAACCACCACTTCACCTGTCAAAGAGAAGAAAGCCGCTCGACGTTCACGTGGGTCTGGGCTGGTGCCTGGGGTTCCAGGTACCAGTGGGCCTTCCATATCGATCAGCGGTGCGCTGGCCATGCTCAAACCACCCCCTGAAGATGCCAAGCCTGGCAGTGAGGACATGCCGTGGTTGCGGCTGACTGAGTGGGAGATGACCAAGCTTCGCAAGAAGATGAAAAAGAACGCGGTGTGGCAGCCGAGTGAAGTCATGATCCATCGCGAGTTGGCGCTCCGTGGTCGCGGTTGGGGGGCTTACCGAAAGGCCAAGGAAGAAGCTGATGCGTCCGGGACTGAGTTCCTTGACTGCGACGACATTATGAACACGTACATCCCTGGAAAGCTAAGCAAGCGCGGTGAAGCACCTGTTGACATTGAGGCACCGTTTGAGACTAAGCTAAGCAATAGAGGTATGAAGCTGAACGAGGCTAAGAAGCTTAAGCGTGAGAACCAGGCGCGTGAGCAGGCAGCGGCAGCCGCTGCTGCAGCCGCTGCGGCCGCGGCCGCAGGTGATCACACAACAGCGAAAAGCCCTGATCAGCCTACCTTAACACTCAAAGGACCTTTCGCTCCAGAAGCGTCACCGGCTGCAAGCAAACCGAGTCGTTCTACCGCAAAGAAACGCAAGGCGGATGAAGTAACTCCGCCAGAAGCGACCCCTGCAGCTCCTGCAGCTCCTGATACTGTTACTCCTCCTGCTCCCGTTACTGTTACTTCTCCAACTCCCGTGGCGTCCCCACCCACAGCTGCTCTCGTTGCTCCGCCTGTGGCAGCGGCTGCTACGGCAGATTCTATAATCCCAGTAGCTCCAGAGGCCACAGAAGCTCCAGAGGCTACAGAAGCTCTAGAGGCCACAGAAGCTCCAGAGACTACAGAAGCTCTAGAGACTTCAGAGGCCCCAGAAGCCGCAGAGGCTGCAGAGGCTGTAGAAGCTCCAGTGGTCTTAGAGGCTGCAAAGGCTCCAGAGACTTCTGAGGCTCCAGCTGCGCCCGCTGAATCTACCACTCCTACCGAGGTAGAGACACGGACCTCATTGCGCAGCGCCAGCAAACGCCGTCGGATCAGCAAGGGATCCTTCACTCCTGCCGAGAGCAACGCAACCATGCCAAACCCGGCTCCACCGACCAGCCCAGATGCTGCTGCGGCCGAATCAGCCGATGCGCAGAAGCAGCCAGTCTTGTCCTCCCCAGTCAGCAATAAACGATCTCTTCCCCCTCCAGCTTCAACTACCACTGGCAAAGCACCAGCCACTGGCACGCCCACACCCCCGGTCACTCGACCTTCGTCCCGCCGAGGTGCAGCCCTGTCAGCGGAACCGACCAGCAACGCGAACACCCTGCCAACAACCGGCCGCGAGCTCCGCCGGAAGAGCGCCACGCCTGCGCGACGCACGCCTGTTCCGGAGACGGCCCGTGCCACAAGTGTCAGCGCGCCCCATCGCAAACGGAAGCGCCCTGCGCCCGGTCCCGTATCGTCAGGCCAAGATGGCGGGGCCGCAGTCAGCTACGGCCGACGCAAGGCCAAGCCTGGCAAAAAGCGCATTAACCTGCTTGAGGGGGACCTTCTGAACCGCGACGACATTCGCATTGACGAAGACGGTGTCCTGGAAGAGATCGACCCTAACGAGCCGCGATACTGTATCTGCGGAGATGTGAGTTTCGGGACCATGATTTGCTGTGAGAACCCGGATGTAAGCTTTTCTCTTTTCCCCATACCTTCCCATTTATATCCAAATCTAACAACAAACCAGTGCGACCGCGAATGGTTCCACCTGGACTGCGTGGGGCTGTCGGAAGTGCCCAGTCGAACCGCGAAATGGTATTGCCCAGATTGTCGAGTGAAGTTCAACAAGGGAGTGGATGGGATAGTGAAGAACAACCCTCGGCGGTGATGGATCGTCCTGATTTTGATCCACTACATTTTCTTTTTCTTTCCTTTTTGTTTTCGACTTCCACCGCCCCAGTCCGCCCACCCCTGGAAAAGGCTTTACATCCCTTAAAATAGTGGCGGCGACCTGCTACGAGACCACGATCTGCCAAATTTTCGTTCCCTTCTTCCCGTCCCGTTCGAAGACTTATGTTTATCATCTCGACTTCCTTATTTGGGGGTGGTTGTTTTAATTCCGAAGGTTCAGTTGTTTGTCCTTCTGTAATTCGCAGCGTGGCGAAAGTGATTGATTTGGGTGGGAGTTTGAGGGAGTTTTGATTCTCTTTGTTTCAGACAAAATTGGTGATACCATGACAGATCGATCTTTATGTCGTTCGGTAGTCCAGAATTCTCTTTCTCTCTGTCTTCATTTCATTCCCCCATCTTTTCTATGTGTACTTTTTTATTCTACGAGAGAGAGAGATAGGGATATTTACCACAGAACTATTTCCCCCTTCGTTCTTACACGCTACAAAGCTTTGGATGCTTATGAATCTCTAGGTGCTTGAGTAAGATGTTTACATACGTTAACAAAAACACGCGCACTATATACACTGGTCTGCGTTCATCATCGTCATCGTCAGAGGAAAAATGGGTTAAAAATTTTACTTCAACTCCCACTGGCCGTCGGCACTGACGATCTCGACCGACCGCTTCTCATCCAAGGAGACGCGACCGGCGTGCAGGATCGCCGTCGTGGCGATGGTGTTCTGCAGCGTGGGCAGGGGTCTGGCGTCCAATTGGTCTAGAGTGACGCGACCCTCGTTGAGGGCGGTGACAGCATCGATGAACTTCTCGAAGCTGATGTATCCGTAGCCAGTCTGGCCGCCGAAGTTGCCCTCTTCGTCCGGGGCGTACTTCATGTAGAAGCTGGGTTTTGATTTTCGTTAGGTCATAAATCCTTGGGGAAAAGAAGAGGAGGCGAACTTACGGGTTCACCCAGATCAATCCCTGCTCATCTTCGGTGACGTCGTAGCCACGCTTGGCTTGGTTCACGCGGACTTCACCCTTGGAGCCCATGTCTGATGGTCCATGTTAGCAAGCTCTCTCTCTCTCTCTCTTCCGCCACTTGAGTATTACCGAAGGAAGGGAGCACATACAGTGGAAGTACTGGTTCGAGTGGACGCCGGCCTTCTGCGGCGCCGTCCAGCTGGCGGTATACACGCCGGTGGCCAAGCGGCCGCTGCCGTCCTTCTTGCGCCACTCGACCAGCAGGGTGATGGTGTCCTCGGTCTGGTTGACGCAGCCCAGCTCGGTGGCGGTGCCGGTGGCGGCGCTGGCGGTGACCTTGACGGGCTGGTAGTCCGGGACCATGCTCTCGTTGATGTCGATGTGGTGGGAGTTGAGGTAGTAGGAGATGTCGGAGTCCTTGCCGGCCCAGGCCTTGAAGGTCTCCAGCTGCGACTTGGGCTGGCTCATGTAGCTGTAGAAGTAGTTGAAGTCGCCCAGGCGCGCCGCCTTAGCCCGCGCGTCGCTGTACGCCGGGTCGAACCGCTTGTGGTGCTCGATGAACACCAGCACCCCGTGCTTGCGCGACTCCGCCAGCAGGTCCAGGTGGTCGCGCAGCAGCTGCGTCGCCGGCTTCGTGATCAGCACGTGGATCCGCCGCTGGATCGCGTACAGCGCGATCGGGTAGTGCGTCGGGTCCGGCGTGAAGATCGTGATCGCCGACCCCGCCGGCAGCGCGTCGATGGCCGCCTTGTACGCTTCCGGGTCCGTCGTGTGGTCCGCCGGGAACGAGGTGAAGCTGGTGTCCAGGTTGTTGTAGACTTGCGAGATGTTGCGGTGGAGGTGGTCGCCTTTTTTGGGAGGGTTGCGGTTTAGTCAATTGTTTTTTTGGTTTTTTTTTTTTTTTTTTCTTCTCAATTGGGGTTTGTTTGGGAGTGTGGAAGAGAGAGCAACGTACGGATGCCTGGGAACTTGGAGCCGGATACTCCAACCATGCTCAGATCGCCCACTTTGCCCCGACGACGCAGGTCGAACAGCGTCAGACCCACGACACCGACTTTCTTGTCAGAGGTCGAGGCAGCACCACCGACGTAGCCGGTGGTGTACTCGCCCGTTCCTACCTGGTATGCAGTGTCAGGACTCCTGGTGGGGATTTGGTAGGAGGGAGGACGGGGAAGCCCTTACCATCAACACAGCGGGAGGAGCCATTTTTGTGAAATGTGAAGGGAGGGAGGAACTGGAGGAAGAGGTGAGGATTGTGATCGAGGAAAATGAGCAAAAGAAAAGAAACCAGAATTCAGTTAAAGAAGTGGGTGTCAGGAGGATTTATCCACTGGACTGGAGACCTGCGGGGTTCAGTAGCCGACGTGGAGGAAAGAAGGAGGGAGGGAGGGATTTCTGGTACGGACAATTGCATCAATCAATGATGTTCTGGGCGGAAGAAAGAAGACACTCGTGATGGCTGAGGTAACTTTGAGTGTTCTAGACAGACCATAACTTGTAAGACTCGCTGCGCAGGTAATACGTCTGTCAATGACATCGAGGTTGAGTGTATGCAGCCTGCATCGGCGTTTGAAGCGAGTCTGCTCAAAATCTGCCCAAAAATGGCAAGTCTACTGCCGGCACTTGTTGATTGGTGGAGAAATGGACTCCGCGCCGGCCGTGGGGTTGACGGATTACGGGCCGGTTACCATTTCAATACACGCGGGGTAAACATGAGGGGTTATAAGAATCTCCCTCAAGGCTGTCTGTCTGTCGGTCGGTCTACACTTTTTATCTTTGCACTCCTTCTTTTTCTATCTTCAATTCAAGCATCCTACCCAAGCATCCTACCTCTCTCGCAACTGTCAATTAAGTTTGTCCTTACTCAAGGCGAGTTTCTCTACCTAACATTGAAGCGCAGAATGTCCCGCACTCCCCTTCGCCCCGGAGTTTACGCTCCCACTATGACCTTCTTCAACCCAGACACCGAAGACCTCGATGTTCCCACCATCCGTCGTCACGCCGTTCGCCTCGCCAAGGCCGGCCTCGTTGGTCTCGTCTGCATGGGCTCCAACGGTGAAGCCGTGCACTTGACCCTGGCCGAGAAGAAGACCGTCATTAGCGAGACCCGCTCGGCCCTGGTCGAGGCTGGATTCTCCAACGTCCCCGTTATCGCGGGTGCCAGCGAGCAGAGCATCCGGGGTACCATTGCCCTGTGCAAGGAGTCCGCGGACGCCGGAGCCGAATACGCCCTCATTGTTCCCCCCAGCTACTACCGCTACGCCGTGGGCAATGACCAGACCATTTACGAATACTTCACCGCCGTGGCCGACGAGTCGCCCATCCCGCTCATTCTCTACAACTACCCCGGTGCCGTGGCCGGTATCGACATGGACTCCGACCTGATCATCCGCATCTCCCAGCACCCCAACATCATCGGCACCAAGTTCACTTGCGCCAACACCGGCAAGCTTACCCGCGTCGCCTCGGCCCTGCACGCCATCACCCCTCCCTCTCCCTTGAACCCGGCCGCCCGGAAGTTCCCCAACACCAAGACCGAAGCCAACCACCCCTACGTCGCCTTCGGCGGTATCGCCGATTTTGCGCTGCAGACCCTCGCCTCCGGTGGCTCCGCCATCCTGGCCGGTGGGGCCAATGTCATTCCCAAGCTGTGCGTGCAGATCTTCACCCTCTGGAGCGAGGGCCGCTTCACGGAAGCTATTGAGGCACAGGCGCTCTTGAGCAAGGCCGACTGGGTGCTCACCAAGGCCGCTATCCCCGGCACCAAGAGCGCGATCCAGAGCTATTACGGCTATGGTGGCTTCCCCCGCAAGCCCTTGGCTCGTCTCAGTGAAGAGCAGGTCCAGGCTGTAGCAGAGGGCATTAAGGATGCGATCGAGGTGGAAAAGACGCTGCCGGATGTTGCCTAGATTCTGTCTTCTTTCCCCTCCCCCTTCTCTAGACCTTTTGTATATATGATGAAAATGAAACCTTGATTCTCTCTTCCGATTTTCCAATTCCTAGCGCTTCGCAATAATCCGCAGATTTGCAGCAGAGGAGGGGTAAAGTGAAGTGGGATGGATTAACCCGAGCCGGACTTCTAACCGAAATCCGAGAGGGAGAGACCCCCACGCCAATGACTGTCGGGTGGGTGCTGATTGGTGGAGGGTTTTTTCCGAGTGGGAAAGTCGTTGAGGGTAGTGAGAGTGGGAGACCATAATACTAGAAACTTATACCAAGGTGAATTGATGCTACTGGCATAAGTCATGTTATTCCTGATTTATGTTGATGCTGATTTAAGCAGCTAGATCCCTCTGGGCATTCGTAAGGCTCTTATCAGCATCAGCCCCCATCTCACGCCATGCGGCTGTCAATGGGATCTGCATTGACCACATATATCGATGCTGGAACTAATATATGACCCTCAGCAGGGAGGATATGTGGACACCTACACGAATCACGACTGTATATACATACACATGCATTTCGTGGTATGAAATGATTGAGCATGGGTATTGCTCTGGATGGCAATATGCTTCTTGTCTGCCAGAAGCATTCGACTGGAAAACTGTCTTTCCTGTGTTGAGATAATCCCAGCTTGAACGGACAAATCATGGTGCACTGCGCACCAGTATGCATGATTCAGCAACAGATTTCACGTGAAGCGAGGCAAAGAGAATAAAAATATCATCGAAATTCGGAGCACACAGAGAGCCAAAACCGCTACGTAGTCAGATCACCCTGGGGTTACACCCAGCCAGGAACAGGACTCTGCAAGCCATTGCTTGGAATCTCATGCAGTCTCGCCAGTCGAGAAAGATGGCCATCTTAATGTTCAGGGTTAGAGATTGTACCCAACCCGTTGTGTGTGGTCTTGGTCTTTGACTCACGCAGCAGTTCAACCCAAGGCCATACTTAAAAGACTTGGATACTTATCTACAGTGATGCGGCCCGAGCGAATTAATCAATGCCTGATTATGTTTGCAGCGCGATATCGACTTCACAAGATGGCCGATAGTCGGGCCAGGTGGGCATTGTGAAAGAACCACTGAACTTTGGGGGGCAGTGGGCCAGACCACAACCGAAGGCAAACCCCACGGGGGCGGGCGGGAAGCAGATGGAGTCGATCGGGTAAAAGGGGGGGCGGTCGGGAGACTAACCTTCGGATTTTCACTCCTGGCATTCGCATTCAACATACCAATCCGTCTCGAGGGAGTGGTCTGTTCTTGCTGACTCTCCAACAATCACCAAGTCCCTGCAAGTAAGTAGGAGATTGGGGACATGATCCCACCTTCTTGCCAGATCATCCGTTAGGCAGCCAGGTCGATGCCAAACCAACTCACTCCCCTCCTAAACCCTACCTACCTTACTGAAACCGGGCAGTGAGTGATTACCGAACCGTGAGTCCGAGTAGATACAGTCAGCCTTAACCAGGGGGGAAAGAGAGAAGAACAACCCTGGGGAACCATGGGATGGAAGAACAGAAAAATTCATTGTTGACCCAGTGTGTCAGTCCGCCACTTCCAATCGGAGGAAGGCAAATCCGCAAAGTGGCGTCTCACCGCCCCCTCCCCCCAAGGGCACTGACACCCTTTTTTCTGCCCATTCATTGTTCATAGCGGGAGTATTGTCATTCATCCCGGTCATTCATCAATCATCTTTCCCCTGATCCTCATTTCTGCTTTTTTTTTGGCTTTTCTTTTTCTTATCTTTTTTTTTATTTCATTCTCGTCTCTTTCTTATTGTGTCGATTCTTCTGTGATTAATCTTTCATATCACTTCTGTTCTGTCTCATATTTTTTTCTGATTCTTTCGCCCTCCCTCTCTCTTTTTCTCTGTCTCAACTCCTCCTATCTATCACCTTCTCTACCTCCTTCGTTTCCTCCCTCCCCTCCATTATTTGGTTTTATTCTGGTGGTTGGTGCGGCTTATAGGGCGTCTTCATCAGTCTTGTCCCTCGTTCAATCATCGCCCTTGCCTACGCCTTTTTCAGCTTCGGGTCCCCTATTACCTCAGCTCGTCGGCGCTACCTGATACAGCACAGCCTCCCTTGCGTTTTATCCCCGATAGTGTGGTTATATCTGTCTGCTATACCTCACGGTGATCGCTCCCGCGTGACTATCTTCTGCCCCTCGGAACGGTCGTCCTCCCAACAAACTTGCAACAGATTCGACACAATGGCACCAAGAGACAACAACGCAGGCAATTCCCGCCGTCGTCCCTCGCTTTCTTTCCGCACTCGACCTCGGACGTCCACCGTATCGACCGTTCAGACCATCGGACCAGATCACGAGCTCTGGCATGGCCTTCCCGTTGTCGACTCGGACGTTGATGGGTACGATGGGCAGGTGTTGGAGGAACATCACATAGGAGAGCAGGTTCTGGAAGACACAAACCAGTTTCCTGAACCCGCCCCAAGGCGCCGCGGAGCGAAGAGCTTCTCCAGTCTGCGGCATCCCGTGGATGGGTTGCGCGCTTTGGGGCGTCGTCTTTCTGTGACAATCCGCAACAAATCCACGAGACACTCGGCCAATCCAAGTGAGGATTACACCAGGAACTCCTGGTGCAACGAGGCCAACGTTGATCGCCGTTCATCGGTCCCTGGTCCCGTCCCCGGTAATGGCCTGGCTCCTCCAGTCTTCCCGGATGACATTTATGCCGGGGCGTCTGCTCGTGCCGCGGCCGCCGCTCAAAATGAACTGGCCCGAGCGCTGCGCGATGGGGTCAAGTCTTCAGAGACGAGATTAACTAGGGACTCGGAAAGTGGCATTGGAATCGATTTGCGCGACCGCTCCGAGCTCTCTGACTCCGCTCTGGCGGTTGTGCGGATCGACCCCGTTGCTTATCTCCCTCCGGAGATTATGTCACAAGTGTTCTCCTACCTCGACCCAGAGTCACTGATGCAGACAGAGCTAGTCTCGCGCGCCTGGAGTGAGCAGGCTTCCTCCCGGCATATCTGGCGACATGTGTTCCGTCACGCCTACAGACACCATCGTCCCAGTGGGCTTTCGACTAAGAAGAGGCAAGCTGCTGGTTTGGGCAAGGCCCGTCCCGATCAAGACTGGAAGAGGATGTTCCTTGTGCGGCGCGCTTTGGAACATCGTTGGAAGGAGGGCAAAGCCGCTGCTATCTACTTGCATGGCCACACGGATAGCGTCTACTGTGCTCAATTTGATGAGTATGGCTCCTTTGACCGTCAAAAAAATACCTGCCTGCTGACTCCATTCTAGGGACAAGATTATCACTGGCTCTCGTGATCGGACAATTCGCGTCTGGGATGCTCATTACCCATGGCCATGCCGCAAGATCATTGGCCCTCCGCCTGGTGATGTTCCCGGCATTGGCCCTGTCAACAATCAAACGCAGCAATCATCCGGCAAACCGCCCTTTCTTACTATCTGTCCTCCACCCACTAGCTCTGCAGGCATTGTAGCTCCAATGGAACAGAGTGCGGACTACCATAGCGCCTCAATCCTCTGTCTGCAGTTTGATGACGAGATCATGGTTACTGGCTCTTCCGATTTCACCTGCATTGTGTGGGATGTTCAGAATGACTACAAGCCGATCCGTCGTCTGGAGGGACATCGGGCTGGAGTCCTTGATGTTTGTTTTGACGATCGGTATATTGTCTCATGCTCCAAGGACACCACGATCTGTGTCTGGGATCGCCACACTGGTGCTCTGGTCAAGAAACTGCTTGGTCACCGTGGCCCTGTCAATGCCGTTCAGCTCCGTGGTGACCTGGTAGTTTCTGCCAGTGGGGATGGTATCGCCAAGTTGTGGAATATCACTTCCGGTCTCTGCGTGAAGGAGTTTCCCAGCAAGGATCGGGGCTTGGCCTGCGTTGAATTCAGTGATGATGCTCGAACCATCTTGACGGGTGGTAATGACCATGTGATCTACCAATTTGATGCAAATACTGGAGAAATGGTGAGCGAGCTCAAGGGTCACGAGGGGCTCGTCCGGTCTCTGCACCTGGACAACATGAACCAGCGCATCGTCAGTGGCAGCTATGACATGAGTGTCAAAGTTTTTGATGCGCAGTCTGGTGAGCTGTCAATTGACTTACCTGGCTGGACGACCAGCTGGATGCTCAGCGTCAAGTCCGATTACCGGCGCATTCTTGCGACCAGTCAAGACTCTCGTGCCGTTATAATGGATTTTGGATATGGTCTAGATGGCATAGAATTATTAGAAGAGTGAAGAACTGGATAGAGTCGCTAGACGTTCTCACTCCATGAATTTTGGTTGTCGGTTTTTTTGGGGGGGAAAAGTTCATGCTGTTGGCTTGGCGGAGTATACTGGGTGTCTTGGAATCTTTACTTGGAATGCTTCTTGATATATACATTAATAGCGATAGAGCGCGTCGACCATTTTATCAGTCACCTAAATTCTACATTGACTTTGGACTTTCATTTACATATCTAAAGACTTGGCATTGTTGCCTGATTTGTAAGGCTCAAGTGAGACAAGTAAGATCAGAGAGGCGGCGATTGACATTGGACCCAATCGGGTTAGCGCCTCGCAGTCCCGTGGGTTTTGGCGACAGCAACAAAACACTCCCCCTCTGCTCTACTTGGCCTTTGTTTTTCTCCATAATAAACAAAAGTCTGAACATATTTGGTGACAGGCCTTCGTTGTTGACTGCTCTTCAACTTCCTACGACCTCTCTTCCAATTCAAGCGATTCCTCTGCCGTTCTTCCACACCCTTCTCAACCCCAAGCCCCGACCTAAAATACCCCACCATGGGCGAATCGAGGTTCGTCGAGCATTCTGTTTGGATCTCACATGCGCGACGGCAGCATCAGCAGTCGAGATCGAAAGCGACCAAGGCTAACATGATTGCATGAACCGATAGACAAGAGCTGCTGGCATGGCTTAACAACCTGCTGCAGTTGAACATGACCAAGATTGAGCAGTGCGGTACCGGGTATGTTCTCCTCGCGAAGAAGCGGCTATTATGCTGGTGGAGGACCTCCGTCGAATGAGATCGGGATATACTGATGCCCTGGGTTTCCAGTGCCGCATTGTGTCAGATCTTTGACTCGATATTCTGTGAGTGCAGCACAATCTCGCACCCCCTTTTCTCCATAGCTGACTGATTTATCTTCCATAGTGGACGTCCCCATGTCTCGTGTCAAGTTCAACGTCAACAGCGAATATGCCTACCTTCAGAACTTCAAGGTGCTTCAGAGTATGCCACTCAGTCATATCCGGTTCAGTGTCGAGACAACCGTGTTAATATCTGCTCCGTTTCCTTCTAGACATCTTCGCAAAGCACCAAGTCGACAAGCCCATCCCGGTAGAGCAGCTCACCAAATGCCGCATGCAGGATAACCTGGAATTCCTCCAATGGACCAAGAGATACTGGGACCAACACTATCCTGGCGGTGACTACGATGCTGTCGGTCGCCGCAAGGGCTCCGGTGCTCCTCCGTCCGGACCGGCTTCTCGCACTAGCTCCAGCGCTGCTGGCAGCGCCGCTCGCCGTGGCACCACCCCGACCGTGGGTGCTGCTCGTCCCCGCGCTGCCGTCGCGGCCGTCTCGGCCAACACCGCTGCTCTGCAGCAGGAGATCAACACCCAGAAGGAGGCCATCGCTGGGCTAGAGAAGGAGCGGGATTTCTACTTTGCTAAGCTCCGGGACATCGAGTTGCTGCTGCAGAGCGCGATTGAGCAAGACCCCGAGTTGGAGAAGGACGAGGACTCGTTGGTGAAGCACATCCAGGGTATCTTATATTCGACGGAGGTATGAACTGATTCTATCACCCACGCGTTCTATTAAGGGAGAGGATAGGCTAACATAAGAGCAGGAGGGATTTGAGATCCCTGAGGCGGAGGCCGGCGCGGACGAGCTGGAGACATTCTGAGTCCGTCGTAACCTTGGTCCTCAATATTAATACCCCCTTCATAGCACACTGCGCAAGCGTTAAGTCGTCGCTTGACGACGTTTGTTTTGTTCTAATTCTCATTTTCTTTCAATGTTCATTTTGCCACAAATTCTGCCTAGACTATTGGTCGAGATGATGCCTGATTTGGAGAGAGGTCGAGATGAGACGATACGTAAGAGGAGAAAAGGGGGTGAAACCGGCACAACGTGTGTTTCGCAATTCATTTCGAGATGGACAGTGGAGTGGGGGGAGGTTTCTAAAGAAAGCTTTGTATAGTCGAGTCGGGATGAGAGAAAAGGCCAGGCAGCCGGCCAACCCTTCGGAACTTCTTCAATTCTCATGCATGTCTTGCTATTTATTGTATCTGGTAAAGGAATGGATCTCGACGGCAGTTGTTTCAAGTCCATTCTCGTGTCCATACCATTCACGTCTTATAGTTCGATTACTGATATCAAGGTAACTCTCTCGAATTCGACCAAGTGATCTAAGTATAGTTATTCGATCATCACCCAGGGCCCTACGTAAGATCCCCCCCACTCTTCGTCAACTCTCGGGGGGGGGGAGAGACCTCTCGCCATCCAGAATCCTGCATGGCAGATCATATATACCGAGTCCTTTGGATCCTCGGCATCTCAGCGAGATCCCCCTCCCCTTCCCCTCATTCCCAAGCCCATGCCATTGATCAGACACCCAATGAACATTCCCACAAAAGAGGCCCTGGACTGCACGAGTTTGACACATTCCTCACACCAACCTAACCCCTTCCGTCATTACCATGATCAGCCAGCCGCCAGGGCCATAAGATCGGTTAGCAAGGCAAACCGACAAGAAGGTATATCTCTGAACATCAAAGAAATTGTGATATCGTTTGACATGAGAAGGATCCATGGAACCTTTGTATAGACTACGTAGACTAGACCACATACCGGTAGGCAGTAGATACCTGCACCTAGTCATCTCGCAGTGCAGTGCTGGGATATAAATAGTTCCGCTCTGGGAGTGGAGATTTGAGACACGGGAATCGGATTAGAATTTACGAGCGGAGGCATACGAAGGCAGGATTACGTAGGTAGGTATTTTGATGGGGTCTCCGCTTTGGTCTAGATCTCTGTTGGTTTTTTTTCCTTTGCTTTTTGCTGTTGTGGTGTAATGGTAGTGGTGTAATGGTTGTGGTTGTGGTTGTGGTGGTGGTGGTGGTGGTGGTGGTGGTGATAGTGATAATGGTGGGTTGGTGGTTTTTGACGGGTATGGTTGGGGAGTTTGGAGGATGAGAGGTTGTAATCGTTCGGTTTTTGGGGAAGTTGTGGAAGCTGTGCGATGGATATTGATCCGGATACTATTGATCTCTGAGTTATTGTTGACTGTGAGAAATCTGGCGGGATCAACTGAAGGTCAGGAAAATGCTGTTTTTCTTTAGTCCTGGACTTCGATTGATGTTTTGTTGAAACCAGAAACAAGCTCCAACGAATAATGAACGAGCCGAGGACTAAAGAGCTTGGGGAGGCGGTGGCAGAAAATACAAGCTGTTGCTGTTGTTGCAGTGCCATCCACCTTTCGTGTCAACAACCATCCTATGACCAATTCACATTGTCTAACTATGATAAGTCTGCCAGAGAAGAAGGAAAGTCTGCCGGAATCTGGCTTCGGCCATGTTCAGAATAAATCATCTTTGAATTGCGGGTCAATGCTTCGTTTCAGCATCGTCCTGTGGTGCTGGGAAAGTTTGCAACGGACCAGGTTTCTGCAACATGAGAACAAGTATGTACTTCGGATTGCTGAGTATATGTGTCTCCCGAAACTTTGTGCGAGTCAACCATCAACCATCGAGTCACTCACCAATGGGTGCTTCCAAGCTCGACATATGGATGTCGGCTAGTAAGTGAGTGAATGGGTATGCTCAAACAGGGGTTGCTGAGGCTAGAACTGACTGGGAAAGTTAGTGTCGATCTGGGACCCACAATTGGGGGGTGAAATCGCCAGATTGGAATGATTGAATATGAATGAGTTGCTTGTTTTTCTTGCCTATCGGACTGGATCATCTAAGAATGAAGACTGTAGGGGATTGTATTATCAGCATATAAGTTGAAGGATTAATAGGAGAGTTGAATGGGCGATGACTTACTAAGTAAGTATACAAGTTTTCCTGTCATTGAAGTATGCATCTTATCGATTCTGATTGGAGGATATTTCTTACCCTTCGATCGGTTGCCAGTGCTTGTTCATGTCCGTGATGGCGGAAAGCCAGACCAGCTACTTGAGACCTTTCTCGAGATTCTTTATGTGCTTGTACGCATCCTGCAAGACCGGAATATCTTAAGCTCGGTACCTGCATCGGTCGGTTGCATGTGAATCCTATCAGCTTTGGTGAAACGATGTCAACCTCAAGTAGATTCTCCAAGCACCAATCGATCAATGCTCGCTCGAGTCCTTTTTAGCTACTCTCCCGCCCCGAGTGAAACATGTCATCTGAAACATTCTCCTCTTTCGAAGGATCTCTTCTACATCGACGGCACCCGAATCGTGCTATCTGCTATGCAGGTAGGATGGAGTTTGCCGATAACCAGGGCACGGGGGGGACAGATGATCTTAGACACCCGGGGGAAGGGGGTTGGGGACGAGGCCAAGGAGACGGGATTGTAATTTGCACTAGCTACAGTGGTTAGTCTTGTTTAGAAGATTACTCAATCTGTGGGAACGAGTTAAGAGAAGTCACGATGCTCAGGCTTGCTCAGGCTTGAATTGTCGTGGGTAGGACAATATATTGCGAAAAGATGCTTATTCGGAGTTCGTATCGCGTGGGCGAGTCTAGCTCCGGCCTGGAGAGTTCGAGGTGCACTGCATAAGGCCCGGCCGAGTCCTTGGGGTCATTCGGCTTGCTGCTTAGCAGACTGGACCGTTTGGCTAAGCTGGCATACTAGTGACTCTTCCCCTCCGAGTACCTTGCCGCGTTGGTGGTGACATTTGGGGTGGGAAGGGCTCCCCTTACGTAGCTCCTCCGAATGGCTCGGAAAAGCTCAGATGAATGACTCCATTGTCAAAGCACCCCGAGTCCTTTCTTCCAACGGAAGAACGAAGAGAAAATTCTGCGTGCTTAGCTTCTTCTTATCAACCCGGTTGACGATGGTTGCCCTGCTGTATCCCGACCCATCTCTTTCCTAGTACGTACCTCTCCCTGCTCGACTTTGGGCTAGTGTATGTGCGGCACCCGCAATAGACGGGAATCGACATGCACGATTGGGTAACTCTGGCAGCAAGAGAGGGTCTCTCGCGTCGTGAGTAGAATGGGATGGCATCATCAGTGTGACGGGGGGGGGGACGGTGGTCGGCCGTGCGATTTGATGGATGGAAGTTCTCTCCCATTATCATTTCATTTCATTTCCTAACGGTCTAATGAAACTTAGCGCCCGGCGTTTTATTAACCTCAGCCTTGGCATCCCCTTTTTGGTCAAGCATTGAAGTTGCGTTGCCGGCACGGCAGAACATACAGGAACTCGGGAGTCAATCCTCTCTCTCTCAATCTTACGTACATCATAACACAGATGCAAGCTACCAGGAAAAAGCAAACATGTTTATTGACACCCGTTGAGGAACACTTCGAAAGAACCTCAAACAGAGAAAGAGAAGGAAAACAATCAAAACCCAAAAGTGGCAAAAGATGATGGGCAGGCTGCGGCTACAACCTTGTCTGTATGCGGATCATTGGGGGGGCGGATCATGGATCTTGATTCACCATACGCCGTACATTACATTATTGCTCTCCTAACCTGGATCTCTTCTCCGACTGGACTGGAATCCATCGACTCAGGCAAAAATATTTGCGCCTTCTGGCAGATTACCTTTCCCTCGTTCCCACGTAATTGTCCAATCTGCGAGTCTCCATGCAGGCTGTTGATTGGCAAGATGGCAAATTAGTGGTCTCAATGCCCCATAGTCGTACTGGCTTGGTTTCGGTACGGCACCCACTCCGACTAACGTCGACGCTGCTGCAGGTCTAAGACCTATTCTTAGGCCTGGCCTGATCGAAATGCGAGTGAGTGAAGTGAGTGAAGTGAGTGAGACTTGACTTGGGCTTGCCTGCCCACGCGGGTGGTTTCCATGGGTCCTGCGGAGGAGGTCATGTCGAGACTCTGACTCTCTTGTCTCTGTTGTCTCTTTCTCTGTCTTGTTCTGGTCTTGTTCTGGTCTTGTTTTGCCCGTCCTGGTTCCTAAATAACTTCGCCTCATACAGCTTTGCCTACTATTCTTCTTCCCCTCCTCTTTCTTCCTTCTCCTCTTCCCACTTACCCTCCACCCCCTCCTCCCTCCCCTCTCCTATCAATCCTCCCAAAGCTCGACTACCTCCTATTTTTGTTTCTTTTTTAATCTTTTTCTTTTCTCCCGATCTCTCTTCTTAGCATCCACCGTATTGACCTATCTAATCCTGATCTTAACTTGCCTCCCGATCTGAGGCGTTGAGTCCATTCATTTGTCCTTTTCTTGTTCGTCAACGGAACCACTGCAGCCGGGACTGGCTGGGCTATCCCAACCTGTGCAGTACAGTAAGCCCCCGCGCAGTGAACAGTGCCAACAACGAAAAGAGGCCAGTGCGATTCTATTGTAGGCCAAAGGAAGTATCGTCTCCGCCATTTCCGCCGACGAACTGAGACCGACACGAACTCGAACCCGGGGCGAACAAGCGAATATCCGACGAGAATCCGTGGTGGCAGACTAGGTCCGGAACCTTGGGTTTAGCGTGGATCCTCTCTGCCCGGTGGGAGCCTCAAAGCAATTTACTCCCATTCAGCTTCGGTGTTCTTCGTCGTCTTCTTCTTCTTCTTCTTCTTCGACCCTCATTAGAGCCGCCCCGCGGTCAATCTCAAAACTCCTCCCGCAAGCATTGCTCTGCTGCTCGGCCAGTATGGATCTGACTGGAAAGCGCAATCAATAAGCCACTCAACAATCAGGTCAACCTCGGAACAACATTGGATCCACCACACGATTGTATCTTTCCGCTGTTTCTTCTTTTCTTCTTGTTTGCAGGTAGGCCACTCAACCCATCTGCTGGATCTCACTCTCTCCTTCAATTATCTCGGCATTTAATGGAGCTGCTTTGGTCAGACATACTGACATCAGGGGCAGCCTGTCGCACTAGGTCTGCGTCTATGCCTTTCGGATTCTCTTCTCTTCATCTTGTCCTATTCTACCGGTTTTTGTCGGCTGCTTGTCCCGGCTGACGTCCACTCATTGCTATTCACAAATCATCGCTGTCCGGAACTTTCACCAGCAGCATTTCAGATCGATTTTCGACAGTCGCTCTCTTAGCATTCGATATCGCAGTCGCCTTTCTGGTGTCTTTCATTATTCATCGACTGAATTTCGTCATTGGTTTTCCATCTCCACGCTCTTTCGACTTCCATAGCAACCGACTTTCGAACGGCCTTCGCCATCACACTCCTTTTCACTGAGCAGTCGCGTGTTTCGCAGGCAGACAACCTTATTTCATATCCTTACTTTCTCGTTTCAGTCGATATAGTGGGCAGAGTGGGCAGTTGTGGTAGAGAATTTCAGCAAGGCTGTATTTGAGGTTCACTGCGCAGTATATCATTAGGTGAGAAATCGGCGGGTCGACGCGCAATAGGGGCTTAGGCAGAATGGCCCATCATGGAACTGGGCATACGCGATTTAACAGATCGATGAGGAAACGATACCAGTCAGACGAAGGTGGGATGGGAGTTGCAGGCCGGGAGCCAGACGCCAAAGATTTGCCGACCACGATGTTGCAGGAAAATGAGGTGTCCGGGGTGGGGGACGAGCTCGCGATTCGTCAGGAGGGTCAGACTCAGCAGTCACAAAACAGCGGGCAATCACAACATATGAAACGCCAGGAATCAAACACATCTTCAGACGATAAGACGACAGTTGTTACGACAGTGTCCAACGTGGTGGATATTGGCTCACAGACGACGGGGCTGAGCACAACAGAAACCCCCTCCGCCACATCTGACGAGTCCACTCAAGCAACGACATCTGGCTTGTCGGCGGAGTCAGGTTCGGTCACGGCACCAACTTCGGCAACCGAATCCGCCGACGGGCAATCGACCGCGTCTCCAGCGTATTCTTCTCCCACCGCAGATACTCCTACAGTGACCACGGCCACCGAGCCGTCCACCTCCGTTCCTCCGTCCAGTCTGAATCCGTCCAAAACATCAACTCCTCTCTTTGGCACTACCTCGACCCATCTTCCGGCGTCCTCCACCCCTATTCGACCGACAAGCACGGGCACCGACTCAAGCGCAACTTCGACCCAGACTTCCAGCACAGCTACCACGTCAAGTTCAAGTGTGTCCTATGTCGACGGCTATCAATCCGGCACAACGACTTCTCACGTTTCATTCGAAACGGCCACGACATCCCTTTCTTGGTCTGGTACGTCCTCCTACGCTGGAGCCTGGGGTACGGCCACGAGTGGCGCAGTGGGAGGAGCAGACGCCACTGCCACCGGGCAATCACCATCGGCAACCACCGCAGCCGCCGCTGCTGGCGGTCTCAGCACTCAAGCGAAAGGCAAGATAGCTGGCGGTGTGGTTGGCGGAGTAGCGGGTGCCATGGTGTTTGTTGTCTTGCTTTGGCTTCTGCTGCGCCGACGCAAGAGGGCTATTCTTCCTCAGACACGTGATGCTCTTCCTGCAGCGGACATGGCTGGTACAGCCACTACCGAAGGATCCATCACCCGCTCGGCGGAGATGACTTCGCGCCGATCCAGCAATGACCCGTTATTTACCGCCTCGTACTTTGCTCCGGCGTTCATGCAACGGTGGCGCCAATCGCACATGACCACTCGGACGACGGATTCGGTGTGCTCCGATAGTAGCGAACGTGGCTTTCAGAAGATTTCGGGCCGGAAAATCCCCTCAGTGTTACATTCGGGCGGTGATGGGTATGGTGGCGGTGTCGAGCAAACCTCACCCACGGCATCTGAGCCCAGCTCTACCTATGCCGCTCCAGGATCTCCTGTGATTCCGCGGTCGCCTCCCTCGCAGCCTCCGTTGACTACACCGTACGGCATGCCCCTCGACACGAGCTATACTCGAGAGGCGGATGAGCCAGTTCCGGTGGTCAAGTTCCGTCCATCTCCTGCTCGGACTGTGACGGGGTCTAGTGGTGGTCTGAACAGCGAACCTTCAGCGCCGCGTATGATTCCGTCCGTGCATGTGCAGGTGTCTGGTTCTCTCTCGCCGACCATACCCAAACGGCCAGATGCGTTAGGTCGAAGCCATCCTAGTTTCGATGGCAGTCGAGGCAGCCGGTTCACGGAAAGTATCTGAACCACGCTCGCCTGGAAATGGTGGACGGCCTTTGTCGTCTTCCACCCGGTGCATATATGCTTTTGAGTTTCTGTACATAAATCTGGAGAAGTTGTACATGGGTTCTTGGGTGAGCGTTGGAAGCTCGGTGATGACTGGCCGGCAAGGAAAGAAGGGGGGAGGCTTTGTTTGCCGGCCAATTCGGAGACCGCGACGGAGGAATGCTGGGTCTTTTACGTCTTGATTCTGCACTACTTGCTAGCCTGTTTTCGTTTTCTCTTTATATGGATACCCCAATTCATTTCTTTCTTATTCTGCTTATTTGAAGGGGGGCTCAATGTACATTCGCCTATTAATTTCTAATTAATGGACAATCTGACGGTATCCACTGATCTAGATTTCTAGAGTTACCTGTCAATGGCTGTCGATCGATCGTTGCTCTGCTGGCAGATGACATAAGATGTCGTGGACCAATCAGCAGTCGGGTATTCTCAGCATTTGTCCTACTCATACTATAAAGAAATCATACACTTCCCTGGACCCCCTCCTCTCCCCAACTCATACATACATACATACCATCCATCGGAGCCAAAATGAAAGAGCCTGCTCTCCCTCTCTTATCCTCCACTCTTCCTTCTGTCAATCCTTCTCCCCGCCCGCTCCGGTTCCTCGTCATCGGTGCGGGATCGCGGGGAAATGCGTATGGGCGGGCGGTGACCAGCTCCACCGCGGGGATCATCCATGCTGTCGCCGAACCCCATCCCTTCAAACGTCGCCAATTCGGCCGCAACTACATCTGGGGCCCCAACAATCACCCCCAAGAGGGGCAGGAATTTGCTGACTGGCGCGACTGGCTCGCCTGGGAGGTCCGTCGTCGCGAGCTGGCCTCGAATCCCATCCGTCAACCCTCATCTACTGGAGCCGCGGCAGCAGCAGGGGTAGACGGAGTCTTCATCTGCACCCTCGACGAGACGCACGCGGAGATCATCCACGCCATCGCTCCTCTGCGCCTACATATCCTGTGCGAGAAGCCGCTCGCCCTCTCCCTGACCGACTGCCTCAGCGTCTACCACGCCCTGCAACCCCACACCGTCACCACTATCTTCTCCATCGGCCACGTCCTGCGCTACAGCCCGCACAACATCCTCCTCCGGCGCCTGCTCCTCACCGACCGCGTCATCGGCGACATCGTGTCCCTGGAGCACTGCGAGCCCGTGGGCTGGTGGCACTTCGCCCACAGCTACGTCCGCGGCAACTGGCGGCGCGAGACGCCCGCGGGCGACGGCTCGCTGCTGACCAAATCCTGCCACGACATCGATTTCATCATGTGGCTCCTCTCAGCACCCCCAGAAACAAGCACACACACAAGCACAAGCACACACACAACGACACCGCAACCGCAACCGCAACCGCACCACCCCCGCACCATCACCTCCACCGGCTCACTCACCCAGTTCCAAGCGCACCGCAAACCCCCGGCCGCCGGCGCCGCAACCAACTGCCTGTCCTGCTCCGCCGAACGGGACTGCAAATACAGCGCCGTGAAAATCTACGACGAGCGGCACGTGGCGCGCGGCGACTTCGACTGGCCCGTCAACATCGTGTGTCCGGACATCGAGGACGTCGTCGCGCCGTACCTTGCTCTTTCGGAAGCTTCCCCCAACCCCACAAACACAAACACAAACGTCACCTCTGAAGCAAGAGCAGCAGCGTCCGCGCACCTCCGCGCCCGTCTCCGCGCCTCCCGCCCCCTCTCCCGGAACGAACCAGGCGGTCCCCCCTCCTACGGTCACTGCGTCTACGAAGCCGACAACAACGTCTGCGATGACCAGGTCGTCACCATCAAATGGGATGATCAAGCAGGTCAGCAGCAGACGGCGTCGGCGACGGCGTCGGCCAAAACCGCCGTGTTTCATATGATCGCCCCGACGGAGCGGCAGTGCGAGCGGCGCGGCCGGGTCTACGGCACCGAGGGCGAGCTGGCGTACGACGGGCGGCGGATCGAGTACTTCCGGTTCGCGACAGGGGCCACGACCGTCATCGACGTGCCGAAGCAGCCGCCGGAGGAGGAGAAGGCGCACGGTGGCGGGGACTATGGGCTGGCGCGCGGGTTCGTGGCGGCCGTGGACGCGGTGGTGAATGGTGGGTGGGCGGCCGAGAAGGCGCAGAGCCGATTTGTCGGGTGTACGTTGGAGGAGGCGGTGCGGAGTCATGCGGTGGTGTTTGCGGCGGAGGAGGCCAGGCGGGAGGAGAAGGTGGTGAGGTGGGCTGAGTGGTGGGAGGGGAAGTTGCGGGGGTCTCGGTGATTTTTATTCAATGCTGCTGATGGTTAGGGGGGGTAAAGAGCCGGGCTATGGTTTATGGCTTCTGATTAGTTCCAACATTATTAACGACTGCTTATGATGATCACGAGAAAATGCTACTGCGCTGATTTATTATTTCGCTATCGCTATATTAACCAAGTGCTTGATTCCGTAGGCTCGTATAGACTAAGTAATTTAGATAGTAGGTATGTGCAGATGTTTCTAAGTGCGGACATCGGGCTCCTCGCGGCCGATGAACTCCTTGAACTTGAGAAGGTCCAGGGCCAGGGCGACGTTGTCCTTGAGGTACTCGTCCGTCTTCTGGGCGAACTTGCTAGCATCGTTTTCGTGCTTTTCAATGTACAGACGGATGGTAGCACCGCTGCTACCGGTGCCGGACAGACGGACGACGAAGCGGCTGCCATCGTCGAACTTGACGTACAGACCCTGGTTCTTGGAAACGCTGCCGTCGAGATCGGTGTAGGAGAAGTTGCCGGCGTCGGCGACCTTGCGGCCGGAGACAGTCGAGCCAACGAAGGAGTCCTTGTTGTCGACATACTTGGCCAGAGTGGCGATGACCTGGTTGGCACCGTCGCTGTCGACGTTCTCGTAGTCGTAGCGGGTGAAGAAGGTGCGGCCGTAGGTCTGCCAGAACTCGTTCTGGATGGAGGCGATGCTGGGGGTCTCGTTGGGCTTCTGCTGGGCGACGCCGGCGATGACGTTCAACCACGCCACAATGGCCCACAGGCCGTCCTTCTCGCGGATGTGGTTGCTGCCCGTACCGAAACTCTCCTCACCACAGATGGAGATCTTCTTGTTGTCGAACAGGTTGCAGAAGAACTTCCAGCCGGTGGGCACCTCATAGCTCTGGAGACCCTGAGCCTTGGCCACGAGGTCGACGGCTCCGGAGGTGGGCATGGAGCGGGCCAGGCCGTACACGCCTTGGTTCTTGAAGTAGGGGATCAGCTTGGCGTGGTGGGCGATGATGGCCAGACTGTCACCGGGGGAGACGAAGGTGTTGGCACCGTAGATCATGTTGCGGTCACCGTCACCGTCACTGGCGGCACCGAAGTGGATGCCCTCCTTGTCGACCCGCTCCACCAGCTCGTGAGCGTAGACCAGGTTGGGGTCGGGGTGACCACCACCGAAGTCGGTCTTGGGCTCGAAGTTCATGGCGCTGCTCTCGGGTAGACCCAGCTCGCGGACAAAGATGTCCACACCGTAGGGTCCGGTGACACCGTGCATACCATCAAACAGAACCTTGAAGTCCTTGTGGGTCTGGAGGAAGTTGCGGATGAGGTCGAAGTCGAAGATCTCCTTCAGCATGGTGACGTAATCGGAGGTGGAGTGGACGACCTCGACCTCGAGCTCACCGTAGGTCTTGGTTCCGATGGAGGAGATGTCCACATCGGGAATGTCAACGTAGTTGTAGGATTTGAGGGTCTTGGAGGTCTCGTAGATTTTGTTGGTGACAGACTCGGGGGCGGGAGCTCCGTTGGTCAAGTTGTACTTGATACCGAAGTCGTTCTCGGGACCTACACGGTAAACATTGTCAGTCGCTTGATACAGGTTGTTTTTGTTCACAGGAATGGGTTTGTAACTCACCGCCAGGATTGTGACTGGCAGTCAGGAGGATACCACCGGTAGCTTGACGCTTGCGGATGAGGTTGCTAGCAGCAGGGGTACTGAGGATGCCGTTCTGGCCGACCAGCAGCTTCTTGACACCATAGGCAGCACTGATCTTAGCGATCTTCTGTATGACCTCAGTGTTGTAGTAACGACCATCACCACCAATGACGAGGAAAGCTCCCTCAGCACCCTCGGGGATAGAGAGGATGATGCTGGCGATGAAGGACTCGGAGTAGTGGGGCTGCTGGAAGACCTTGACCTTCTTACGAAGACCAGAGCTGTAAATTATTAGTTTCACTGATTTTCGGAACAGTAAAGGGGCAGAAGAAGGTATCACTTACGTTCCAGGCTTCTGGTCGGAGAATGGGGTGATGGAGACGGTCTGGACAGACATGATGACGTGGAGGAGGGGTAATCAAACTAGAGGGGTATATTATTTAGAAAAGGTCAGGCACGAGCTGTGGGATATATACAGCTCACTGACGATTCAAATGATGGGGGACAAAATAGAGAAAAGAGGAATGGAATAAATTGAGAAGAGGAGGAAAAGGAAGAGAAGGAAGAAGAGGGGGAACAGAGGGAGTAAATAAGTAAGTTGTAGCAAGAGAGAGGAGAAAGCAGGAGAAAGCAGGGTCAGGGCGAGGAGCAGCAGCGGGCGGCGGGATTGGGATTGGGTCTGGTTCTGATTCTGGTCCCGCTCCGATGCAAGACAAAGTCTCTACTAGAACACCCCACTTCAATCCCGATTGCAATTGCGTTCGTTCATGGGTGGTATGGGTGGTGGTGATGCATGAGGTGGGATTGGTTTCGTTGGTTGTTCGTTTGTTTATTTGTTGGTGGTGGTGGTGGTGGTGGTAACAGCTAGCAGTGTCATGATGTGGCGGTCATCAATCAGTTCTCATCATCTCATCATAATGCATCTTCCCATGCAATTGTCTCGAACAATTTCCCTTCCCCTCATTTTCTACCCCTCCCTCCGTACAAACGCCCGTACAAATTATAATTCTTGACCCCCTAAAAAAAACCTCCCTAAATAGAAGCTATTATTGTTGCCAGCTCAGCTCATTTCCCCGCCGGTCTAAAACCCACAGACCTCCCCCTTTTACTAGTAGCTTGTCTAGTACTAGTAGTCGAGCTACTAAAGCTACCAGAGGCTATCTAAACAGCCGTTCCCGATAGAAGCGCATTTCTGCGATGCTTTCCAGAATGTCCTCCCGCGCCAGATGCACCTCCTTCTTCGCAGGCACGGCCGCCAATAACTCATCCGATCCCCACCGCCGCGCCATCTCCTTCAGTGCGCTCACGTCTACAATCCGATAATGTAACCACTCCAACACGCTCCGGTACGGTCCCTTGGCCAGAAACGCCTTGTCCGCATGCACGCTGTTGCCCGCCAACACCCCCGTCCGCGGCTGCGGCACATACCGTTGAATGTACTCCAGCAACGCCGCCGCTGCCGACTCCACACTGACGGTGGAAGCCTGCACCGCGGCCGTCAACCCGGTGCGACCGTGGGTATCGATACACCACTCGTTCATGGCGGCCAGCGTCGCGGGCGACTGATGGATGACGGTTTCGAATCCCTGCGGCTCGAGGAGCTTCAGGTCGGCATCGGTGATGTAGCAGCAGATCTGGAGGATTTGATCGGTTTCCGGGTCCAGGCCGGTCATCTAGAAGTGTCCGTCAAGAAGACAGGGTGCGTCAGCGGTTGAGGCTAGTGGCTTCAAGACAACGCAGGACAGGCTGCAAAGAAGGTTCCCGAACCTCGCAGTCGATCCACACCAGGGGATCGGTGGAGCGTGTCAAGGGCATTGTATGGTTTCGGGCTCGAAGAGCTTGAACAGGGAAAAGAGGCTTTTGGTAGAGCTGCCTCCGAGTGTGTAGTGAAATTGAATGAAGTGTTCGTAGAAAGGCCATGGCAGACAGCAGCAGCAGCAAGTGGGCCGCCGGAGCTGCCTCAATCATTATTTCCGACGGCGGAAGGCGGCGAGGTCGGCCAACTTGCCGCAATCGACTTCTTCAAATGTCCCAGCATTCATTCTTTCTCCGTGGCTAACTCACTGTATAGAGGGAAACATAGTCATGTCTTACTACAGTGTCTACCCTCGATTGACGCGTAATGAAGCAAACAATAATTTCCTGTGCCAAATGCTAAGGTCAGTGCACGCTTAGCGCAGCAGCACAGTATGCCTCCCGACCGGGTCACAAGTACATATATGTAATTCCTGGCAAAGAAGAAGCTCAGGTGCAATGGCCAATTGCCTAGTCAGGCTTGTATCAATGCTGTCTGTATAAGGACAGAAAGGTGAAGGCGCGATAAGAATTCCGCGGCAGCCTGCTCAATGGCCTGCTCAACAATGCCCCTCTGGTCGATCGCTACATAGTTACTGCATACCTCTAGGAATTGCAGCTGTGGCCGGCTTGCGTCTTTATCTCTGGAACTTCGAACGCGATTTGGATGGGTAGCTGTCCCTGGTGCACCTGATAGAAGCTGGTGGTCTGCACAACAATCCACGAGTCCCGGTGGAGGTGTTGTTTGTCAGCAGAATCTCCAGCATCGTGTGTGCTGTGTGACCTGTCTCTTCCGCGTTTGACTATTGTACGACAGTGCCCTCTTCTGTGAAGAATCGAGCGGGATATCTGAATCATCGCCAAATGAAGTATGGGCGCCAGAAGGGATTGTCTCGCCACTTCTCAAGGGTGAATTCGCAAATCGAGACTAATTGACATCTCTTGTCATTGATTGTCAATTATACCTGTGAAGGTCCTCTTCGCAATGGCTGTTTGCACCTATTAAAAAGAGACCTTTCCCTGAAGATGCGTCCAGCCGTAAGTCAAGCCATTCCTCAGGCAGCGTTCTCATTGCAGAAGCCTTCGTACTGCTCATACCACCGCCGCACAATATCGGCACTCATGCCTGGTGCAATTGCCTCGTCGCCACGCTCCAACTTCGCACTCACTTCCTCCATGAACTCTTCCACCGACAGAACACTGGGGTTCTGGTCCTTTTTATTGTCATCCGGGTCATCCCGTTCGCGGTGGAGGTCCGTTGCTACCGAAGGAGGAACAATCTCCACCACTCGCACCTTCTCAAACCCGCTTTTAGACAGCTGCGTCCGAAGATTCATGCTCCAGAAATGGAGCCATGCTTTCGATCCGCCGTAGACGGGATTGATCACTGCAAAGGGCACGAACCCGAGCACGGAAGAGACATTGACGATGAGAGCACCGTCAGGCTTGTTCTTGAAATGCTTCAGCAACCCCAGCGTGAGATGCATGGGGCCACGGATATTGATATCGATCTCTTGATCTGCTCGCGCGAGAATTTCTTGCGGCTCCTCTTCCACAAGCTTCAGCGGCCGCTGCACACCCGCATTGTTGACCAGGCAGTCCAGATCAGGGTGCTCGGATGGCGATGAACGAAGGAAATTGGTCGACGAGACCCGTATCTAGCACGTAGTAGGCTGCAGCGCCAATCTCGCGAGCGGACTCCTTGAGCTTGGACTTGGTGCGGCCGGCGATAATGACTTTTTTGCCCTGCGAGATGAGGTAGGAGGAGAGCGCTTTTCCGATGCCTCCGCCGCCGCCGGTAACAAGCGCGCAGCGGAAGTTTAAGCTTGGTAAAGCCATTGCACGAACTTTGTTGTTGAGATATTGTGGAGATATATTGAAATTACAAGAAGCTGGTTGCTTATCGACTGGATCATAGGATGAGATTCTTGGAAACATCATGATTGAGAAGCTGAAATGAACATGATTGATCTAAAGAAGAGAAGTACTCGGAGGAGCGAAACGGAAAGTATGGCGTGATGACGTAGTTTCCATGGAACTCGGCGTGCCAAAATTCCTCCATTGCCCTCAAGGAAGTCCCTGGCATTTCAGTGTTTCCGGGTCAGTGTGTGCGCAAAAGATTCCTGGTTTGCTCCTAATACGATAGTTTGTATTCCGAAGTGACTCGCGCTGTCCTCACTCAGCACAGTAACCGGCAATTTGACTTGACATGCAACAGCGAGCCTGGTATACCTTGAGATGTGGCACAACTACCTCGTTGCAAATGGGCGATTCAGATACACGGAAAACCTTCGACATGGTAGGCCCTCGACACGGTAGGCCCTCGACACGGTAGGCCCTCGACACGGTAGGCCCTCGACACGGTAGGCCCTCGACACGGTGCATGCCGCATCCTTCGCGATACAGAAGGACATTGCCGCGTCTCTGCCCATCGCCTCTACACATCTTTTGACCGTGAAGGTCCCAGCTACTGCCAGTGATCCTGAGTACTTGATTCGCAGATACCACCAACACAGAGAGACGAGTTTCTGAGCTCCAAAAAAGCGCGCCCCCTTACAAGTCGGATATCGAGGTACTGTGTATGTACTGCGTGGCAGCCTGCTCCAGGAAGAGATAAAAGAGCATAGCTATGAAGCTCTATCCTGGATGGACATTACAATCAAGATCTCTGAGTCGCAGTCCGAGTCAGCAGATACGAGTCAAAGGACTGACAACACTTCAGCCAACCTAGCGCTGCCTGCTTCCAGTGGAACCGCCAATAGCACCGCCTCGAGAAGAGGAATGCCATGTATATCCAGCCTGAATAAAGGTTTCTCTACGGTCTGGACTCAGATTGCTGGTTGGCATATTGCGGCCCTGGCTGCACGCCGGCTTGTTACTCGGTTACGAGCTAGGCATTGCGGACGGCTTGCCTCTACTGCCAGAGTCTGAGAAGCTGCATCTACGACTGCTCAGAGCAGTTCGAATTGAGAGTTGAGGCGAAAATAGCCGAACTTCTGATCGCGCCGTAGAGCCTGCAGTTTATTTATTGGGTGCAAGAGCCATCGATTGAGCTACCGAAGCCCAAGGACGCGACCACCAAGTCGCTCGGTCTGGCATAGCAGACCAACACAGTCAGAATGACAGCTGGCCGAGTAAACCTCCCACGGCCGTTACCTGAAGTATGCAGTGAAAGATATGTCCATGCTTGTCATCTTCTGCATGAGATGGCTTGTTGTCGCGGGCTGATTAGTTGGGGCTTCAAGCTGACTTTCACCAAACACACCGTGCTTTTTCCTGACATCAGTTGTTTGTGGCTATCAAGGTCTCCCTGTCATATGTACGTTCCTGCTACATAAGACTCAGCTGACCATCTCCATGCACTTCGACGTCATCTTATTGGACTTTCTTTTGCTGCTTTGGGGTACTTCGATTGATATAAGCCCACACACCAATCCATCGCCTAAATCTAGGTTTGCGTCTCATGTAAGGGTCAAACTGTGTTCTATACCAGAAGAGAATATATAAGTCACTCGATGTCCCATGTATACTTTCTCACTTTCTCAGCATGTGTCAATGGGGAAATAGCAAGTTGCGAATTCAGATTGTAACATACTGTACATAACTGGTGGTTATAACTAAGCATGGCGAGACAAGGCTTCTTTTCTCTCCTTCTTGCCATTCCTTTACTCGCCCACTGGGCACAGTCATCGAATCCGCAAACATGGGCTTCATTATCAAGTATCAGCGCCGCAACCTGGAACGCATTGAACGCGACTGTCGGCGGACGGCTCCACGAAGGCGCCCCGATGATGAGCCCGTGCTACCCATCCAGTCATGATCCAACCCAACCACTAGATGCAGCGCAGTGCACCGCTGAGCAAGAGCTTCTTCTCAACTCGACTCTGGCGTCGAACGAGTTTCCTTGGTATCACAACGTCAGACACCACAACTACGCATTCACAGCCGATCATTTGTACTTTGCTAAGGTGTGGAAAATAGTCCGTCTGGTCCACCTGCCAAGCCACCGGCGCATCATGCCCCATCCCTTCGTCTCTACCACCCAATACTACTTGCGAGCAAGGCAGTGTTTCTCCGCGATACGTGGAGGTGCGAGGAATAGAGGACGTTCAAGCCACTCTCAACTTCACCAGATTTCACGGACTCCGACTCGTCATCAAGAACACCGGTCATGATTACAAGGGTCGGAGCTCAGCGCCGGATTCTCTTGCGCTGTGGTGTGTCTTTTCTTTTCCTTTGCTGTCCCTGAGATAGGGGAATGTTGACTGGTTCTTAGGACGCATCCATATCAACCCCCCATCCAGCTCCTGAAAAACTTCACTCCAGAAGGCTGTTCGGCCCCGACGGGAAATGTGATCAAGTTCGGGGCGGGACAACAGTTCAAAGGCATCTATAACTTTGTGAATGCACGGGGATATCGGGTCGTGGGAGGAGGTTGCGATAGTGTCGGAGCCGCGGGGGGGTGGATTACTGGTGGTGGGCATGGGCTGATGGCTAATGAACTTGGTGAGTGAGACCCTCGCACGTTCATCTGCAGCTCTGTTGCGCGCATGGGAGTTGACAGTGAGCCAGGTCTCGGGGTCGACAACGTCCAAGAAATCAAAGTCGTACTAGCCAACGGGACATATGCCACTGCGACTCGATGTCAGAATCCTGATCTGTTCTTCGCGCTGCGCGGTGGCGGCGGCGGGACCTTCGGCGTCGTGATGGAGATGAGCACCCTCGTCCATCCGGATCGACCAATGGAAGTCTTGAATGTTTCCTTGACCGGGTTGGAT
Source organism: Aspergillus brunneoviolaceus CBS 621.78 (assembly GCF_003184695.1). Taxonomy (NCBI): domain Eukaryota; kingdom Fungi; phylum Ascomycota; class Eurotiomycetes; order Eurotiales; family Aspergillaceae; genus Aspergillus; species Aspergillus brunneoviolaceus. Next base: position 152,445 of record NW_020290769.1, on the reverse strand, counting down.
CCCTACTCTTCCGCCGCAAAAGATTTCACAACCTTGATAATTGCGAATGCCGAGCGATGGGCTGCGGAGGGATGGGGTGGATCCCTGATTCCGGATTCAACAGATTACGCTTTGATCATAGCCACAGCTCTGCTGGACCATTCGGCCGCGTTGGCGTCCGTGCAGCCGGTGCTGGACTTTGCTCGCCAGTTCAATACCTCGAGCGCAACCCTCTCCTCGGTTGCCGGGTTCCTCGACTTCATGGAACCCGTCACCTCGAACCCTCTCGTACAAATGTCGAAGGTGTCCACCGCCGTCTCGTCGCGGATCATCCCACGCACGTCGTTCCAGAACACAACGAGTCAGGCTCAACTGGCTGAGCTTATAACCCACCTGGTGGTCCTCAACGATACTCTACCAACACCCTCTGCACCTCAAGTAGCGGTTCTTCTCGTCGCGCCAGTGCTATATTCGCAGAATCTACCAAAGGAGGATGAACCCTTCGGACCCGGGGCATCATCAGTCACGCCAGCATGGCGCAGTGGGCTTTGGCATCTCCTCCACATACGTGCCATTGACAGCAGCATGAGAGACCCAGAGCTCATACGACAAGTCTGGCAGAGTGTTTCCCACGCCATGGATCCTCTGCGGGAATTCACGCCCGATTCCGGTGCTTATCAAAACGAAGCCGACCCGTTTGAGCCGGACCCCATCGGTGCGTTCTGGGGCAAGGCAAACTATGAGCGTCTCCTTCGCATCAAAAAAGAGGTAGACCCAGAAAACATGTTCACGGTGCATCAGGGGGTGGGTTGGGACCGGAATGATGGGAGGTATCAGTGTTACCCAGATGTGTAGATACGTCCACGTGGTGAGTGTACTGGGTCGTTCGTTGCCCCGGGCCGCTTGACCGTATACTATACTATTTACTCAAGTACCGTACCTAGCACAGTAACATAATAGAGCAAGTACAATACAGTCCAGTCCCTACCTCCCTTACAGTTCTGGGCTGTGCCTGCCTCAATGCTTTCCCTGAATATGGAATTCCTTCCCACCGACGAAGAACTTACCATTAAACTCACATACACTCACTCACTCACTCCTTCACTTAGATCATACACAACATATTATTCCTCAAAATGTCGAGATATCTAGCCCACTACGAAGCCCAGCTGAAGGCCCTCCTCTCCATATACGGACTTTCCCTCCCGAATATCTATTCATACCTGCGACACCATCACCATCATGATCAGCGACAGCAGCACCAGACCTCTCACTCAACCCGTCGGATCCTGACCCTCGAGCACGAAATCGACAGCGACGAGACGGCCTGGGACATCGCAGCAGCCAAAGGCCGCGCGTTCGTGCGCATGTTCTCCATGCCCACGACCGCGGAGCTCCAAGCCTACCTGGACACCCTCTCGCCGCACCGCCGCATCCCCGCCGCCAGTCCCTGGACCGAGCCCAGCGCTCTGGAGCTCTGGAACTGGACGCCCGAGTATGCCCAGGCGATGTACGACGAGGAGGGATTTGCTCGACTGTTCGCGCGGGACCTCCATGCCCGCATCGAGGATAACGTGTTTGTGTGTATGTCCAACACGGAACCCACCGTGATCGATGGGATGACCTATCCTGTAAGGGCTCTTATTCCTTCCTTCCCTGCGTGCGCGTCTCTCTCGCCCACCTATCTATCTATTTATCAGATAAAAAAAAACAGAGGGTCGCCTTGATCGCTGACCTGCAGGGTTCTGCGTGTGATGGCGTTTCGCGATAGGCAACCGGAGCGTGGTACAGTAACCTCTACAACACGGCCAGCGGCATCATCATCGCCGATAATCTGATGAGTCCGATGGGGGTCTCGAGGATGGGAGCCGGAGAGTTCCAGGAAGAAGGCGCAGGGCTCATAAACTCCCGACTGGCCCCGTCGTGGCTCATCCATCTCAAACAGTGGTCCGACGTCACTTTTCTGATGTGGACGCGCCTCGCCGAGCGGGCGGGCGTGCAAGTCGATTCCATCCGCTATATCTTCCACGCTGGGGTCAGCAACCCACTCACCAAACAGGTGGTCAGGCGGGCGCTGGCGAGGGCGGGCCAGTCGCTGGGCGGCTGGGATCGCGTGGTGACGTTCCCCGTGGAGGATGATAGCATTGGTAGTAGTGAAGAAGGGACGGCGATTCTGGGGACCCCGAATGGTAGCGCCACCGGCTGGTTCATCGCACAGCATCGGGAGCAATTGGGACGGCGGAAGGTGGTGAGTGTCTCGGTCTTCGGGGAGCTGGGCACCCCTGTTTCTACTGAATGTTTGAGTTTGTATTTTACTTTGGATGAGCCGCAGAGGTGATTCGGTCTTTTGGGGACAGTTTTGCTGGGTCTTGTTGGTAGTTAGCATAGAGTTAGAGGTGTTCGGTATAAGACATGGATAATGAATATACGTCTACTGAGATGTCAGCCTGTCAAACTCGTATATCTAGTCTTTATTCCGACAGCTCGGCAATTATGGGTGATGATTCAGGATGGTCATGGATTGGAAATCTCGTATACAAATGAAGCATCCGAAGCCGAGGAGAGTGGATCGTGTTGCGATCAGTCAGCCAAGCAGGGGCGGAGGACAGGACAATGAAAAATTACAGTATTAATACACAGTAGTAGCTACAGGTACTATACCCGGGGTTAAAATTAGGAGAGACTGGCTGATTTAGTAGGAACAGCGTGATGCAGTGCCTAACTCTAGAAGAAAGACTGCATTGCGTGAACCACCCGCTGATCCTGAGTTGTAGACGAAACAACAAATGAGTGTTCTCATGACAAGCACTACCCATAAGCACCAACTACACTAATCCATACCACTCCACAGGATTCAGCCGCCCCATCAGCAAGGCTATACATCCTCTAGAGTATATAATCCCTCGAGGTCCCCACCTCTGTTCCGTTCCCCAAGCACCCTCAATAACCAACAACTCATTCTCCCAATAGACATCACCAACATGGATGTTCACGTTATCTCCAAGCAGGACCCCGCCCACCATGAGGTGCCACCTTCCAGCTCCCCGAACCGACGGAGCCACTTGCGCCCTCCTCCGTCCGGGTGCGCGCCTCCCTCATCGGCCTGACCTCCTCAGCCTGACCTACGCCATGCTGGGCACCGCCTGGAAGTGGTGGGACACATACCCAGTTCCCCGGACCGCGCCGGCCCCCTACAACGACCCAGCCGCCTGGGGGATCGTGCCCGCCTGGGGCTACGCGACCGTTCTCGAGAGTACAATCCCCAACCTCCCGGCGGGCACATCCATCTTCGGATACTGGCCGGCGTCCGGCCACGCGGTGGACCTCCAAATGACCCCCAGACGACCGCACGACGGTCACTGGACGGAAGTGTCCCCGCACCGCCGGGGTCTGTTCTGGCTGTACAACCAGTACACCTCCGTGGTCGACAAAATCCCAGCTAAAGACCCCGAGACCCTGGGCTGGGAATGCGCCGTGCGGACGATCTGGACCTGCGGGTATCTCCTCAGCGAGTACGTTTTCACCCCGTACCCCGCGGCTCATCCGCCACTGCATCCGTGTCCTGGCGTGTCTCCCGGGGGGAGCGAAGGAGGAGGGGAAGGAGGCGCAGTGGACCGCCGCCGAGGACGCCGACCTCTCCCACGCCGTCGTCATCAGCCTGGGCGCTTCGACGAAGACGGGTCGCTCGTTCGCGCACAATCTCGCCTGCAGGCCGGCTGGGACGGGCCCCCTGGCTTTCCTTCAGGTCACCTCGGCGCCGGCCGCGATCGCGGACGCCACGACAAAGCTCGCGCCGCCGTTCCCCACCAAGACCATGTCTTACTCGGATATCGCTGGGGCGGCGGTGGAGGAGTGGCTGGCCAGCAAACAGGCGTCGAAGATCGTCCTGGTCAATTTTGGCCGTCGAGATGGCGGGGTCGAGCAGGTGTTGGGTCTGATCCAGAATAATCCAGCCTTGAAGGCCGCCAGGCTTGTTTTCATCGGCGTGGGATTCCAGCAGAAGGTAAGGTGAACCGTGGGAAACACCCCATTGACACACCTCCATTGATCTTCGAGAGCGAAAGGGCTAATCTGAAGGTAATCAAAGGTTTATACAGTTGAAGAGCTCTTCGGCCTGGGCACTGTCGCTGCCCAATTGGGTATCGTTTAGCTCAACACTTCATCCATCATGGAAGCTGCTCTGGGCGTTGTAGATCCCAGGAAGTTCTATGACGAAGTGGACGAGCGCTGGAATTACTGGCTGGTTAATCGGAAATCCGCTGCCCCTGATCTGCGTATGGTCTGGGGCAAAGGGGTTGTTGGTGGACAGGGCTTGGAAGGAGACTGGGAGTCGCTTTGCAAGAGTCAGTTGAAGCCCGAGGAGGCTTTGGTTTACCGTTTGTATGATGGAAAACAGGCTCGCCATATCTGAAGCGTTTGAATGTGCTCCGAGAGAAGAGACCTGTAATTGATCTATTCTTTAGCTTGGTAAAGAAGAGACGATCTGGAGCGGGAATGCGAACCAATCATCGGTCTGTAGACACTATCCTCTGTGCTTAATTTGATGGCTGTCCAGATTATACGTTGTGCATACATGTAACTTAGCAGATTGTTGCAAGAACTGTAGAATGAATGATTCTGGTTAAGTTACCGGAAGGTTATTTGAGCCAGCGGAGCGGCCGGCCCCAGGCAACGAGGCCTCAGGGCCTCAGTCAGCAGCCCCGGGTCCTGACGCGGTTGTTCCACAAGCCCAAACGCACCCGATTGTATGATTTTGGCCGAGCAGCTTGTGGTGGCAAAAGATCCGGACTTTAATCCATAAATGCAGCAGCGATGGTGCCATAGGATCTTAAGCTCATAGCTCAACATCATAATATAGATTTGCTTCCAGCTCGGCGTATATAGCTCTATAACATCCCGACCAACAGTCCCTCTTCTTGCCTCTATAGCAACCTTCATCAGGCTAAAAAGTTTCCATTTCTCCTACCCCATGCACCTGTTCTTCTACCGCAGGCCATGCCCATCGGGGCAGAGTCCACGTCAACCACCAATTCCCCGCCGCATCCTTACCCATCATCGGCCCGATATTTGTCGGCATGGGGCCGCTCACAGATCCATTCACGGCGATATAGGAAGGTCGTCCCACCGAGTTCGTCCGTCGCCACTCCCCTTCTGCCGTCGACGCACCAATCGAGGTTACTGCCGCCGAGAAGTCGATCTCAAAGAGCCGGCCCTTGTGCCAATTCGACCACGCCATGAGAAGCGTGTTGTAGTCGCCGAAGAGCGTTGCATCAACCCCATTCGCTTCTGTGGCCGCTCGGATCAGCGCCGCCAGGGCTTCTACCTGCGGCTTGGTGCGCTGCTGAACGAGTGAGTGGCGGATCTGCGCGGCCAGCTGGCTGATCGGCATGGCGAGGATTTCACGGACCCGGAGGAAGGTGTAAGCCTGAAAGGTGGCGTTGCCAATGACGGCGACGTTTTTCGAGGGTTCAGCCAGCTCTGGAGGCAGGACAAGAGAGCGGAAGTCGAAGATGTTCATCAACGCGAGCAAGCGGTCTGGGGCCGGGCTCAGCGCTTTGATTGCCACTTTGGTCCACCACGCTAGGAGCACATCACTTTCGCTAAGGAACGGAGCTTGGGAACTAGCGGCATCTCCGATGGTGGTCTTGAGTTCCTCGATCGCCTGAATTCGCATTCCGTCGACAAAGGCTCCGGGAATGCAGAGAATACGCTGCTCTTCCGGGCCCTGCCAGAAATACTCCCAGAGAAAACACATGGTACCGATAATCAAGTGAATTCCTTTGAGTAAGAGGCCTTGATGTAAGAAGGGCTCCGTAGAGGTCGTGCTGCTCAAAGTTTGCATTGGAGTCGTGTCCAATCCGAGGAAAGTCGGCACTTGGTCTTCTTGGCCACGGAGTACAGCTGTCCAGGCTGCAAAGAAGCTGGACATACCCATTCCATCCATGAGGGTGTGCAGGAAGGTAATCGTCAAAATGGTCGTGTCGGTGAATGAGGCAACATGGATGGTGAGCTGGGGTCGGTCCGTGTAGATGAAATCATCTAGACATTGTGGCGCTTGCGCATGGCGATAAAGGGGGATGACCTCACCAGCTAGGCCGAGTACACGGGGTGTATCTGTTGCCGTGGGAACTTTTGACGCTAGAGGATGCTCAGCAGCTTCCATCGGATAATTCTCAGAGGTGAGGATGAAGCCTGGTCGCTGGGGGGTGTATTCCCGCGGGATATGATATTCAAGCTGCCCGGCATTCTGGGAGTCGTTCAGCTTAGATAATCTCTTCTTCAGAGGAAAGGTACGGTACATACATTTCGTCGTAATCGTGCACCTAGCTTGTGCCAATCTCCGCGCTGCAGTAGTCGCATCAAGGATTGATCAAGTGTCTTTATATCGAGCACGTCATCGAAGCGGTAAGAGACATTTAGACAGATATTTTGTTGATATGGCCGGCCATCCCAGAAGCAGAGTGGGACGATGGTGTCGGTCGGTACTGTTACAGGCTGAGGGGGCTTTGCCTTGCGAAAAAGATTGAGAATCCCCATTGTTGCGATTGAGGATTGGAGGGGTGAAAGGAGAGAGATCGAGCAGAAGTGTGCAACGTTCACTTTCAAAACCAGAAGGTTTAGTGATTAATCGGATTAGTGCTTACAGATTCGTACAGCCCGTGGCTGAGTGGAGCCGGCCCGGTTCCCCACAAGGCGAGGCTGGCCGCTGGACTCGCTACACTTTTGACAGTCGGTCGGCTCGGGCCTTGAAATTTCCATTCCATACATTGTAACGCTACGTCATGAATGTTAGCAGAGATGATCTGTATCGGGGAGCGATCAGGAAGACTGTGCATGGTTGTGATGGTTCTGTACCAAGCCTGGTGTTATGTTGTTTCTCCGCCCTGTGGTACAGTACGTTGAAGTTCTCTGAGTTATCAGCTGTAAGCAGAAGGCGAGCAGTAGGGTATGGGACTGCACTTTCGAGGTTGGCTAAGTGCTCTAAGACCAGGACTAATGTCAGTAAGGGAGGTGAGCACTGGACTGGGTTACTTGCGCACTCGCAGAGACATAGTGACACGAAGTGGGCGACGCCTCAAGACATTCAAGATGAAGTCTGAAGGAGATTGCTGCACTTCCAAGGTAGAGGTGTACATGAGCTCGCATTTATAAGTATTGAGAGTCGGAATGAACGCCGAGTGATACATGAGGGAGGAAGTAATGGGTCAGAAAAACAGTCCATCTCAAAATGTGCGTGCTGACATCAAAGATTTATGATCCTCTTGGAGTGAACCGTAGTGTTTGTGTATGTACGTCTCAACCAGGGTATACTCGTGCTAAATCTGCGAATTGCTGTGCCTCGCTGCAACTTGTTATCTCAAATGAGAGTTCCTGAGCCTTGACTAGGTAGGTAATCATGAGAGGCTCACAGTGGCTTCAAGCTGCTCCCCGAAGTCAGGACCCTTAAGCTTGCAGCGGTAGATAGTTGTGTTTCTCGCCTCATTCTGACAACGAGAGGAAGATGTGTCTCCGGCTACCAGCTAATACTACAGGTACCCCTCGCACCTTCCCTGCATGCATGTTGTTCAGTCTAGGCCCGACTAACTTACCCCTTGATCTAACCATATCTCGGTATCAAGATAGCTCTGCTCGAACAAGACAGCTTCAGTAACATCTGCGATTTATTCCCAACGTACATACGCTAACACAATATCCATCTCATACAAACAGATAGGTCTTCCTTTTCTAGAGATAAACAAACAATATGCTGGCATCGTCTTACCTCTTTTTCCCAGACAAAATGCATCATGCTAGAACCTGATCGAGCTAATCGTACCTTCCCGAAGCTCACTTGATACTTAGCACGAGGCACCTTGAAGCCGTCTTCCTAACTAGCTTAGCAGCCCCATGTTATCCCGGAGTAGATAGATTGTATAGCCAGCCCTCCCCGCCGTCAGCGAGTGCGTATCATGACGCTGTGATGACATCCTACAGCCTCAGAAGCCAGCAAAAAAAGATCGCCGCGACTGGGACTCGAACCCAGAATCTGCACTCCACACCGCTAGCATAAGGCTAGTACGGGGGCTCTGCAATGTTAATACCACTACACCACCGCGGCTGTTGTTGTACAGTAGCAGTAGCAACTAAATCATAACCCAGCGGCCGTAAGATGTTTTGGGCTGTTCCTCGCTGGTATCTGGACATTCTGGTAGTCAAACGAGTGCACTATAGAGCTTGATGCTGTAGCTATTTAACGAAATACATATGAGAAGATCTTACAGGTTGTTCTTGTGGAGGGAAGGCTTTATCACTCCTAGTATAGAGTGGAGAACGGGATGCAGGAGGATCTCCACTATAGCTGCCGGGGGACCGGGGCCCCACACAGTGGGGAATATGCGAGTTTTAGGCAGTCACTTCGAACATCGTTTCTCCGTGCTGTGAGAAGCTCGAGAAACGTCTGTATCGTTGCCTATAGCGACAGTGGCTTGATAGATGAAAAACAGCCAGCGAGAAGCCTCAAGGGCCATGGATTCGGTTGTTTTTGCTTTGAATATATTTCTAAGATAGGACGATGAGTCATGGTCACATGGGCTTGTAGCTCAGTGGTAGAGCGCTCGCTTCGCATGCGAGAGGTCAGGGGTTCGATTCCCCCCAAGTCCATTTTTTTTGGGGTCAACTGAACCTCAAATTTTGGGACGAAAAGCGCCGCCGCCGTTTCTCGTGTAAAGTAAGAGATGCGATGCCATTTCATGTCATGTCTCGTTCGCAGATGCTATTATAGTATTCAATCTGACAGAAATGGAATTTGGTTGTATCCATTCTAGCCTACCTCTCACCCGTACTTGCCACCCATACACGGCCCTACTTTACATAGCCCTATGCGTGCTTTAGCCGAGAGCGGTGCTTGAGGTTAGGTGTGGCCTAATGTACTTGCTACGAGGTGACAGGATAGAATCAGGAAGGCTTGTGGTACTCGTGCCCATTTGCAATACGAACATTCTCCCGGTAGGTAGTAACTACACCTCACATGGCATGCTTTACCAACCATCTCTTCAAGCAACAAGGCCTGTCTCTTTTAGGCACTGTCCGTTTGGCAGCAACTACCATTAAATTTGAAAGTACCACTACTAGCCTTTTTGAGTTACCAACTACTCTTAATGTCACATGACCACGAGTTACCTTACTGGGTAGCCTAATAGCTGTACCTGTTGATCTCCCATCTGTCCCTGAATACATGCAGATAGCGCGGGGCTCCGCTTGACAACCCACCATGTCAACCGCCCAGACCAAAGCCCTCACAACCGTCGAGATCCTCGAGAACATTCTTCTTCATGTGGATATCCAGTCCCTCCTGACATCCGCTCAGCGCGTCTGTCATGCATGGCACGACCTCATCTCCACGCCTTCCCTGCAAAAGCACCTCTTCTTGACCCCAGACTGGGAGCGACCGCAACCACAGCGCAACCCGCTTTTAGTCCATGTTTTTCCGGGCTGGTTCAGCATTAGACATGGTGTCGATCCTGACTACCGGAAGAAGGTCGGGCGCGACGGCCTCAACCCCCGCTGGGATCTGACGCAACCCGACCAGAAGGCGTCCTTCATCCGGAAAGAAGCCAGCTGGCGGCGCATGCTCGTGCAACAGCCTCCAATCCGGGGGTTGATTTCTTTCACGAGAAGGAGTGCCCTAGGTGGGGATTCGATCGAGGGCTTGCCTTATATCGAGCATGATGATGAGGACGAGGACGAGCATGATGCTGAGGATGCTGCTGCTGCTGAGGATGCTGAGGATGCTGAGGATGCTGAGGATGCTGAGGATGCTGATGACGATGAAGATGCTCCTGCTCCTGCTGCTCCTGCTGCTTTTGCTGATGATGATGATCTTGATGACGATAATGATAGCGATGAAGATCTTTCCCCCTTCACAGTTGGACCACCGACGGAGCCTCTCCGAATGGGGAAGCTGGTGGACGAGGCCCCCAGCACCTCTTTACATGCTGATGTTCTGTGGGATACCAAGGACTATCGACTTCACCGTGATATGTTTCTTCGCAGCAGGAAGCGAGATATCCGGATGCTGCGCAGTGCGCTCAGGAGGAGTGGTATGATCGTGCTCTTGACTGAGATCGTGCAATGTGCCATGGGGAAGCCGCCTCCGCAGATCGCATGGAGGGAAAGCCAGAGGCGCTGGTGGGCCGGGATCGAAGAGCCTACGAGACGCGATGGGGGTCATCTAGCCAAGAGGCAACGTTGCTGTTGAAGGTGATTTCATTATCAGACGTCGCCAATTTCTGGAATAAACTCGATAGACTGCCAAGAGGCTCATCTCATGTGCACTGCCGGAACGGCAAGGACAAAGTGTGTTAGGAGACCATGCTGCCTGGACCCGTTGAGAGGGATCATAAGTCAACTCCACCGTACCCTTTGCAGATGGTCCACCGTGCGGTGACCGAGTCGCAGCAAACAGTGGCTAATGTACGGTGTGAGGCTGGTGCACATGGAAGACTGGCATGGTTCCAACAAGATTAGATTTGTTGCTACTATTCGGTTATAATGAGGGCTGAGTTAGGGTGTCTATTATTTAGAAGTTTTCTCAGATTTTGCCATAGTCCGAACCCTACGAGCCCTGCTTATTGACAGGGAACCCAGTCATTCCAAATCTCCGCCTCCAGCAAAAAGGAGGTTTTCGGCGTGCAACTTGCGTAACTCATTCCGTCTATAACAATTACCTCCACTCAGCACGTACCTCATGCTCCATTCTAGCAATAGTTCCGCCCATCCCCAGCCCATTCGCCATGAAGATACCTCAACTAGCAAATAGTGTACCACACATCTCGAAAAAGCGAAAGCAGCCGTCAACGGTCATGTTCTATCACGACCAACTGTATTCCTGTCCAACCCCTTCGATGCGGAATAAGCCAGGGCTACCCAAAAGAATGATAAGGATGATAAGCCATCCCTCAAATAGATATAGGAAAATAAAGATTTCAAACATCTTCCTCCGTCTGATCGGTGTGATGTCGACCATCTAGACGTAAATATGAGAATGGACTCTGGAAGGTCGCGAGCTTATAGCTCTTCTTCCTCAGTAGCCATGGAATCATGCGGTGGATGGTTTACACCCGTACTAGCCGCCGTAGTCCCAGTGGGGTTTGGAGGATTATCGTTACTGATCTCGTGCGACAAACCTGACTCCATTCGTCGACGCATCACATCTTCATCCGCTTGTGATACGCTAGCTCGCTGTTTCTTTAGAGGGCTGCCGATGAATTGACCATCAACCGCGTTAGCCGCTGGCTTGGGAGCTTCAGCAGCGGCAGTTGACGGAGGTACAATCGGAGGTGTTGTGGAAAGATTAGAAGACGGAGCTGACTCTCCGGGCGCTCGAGGACTTCCAGTGTCCGTCGGAGGAGTGTTAGTGGCAAGCGACGCCGACGAGTGCTGCCGTTTGAGCTGAAATGACTGTTAGTTAGGCAAACAGAGACGAAGCACGAAGCAGGATTGACTCACCTTAATTTTACGAATGCTCTCCGCCAATTCGCCCTGCTGCCTGAGATCTTCCGGAGACAGATGGACATCATCGTCCTTGCCCTCTTCGGCGTCTGCTTTACCAAGGATGGAATTCTCGTCATCGTCATCACTATCCATGTCATCATCGCCAACAGTCTTGCTACCCTTCTTTCCTCTCTTATGGTTTTCTGTGCTCTCTCGGAATTTCAGGAAGCCAACGGTGCCGCCAGGCTTGAGCGGGCCAAGATTGGAAAAATCTGGTTGTATCGACCGACGTTTTACAGACCCAGGAGTTTCCTGCGCCTTGGCATCCTTGAGGATCCCCATCTTCTGAAGTTGCCCTAGTTCAAAGTCAGTTTCGACGGCTACTTGGCAAACCGGGGGATTACTTACGCTCTCCGCGGTACATGAACGTGAAGGTGGCGTAGGGTTTATCAGACGCATCAATGCTCGTCACAGTTTGCGTACTAATTGTCTTGGGGTCGAGTGTTTTCGGCTTAGCAAAGCTCGTGGTGTGGTCAACGTTGGCGTCCGATGCGCCGTTGTTGTTGTCATTGCCGCCTGAGACATCGTCGTCGTCATCGTGCGCATCGAATTGAGGCGAGTACTCTCCCCGTTTGACCTCACCAGAAGCCAGAACACGAAACAGTGCCACCTTGATCTGCCCTGCAGACTCAGGGATCGGATCATCATCGGAATCAGAGAATGACATATCGTCATCAGAGACATCTTCCAGGGGGGATTTCGAATTATCTCCGTAGCGCATTATGTCTCTCTCCTTCCGTGACTTTGTATCCGTGTCCATACCGCCGCTTTCTTCACGTTTCAGGCGACGCTTTTCCATTTTCTGTCGTCGTCGCTCAATCTTGGCTGCCGCATCTTTGCCTTCCAGGTCTAGACCATTCAACCATCTCTCCAGTCCGACCTCACGGAACAGGAACTCTCGTTCGGCCAGACCGCCGCCCTCGGAGTCCGGGACACTAACCCATCGAGAGTTGACCCAAGTCTCCTCGCCTCTCCGCAGGAGCGTAGCCACCTCCTCCTTCTGTCGGCCGTCGAAGTAGATGTATGCAGCGACCGTCTCGTTTGGCGAATTGGTCAACGGCTTGTAGGGAATCACCATACTAGAGTATTGCCCCCGCTCTTCGGTCGGACCGGGAAGTCCTCCAACAACTTTAGGCCTGGGTGCGGGGTTGTCGGGTGTCGGTTTCGGAGCAGAATAAGGGACATCTTGACCGGGGTTCAGGAGTGTGATGGAGATGGCGAAAGTCGACTGTTCTGGTCGACCCGATCCGGAGTCAGGTAGCTTTGGAGGGGGTACCGGGATGTAGCAAGCTATGCGAGAGGCTCGAGACTGACGTTGGATCGAGTATTCGGAGATCGGGCCATCCGGAGTGTGTATACTCACGGCGAGACCCTTGAAGCAGGGCATGACGGGACAAAAAAGATAGCAGTAAACACAGGAATTGAGAGAGAGTCGTCGAAGAATAAGGTCAAACCGGACTGGATGAAAGAGAAAAGGAGGGGGTGGGAGAAGGGAAAGTGGTGAGGGGTGAGGGCGCGCGTGTGATTGTGCGAAGGTGAGCTGGTCGTGTGTTGTGGAGGCGGTCAGGATCGAAGTAGTGAGTTCGGTGTGTGTGTCTGCTACCGCCAGCCCCCGGCGGGGATATAGAATGACCGAAACAGATAGATCGCGGAGATGGACGGCTGCCCCGAGGTTGTCGCTCAAGTCTAGCGCAAGCTCGAGGTGAGGGAGAGGCCGATCGCGTTCGAATTTCGTAGAGATTTATCGCTATGCGAAACGCAGGCATATAGTATTAGCCGTGCAGTATGATGACAGAGACGGAGGGAGAGGGAGAGGGGAGGGGAGGGGAGGGGAAGGTTGACGGGTGTTGACGCTGATCAAGAATAAGTGGGTGGGCTGGGGAGTGGGAGGAACCATCCAAACATACCAAATTTGGTTGATTCCTGGGGAAAGGCTCCGGTTCAGTGTTGGCGAACTCGAATAAAGAGAGATATCCAGCAAGAAAACTTGGCCTTATTGACCAAAAGGCGAGTGTGGAGCAGGACAAAAAAAAAGGAGAGAGGGGTTGGTTGGGTGATGGGAGGATGGAGAGAGAGAAGTGTGTGAGAGAGAGGCAAAGGCAAGGAAGAGAGGAGGGCCTTTGAGGGGAGGGAAGGAGGAGGGATGAATGTGGAGACTGGAGAGAGAGAGGTGAGGATCACCGCCGGCTGGAACTCCGCCTGCTTCCTTGGATCACTTCCGCCTCCCCCTTTGGCTCGTCTTCCCTGATGTCAACCTGATGTATGCTGTCTTCCACGTCAGAACAGTCGTGTTTATTTAATCACGATACTACGCGAGCGATCCTCAATTTTCGGTACTATATCTGAAACTATACCTTGAGTGACCTTCCCGTTACTACTCTCTCTGCATTTTTACTCTAAAGGGCCAAAAGACCTGTTGGTGAGATCGATTCGACGGACAGCCTATGGTCTAGTCCGCTTCTTTCGCCATGTCCATTCCAACAACTATCACGGACTCTGCGCGTTATCTCTAGAGCCCTCGTCGTCGCGCCTCCTCTCGAGCGATATTAGCCAGATCAGGAAAGTCTCGGTGGAGGTTGCTGAAAAGCACCTCGGCCTTTCGTCGCTTCTGTTCTTCCACCTGCTTCTGCATCTCGGCGACCTTTTCGAGGAGCTTCGCATGCGAGTCAACAAGCGATAGGTCCAATAACTCTGCTGCATACTGGCGTAGCGAGTCCAGCTTTCTCTCGAGAGCGGCGATGCTGATATCGCCTGTAAAAGAGTATGGATTGTCTTCTGGTGTGGTAGACGCTATAGAGGAATGGTGGGAAGGCAATGCGCGCGGAAGCTGTTGCGCTCGATCTGAGTCACGGTCTTCCACTAGGTCACTGATGCGAAGTTGTCCCTTTGGGGCTTGGATTCGCACAGAGGCTAGCTCCGCCTGCTCTGCCGGGTTGTCCCTGATTTGGGTCAAGGTCTTGGTCTGTTGAATTCCCCCCGACTCATGAGTCCGAATGTCGGGGGAAGCATGAGGCCCATCATTCTGCTGTCCTGGTCTAATGACATCCTCGTTGAAGTGAGTTTTCGGTCGCTTCCCACTCTGTGAAGCATTATATGGCTGTGGAGATGCGTTCTGGGCCGCTCTTTTGCCTCTCCTCTGGTCAAATACATTATCGACAAAACCGGTAATGCGCCCTCGTTGGTCGACTGGTTTCACCCGGGCTCGCACAGGCTTGTCCTTACTACGATACGGCTCGGCAAAGTGGCAACACCGACAGTTGCACACCTGCGAGCACTTCGGGCAGATCCAAGAATCTGCATCTCTGAGATACGGCATCAAATCAATATCGAAGTGTCTGTGGAGCCCACGAAAACAGAAGAAGGCATCACATCGTGAGCATGTCATTCCTTTCCAGACCGAATGACTATCACGGCATAGATGGCAAAGTCGCTCCTATTCCGATTGTCAACCAGTTATTACGCCTTGGTGAGGTCTGCAGGAGGCTAGTTTACCGTAGACTGCTTTCGTGCAGTGGCTGCTGCTGCGGCCAATGTTCCCAAAGACTTTCGACTGAAGAAAGCAACCATTAGCTAAGAACAAACTTGGTTGTGAATTGATTGAGAAGGAGGCTAGGTGACTGTAAAAGGTTGCATAGAAAGAAGAGAAAGAGAAAGGCCGTAATGAAGGTAGGCAGTGTTTCTTAAAAATTTTGTGTTCAAGAACCAAAATATTCGAGGGTTCGTACTTTGTACGCGGGGGACTTGAAGACTGCTGTGCACCTAACTTGCTTCGCGCACTGCTGATGACATTGTTGCAGTAGTCCCTTGGAAGAAGCTCAGCCCAAATAAAATTGCTGAAGTGTTTACAGCTGCGTCCAGACACGAAGCACTTGAGACATAGGTCAAAATCTCCACACTGCTCGCAGTGCAAATGACGATTCCAGATCGTCAAGCCGCAAAAGTTGCATTCGACCACCGCACCTTGAGTGTCTATAAGCTTCAAATGTACACTTGGTTCATTCTCTATGTCTTCATCCTCGATCATCTGCTGGAAGAGATTTAGAAGAAGGGCATCGTCTTCTGGCCGGCAAGACCCGCTTTTAAGTGCATGTAGAAGAACCAAAGGTACCCGGCCGGTATCTGCATGACATAGCTGTTGATAAACGGGCTGAATATAGTCGAAGAAATAGGTGAGTGAAGAGCTGTGCATTATGTTCCACACCACTTTAGTAACCAGAAAATTGACATTCCAGACCTGGTGAGCAGTGGCAGGAGGAAAAACAACCAAGTCCCCAGGAAACTGATCAGCGACATAAATGGGAAAATTCGCACGACCTAGCTGGGTAACTGTGACGTTCGCCCAGTCCGTATGAGGTGATTTCCCGAGCTCTTGCATGAAAGCATCATACTGGGTTTGTGCATGTTTATCCGTGCCAAAACATATGGACCCATGCCCGCTTCCTAATTGCGAGCTAAGAACTTCTGTGTATAATGATGATTGAGGTTGTGTGTATTACCTTGGGATTCGATAAGGAGGTTCAGCGCAGCTGTCCCACTGAAGCATCGATGAAAGCCAGAGCTATCCGTAGCCTATGTGTTAACTGATCGAGCAGCGTGGCAAGGTCCTGACATCCAACTTACAACGAATTTTGAGTACCGACATATGCCATCAAAACCTCTGGAGCAATTTCTTTTGGTAGTACTCGGAACAGATCAAGAGTGCCCAAGTGCCTTAGAGGCGGCGGCAAAACAGAGTCCAATGCACGAATCCAATCTTTGGGGCATTGTAGATCCTTGGCGTAGAGGCTTCGAAGCGAGTCTGTGAGCTGATGGAGCTAGCCCTGGAGGATATAATAGGCCACATACAAATCTCGTCCAATGCTCGGGGGTGGGTGGTCTGCCTGGTACAAAATCTCCTGCAGTCGCAGCTTTATATCCCGCCCTGTAGAGCAATTCCTAACCGGTATCGCTTGAGTACCGAGACCGTCCTGTAAGCTGCAGAACTTCCCGAGGAAATAGTTGCTCGACCGCCACATACCTCTCGAAGCTGACAAGGCGGCCAAGGTTCCATTATTCAGGATCGAGTTATCCCATCTGCTAGTTGTATTGAATCCACGAAGTACGAAGGGTTTTCCTTCCTGCAATTTGCGATTCAGCCACTCATGGGCCTGGTCGTCCGACAAGCTCTCGATCTCCTGGACTGTGTACTCGGAAAATGGGACAAACGGTTCTCCTGCTCTCAGGAGAGCCTGTGCGGACGTTATCTCCGTAATCGGTAGGTAAGACATATAGAGTACCTTATAGAAGAAGCATTGCAATGCGCGTATGCAAAGTAAAGCACTAGCGGTATTGGCTAGAGGTCCTTATCTGGTTCAAATCAGTTGTCTCGGAATCCAGCCTGGAGCATTTGACAGACCGCCACGTGATACTCCACTGCAGGGTGAATCTAACCGTTTGTGGAAGTGTCTCATTCAAGCCCGCGATCCTGGCAGTGCGTCTCGATGTATAAAACCCCCATAGTTTCAGCTTAGATCGAGACCGGGCTGCCCGAGTGACTTTAGTTCTTTATGAAGAGAGGTTGATCGTTCGATGAGAGTCAATACAGATATATGGTCATGGGTCAAACAAGTACAGACTTGGCGCATGCGTTGTCTTGTTTCCAAGGTGTACATAGCACGGAACTTGGGCTATCTCTCAACCTCACCTGTCGGCCTGACGGTCACTCTCTTTGAGCTCATCATTTGATCATCTGGATTAGCAGGATACGAGAGCAATAAGGTAGCTAGAATCGATTTTCGATGGCATTGCCTCCCCGGTCACGTGTCATGACGCCTCAGGAATGAGATGCCGATGCCGATGCCGAGAGACCGGCGTCGGCGACATGGGCTGCGAGATAAGATGCGTGGGGCAAATGAGCCTGATTTTGTGTTAACCTCCCCAGAGCCGTCATATTCCAGGGGCCCTGCCGATATGAAGCGCAGCTACGAGGTATGGCCAGTCAACTCCTCTTCTCGATTCAAATTTTCTTAAGCAATGCTAGAACGCTCTGAAACTCCTGGAGAGCCGCCGACGAAAAGCTCGGCCAAGAGCGCCCGCGCTGGTCCCAACAAACCAAGATGCAGCGACCCCGACTGACAACCAAGCATTGCGGGGCGTGCCTAGCTTGGTTGGAATGGAAGACTGGTTGCGAAAATTAGGGCACTCGGTAAGGACTGTTCAAAGCTAGCATCGCATCACGCCACAATGGTTTCTTCTTACATGAATGCTGTTAGGACAATGATGTGAACGGCCTCAACATCGTTCATGTCGCCGGTACCAAAGGGAAAGGCAGCACCTGTGCATTCACCCGCTCCTTCCTTCGCACCCATGGGTTGCGCACCGGATTCCCTCAGAAGGTCGGGCTTTATACTTCGCCTGATTTGCAGTGCATCCGCGAGAGGATCCAGATCAACGAGCAGCCGATACCGGAGGAGCTATTCACTCGTTACTTCTTCGAAGTATGGGAAAAGCTGGAGACTCCTAGTCCAGAACCTAGTGTCCTTCCTGCCAGACAGCCGCGCTATCTTCAGCTTCTCGCCCTTCTTGCGTTTCACACATTCATCAGAGAGAATGTTGATGCGGCTATATTCGAAACGCACCACGGCGGAGAATATGACGCCACAAATGTCATTCAGAAGCCGGCGGTGACAGCTATCACCGCTCTCGGTATGGATCATGTTGCGCAGCTTGGCCCCACGATTGAGAACGTTGCTTGGCATAAATCCGGGATTTTCAAGCCCGGCGCACCTGCGTTCTCAGTCTCGCAGGGGGAAGATCCCGCCGAAGTGCTGCGCCTTCGAGCTGCTGAAAGGCAGACCACTTTGACATTTGTCTCGACGAATGACTCGCTTCCGGTCAATAACAAGACTCTTAGTATCCCTGTGCAGCGCCTGAACTGTTCTCTGGCTCTTGAGCTAACTAGAGCCTGGCTAAAAATCAAAACGCCAGAGCATACATTGGACGAGTCAGACATTGCCGGTGCTGTGGAAAATTTTAAGTGGGCTGGTAGGTTTGAGATCATCGAGGATGGAGAATCTCGGTGGTTCATAGATGGGGCCCATAACACGTTGAGTCTCGGACAAGCGGCTGCATGGTTTGTCTCAAACACCAACACGCCTGCAAGAAATCTGCAAGTCGGACCACTTCTCGTAGTCAGACAAAGTAAGCTGACTCCAGAACCAGATGCCGCATTCTGATTTTCAGTCACTTCTCGGAGGAGCGTGACGGGGTTGACCTTGTCGAGTGTCTGGCGAAGGCGCTTGCGGAATTGCGGGCTATGCCGGAATATGTCATATTTACCACGTACGAAGAGAGGGAAGATGGATCCACCAGAATAGGCGAGTACCGCAACAACTTCGCTGGCTGATCCAGAGCTGACATCCATGATAGATAAAACTCTCAAAATCCCGGAGACCCCATCCCCAGATATGTGCTCCATATATACTTCGTTGTGGAGACAACGCGATGCCAAGGCCTCAGTCTTGAGTGAAGCAACTATCGAGGGCGCGATCAAACTGGCCAACAGAATCGGCGCTGCACAAGGCGGTGCTCAGATCCTCGTGACTGGCAGTCTTCATCTGGCTGGAGGTGCTCTCAGCATCTTACGGCCTCAAGTATAACTCTGCTTATGCTGCTCTCTGTCGAAAGAGATGCGATAGACCATTGTAGATATTTATTTACCATTAGATAGATCACTGCCAATAGCCACTGAATTTAGCATCTGAGCAGCTTTTCGCGCAAGAAGATTCTTAGAGTCTAGCTTCCCTGATCTTTTCAAATAATCTGGCCTTCGTGATGTAGGATCGATAGGCTGAAGTCATCTAGTTCTAGCTATCAATACCATAAGATCGATATATTCAGCGTGGCTTCGAGACATGCGGAGGATGTCACCAATAAGACCTGTCTAAGCCTAACCAAGCTTCACTTACATGGCGCCATAACCCTGGGCGGGAGCATTGGAGGAAGCTTAATTCGCTGTTTGTTAATCATCGCAGGCTTAGTCATTATCTCTGGATTGAGACATTGAAAGGTATTTGGCCCACCATACTTGCCCACCTAGACAATAATGCACCTTTCCTGAAGCATTCACTCGGGACAGCGACCAGTGCTGACACACCTGATCAAAGGCACGCGGGGCGCGCTCAGCCAAAAACCCAAGCACTTTGCCATCAACCAGCGGTCAGGCTTTGATGCCTTCAAAGACGACCCTGGCCCTGTCCTGATCCAGAGTTATTCGATCCAGTGACACTTCGTGTTTCGAAACGGCTAGGTGCGTGGCCTGCACTGTACTGCACCCCTGCAGGCCTCCAGCGGAGCCTTCGTTGGATAAAGAACCGTTCTGAGACTCGCTTCCATAACCTTGGATCGGCCTCGATGAGTCTGTGGCCTGTCATTGTGGATTCTTTGATGGGGCCCCGGATTTGGGTTTGCACGTGAGTCTGGATCAATGAACCAGAGACGAGAGGGTTGTCCGAACGAGGAACGTCAAAAGAGGTAGATCTAGAGACTGGAAATCCGAAGCATACGGCAATCCTGATAGTAGATCAAATGGTTAGCCAGTCATGGAAGCGACGGAAGAGCATAAACTTAGGAAGACTTGAGCTCGAAAATTAGCTGATCGTAACCGTGTCGTGTTGAAGCAGTTGTGTATCCCCGTGGGGTCAATCGTTCAGGCGGGGGGAGCCACCGAATCAGTGGTCTAGTCTTTCGGGGTCACACCAGTTCCTGTGCAAGGCTCGCATCAGGATTGTTGGAAGTAAAAGATAGAGACCTTGCTGGTAAGATTCCGATTGTGTGGTTTGTTAGAAATCTGGTCCACCGCCAGTCTCTGGTATGCAAGACTCGAGTGTCGTCTTTCGTGTCACAACGGGAGGCGGCCATCGTCCTCGCATGGCGAATAGAGATTGAGGATTTGCGCAAAGAATACTGTAGTGAGAATTCGAGACCATTGATCCATAAAGAAAGAAAAAAGGAGAGACGAATGCTATGTTTTGGTACGTTCTCAAAGCGACAGTTCTTAGCAAAGAGGAGGGCTCATGGTGGCAAGCCGTACGTTGACGTAGTTTCAAAGCAGAGTCATTGGGTCGGACTTTGTGTTTCTTGTGTTTCTTGTGGTGAGTGTCTACAGCATAGTCTTGGTACAGTACTTTCTCCGCCAGATAAAGCATGTCACCCCTCACAGACACCCGGCTGACACTGCCAAGTATCTTACTAGGTATCTTCCGACTGGTAACCGTGATCTGGAACCATTGTCCGAGAGACCTGGGGAAGCCGGGGTGGGTTTATCTTTCATGTCAGATCGACATCACTTGACTTGAATGTTCTGAGAATCTGTCTATACTTTGTTTTGCCTTTGAGAAGTCTTGTATCTGCCCAACATATCCGGTTCATTGGAGATGAAGACAGTGTCTCTTTCTTCTATAGGTGCACTATCAGACACAGAACCCTTAGCAGGGTCACTGGAAGTAAATCATACCACTGCATCACTATCAGGAATTCTAGACTGAGTGGTAAAGTTGTTAGCCCCGTGGTTTCTTCCCCGCGAGGGGAGGGGGTGTTTAGCAGCTGCAGTGAATGTAACCAACCCGCCGGGGTCGGATCCGCCCTCTCACCATTTGCACTCTTTGTCCGTCCCTCTACCATCTTCTTGTCTCGCCTTCCCATTTCTTTCCTTTCCTTACTTCTTCCTCTCTTCCTCTTCTTTCTTTTCTTCTTCCTCTTCTCATCATCTCTCCCATTCCCCCCCACCCCTCCCCCCCAACCATTCCTTCCTCTGTCTACCTTCCTTCCTTTCCTCTTCTTCTTCTTCTTCTTCTTCTCTTCTCTTCTCTCTTAAGTAGGTCTCTCCTTTCTATCTGTCCACATTCTACATATCAGCTGTCTTCATCCTACCTTAGCCCTGTAGCTCAAGACACTCGCACATCTGTGTTAGTCCTGACCAACACTATGGCAAAGGAGGAAGGGTCTCAGATTCAGTCGGTCGACGCGGAGGTTGACCAGAGGTAGGTGTTCCTGTATCCCGGCTGACTTCTTGTATCATTCCCATGTTGACTGAGATGTACAGCCTTGGTACTGAGCCTGAAGCAATGGAGAAGGGCACTGCTGAGCACATCAATCTGAACAACAATGTCACTGCCAAGTAAGTTGTCCTGATATTTTGTGGTACTACGATCCACACTGCAGCTGCTAACTTGAAACTAGGATCAAGAATCCCCTTGCCGACTTGACTCCCGCTCAAGTGGTTCGTGATGTTGAACAGTTTGCTGAAGAGTTTCAGTTGACTGAGATTCTTCCTGATCTGAGAAAGGGTGCTCTCGTGGCACGCGACCCTCAGATGTATGCTTCTGTGCCTGATATGACCGATGAGGAGATTACTGCCGTTCGCAACGAGACAGCACACAAGTGGAGACAGCCTCGTGCTTTGTACTTCAGCATCGTTCTCTGCTCCATTGGAGCTGCTGTTCAGTAAGCAATTGCATCCCACAGAAATATTTCCCACCCAGCATTGAAGTTCAAATGACTAACACACGAATTCAGGGGGTGGGACCAAACTGGAAGTAATGGTAAGTAACGGCTATAAATCACATATTCTCTATCAGCCTATGACTGACTGGTCGGCTCTTCCAAGGTGCCAATCTCTCCTTCCCCGTTGCTTTGGGGATTCCGGAGAAGGGTCCCGATGCCGCTAGAAACCAGTGGCTTGTTGGTCTCATCAATGCGTATGTCGCCCTTGGCCCTTCTGCGCTTGCTACTATAAACAAAAGCCAAGAAGCTTACCTACGTCTCAAATAGAGCTCCGTTCATTTCCAGTGCCTTTCTCGGTTGCTGGCTGTCTGACCCTGCCAACAAGTATCTCGGTCGCCGTGGCGCCATCTTCATTTCTGCTATTTTCTGTCTTCTTTCCCCGATCGGTTCAGCCTGTGCTCAGACCTGGCCCCAGCTTTTCGTTACCCGTCTCTTGCTGGGGCTGGGTATGGGACTCAAAGCGGCCACTATTCCCGTGTTCTGTGCTGAAAACACCCCGGCTACTATCCGTGGCGGTCTTGTGATGTGCTGGCAGCTATGGACAGCTTTCGGTATTCTCCTTGGTTGCTCGGCAAACCTTGCTGTCAAGAACACAGGCGATATCTCGTGGAGACTTCAGCTGGGATCTGCTTTTATCCCAGCCGTACCTTTGCTTCTCGGGGTTTATTTCTGTCCAGAATCCCCTCGTTGGTACATCAAGAAGGGCAAGCTTCGCAACGCATATCAGTCTCTGCGTCGTTTGCGCAATACCGAATTGCAGGCTGCACGCGATTTGTATTACATTTATGCTCAGATCAAGATCGAGCAGGACATTTCTGGTACGGGTAATTACATCAATCGTTTCGGAGAACTGTTCACTATTCCCCGGATTCGGCGTGCCACCCTCGCTTGTTTCACAGTAATGATCGCACAGCAGATGTGTGGTATCAACATTGTCGCCTTCTATTCGTCTACTGTCTTCCAACAGGCAGGGGCCAGTGTTACCGGGGCTCTTTTTGCCTCCTGGGGATTTGGTCTTGTGAACTTCCTTTTCGCCTTTCCCGCTGTGTCCACTATCGACACTTTCGGTCGTAGAACTTTGTTGCTCTTCACCTTCCCAAACATGGCCTGGACCTTGCTGGCTGCCGGCTTCTGCTTCTACATCCCGGAAGAGTCCACTGCTCACCTGGCATGTATTGCGCTTTTTGTCTTCATCTTCGCTGCATTCTATTCTCCAGGGGAGGGTCCTGTTCCGTTCACCTACTCCGCCGAAGTTTTTCCACTGTCCCATAGAGGTAAGTCTTCAACAATATATACATATCATTATATGCTTACCCCTTCTCAGAAATTGGAATGTCCTGGGGTGTGGCAATCAATATGGGCTGGGCTTCGGTCCTCTCCATCACCTTCCCGCGCATGCTTGCAGTGATGACCCCAACTGGTGCCTTCGGATTCTACGCGTAAGTCGCTCCGTGCATGGTTCAAGGACCTAGCCCTTAACTCATTACATTTCAGAGCCCTCAATATCACTGCGTTTGTTATGATCTTCTTCTGGGTCCCCGAGACCAAGCAGCGGACTCTCGAAGAGCTCGACTACATCTTCGGAGTGCCCACAGCCATGCACATGCGCTATCAATTGTTCCAGGTGCTCCCATGGTGGATCAATCGCTACATCTTCCGCCGTCGCGGTGCTCACCTTGAGCCTTTGTACAAGCTCGACCACCTCGCGACCAGCAGCTAGGTTGCCAAAGAACGATTTACAGCAGACCTGTCGACGCTTCTCGCATTCATCCTGCTCGATCGAATCCCCTGCAGCGCATTTCCTTTGTTAAGATGGAAACTCTCAATGGTTGTAATATTTACTTCAGGAGTCTACGTGGCATAAATGTGTCAGACTGAATCTGGAGGGAAATATCACTTTTACCATTATGAGAGGTCATGTAATACGTTAGTTAAAAATGAATGACTATCTATGATTAGTCAATCTGACTTCGTAAAAGAGAAAATCCAGAGCCATCCGTGCATTTTATAGGTAATTATGATCATAACCGCATGCTCGAGATATCATTATAGACTTCCGAGTATGCGGTGGTTCACGTGAGTTCGAGAAGTTGTTCGGGTCTTCTACTGTAACATCAAGATGGGATCTTTTCTTTGCTTTATATTCACACTTTTCTCTCGAGAATGGATCATGAATAACGTACGGCTCTGTATGAGAGAAGGCGGATTTTTACGAGGCAGATGCAGGGAGTCAAAATCCTCGGAAGAGAATTCCGGCGGGGAGCGGATCCCCCTCCCTCTCGGAAAACACCCCTTACTTGTTGACCCTCTCGGCGCACCACAAGAGGAACATCGGGAAAAGTGCCGACTATATGAGCTCTATCATTTTGTGATCCAATGAGCCACTCAATCCAGATGCTCAGTAAATGACCAACGACATTATCTAGGTCGAATTCAATACCAAAATCACAACATCCTATATGCGGACCGACCCAAGCCGATACCCCCTCCACACGTCGAACCCCACCGACTCATAGAACCCCTCCAGCACCACCCAGTCGACCATCACCCCCTGCACCCCGCGGCTCCGAAGGTGCGCCAGCGCATGGGCCAGCATCGCCACCCCGACGCCCTTACCCCGATGATCCCGGTCCACGCCCACACACCCGATCAGCCCGGTGCGGGAGTCTGCGCCCCCGCAGACGGGCGGCATTGCCCATTGTGTCTGCAGAAAAGGTGAGGACGGGTCGAGCATCAGCGTCCAGCCGATCTGGTGGCCCTGCGGGCTGAATACGGTCATGATGCTGTCCGGGTGGGTTTGCGGGTGGAGCGTGATGTAGGTTTGGACCCAGGCCTGTGTATAATTTAATACGGTACGGGTTAGTCACGGTTGTGTTGGTTTTGACTTGGAGAGGGGATTCAAATGAAAGGGGGTTCTTGAACCTGGTTGTGGGAGAAGTTCTTCTGCTGTCCGGCGATGCATTCCTCATATTGAGCGGGTTGGAGCGCGGCGAAGGTGTAGCCCTGGCTTGTGGCTTTGCGGGTGTGTCTCTCCTCGAGTTGGAAGTCGGTTATGCTTCGGTAGAGGTCGACGTGGCGCGGGGGCGGGGTCGTGAAGATGAAGCCCCGGTTCTCGAAGAATTTCGTGGCTGACGGTGTAAGGTCGTCGGGGAGGCCCGGCCAGAAGCGCGGGAATGAGCTGCTGAGGTCGAGGCGCGTGATCTGCTGGGTCGTCGTGTACCAGGCGATGGCTTCTTGGATGAGCGTGCTCGCGATGCCGTGGGACTGGGCGGCCGGGAGGACGGCGATCGCGGACAGGTAGGCGGATTTCTCCTCGTCGTCGGTGGTCGTGCGGGAGTAGGTTAGGCAGAAGCCGACTATCGTGTTGCCGGTGCGGGCCAGGAAGTGGTGGCCGTGGGGTTGGGGGAGGAGTTCCTGGAGATTTTCGAGGGGCAGAGGGTAGGTGGGTAGGGAGGTATTCCAGACGGTGTGCACTTGTTTGAGATCTTCGGGTTTGTCGAGGGGAGAGAGTTCGATGGATAATCGCGGCTCCTGGGTGCCCACTGGGAGTTTGCCGGTTGCCGTCGCGGCGCCGAATATCGTCGCTGCGGCGGCGGAGAAAGCCTCAAAGGTGGGCTCGTATGTGGTGATGTAGGTGCCAATGGTAGGATCATCGAGGAAGTCGTAGGGGTTGCAGGCCGCTATGCTTACTAGGGCTCGAGCACGATTTGGCAGCTCTTGTCCCATCTTTCTCTGGAATGGCGATTCACGCGCGTTGATTGTGGTGAGGATCACAGCATCAGCAGTCTCGACTTTGCGCCATTCCTCTGGGGACAAGCCTGCTGCTCCGTAGCGGATCTCGGTGACAGTTGGGTTGTGATTTCTCAACGCATCAAGATATACGGATCCGTTGTACGATCCCTTTCGACCAAGCCCTTCTCCATCTACTGCACCGCCAGCCGGAGTTTCGTCGCCAGGGAAGAGTAAAACGACCTTGCATGACCTTGAGACTGGTAGAGTCTTTGACGTATCTCGAACGACGGTCACTGACTTTGCATAGGCAGCGTCGGCCAGCTCGCGATTTTGCAAGTCGATCTCACGGAACCTCGATTCAAAGGAGTCATCGGTGTGCAGCGCTTCCTCCCATCTTAGAGATTTCTGTTTCAGCTGGGTTACACGTCGGTACGCTTCTTCTACCCTGGTCATGGAGACTCGACCAGCTTCGACAGCCTCGCAGACACGGCGAATCGACGCAACTTGGACATCGTAAGTATGGCAGATCATGATGCTATCGCTACCAGCCGCAAGGGCAAGGACGGAGCCTTCTTCAGTGCCATAAGTCGCACGGATTCCGTCCATCTCCAGACAATCCGTAATTATCATACCATCATACTTCATGTCTTCCCGAAGGATACTGAGCACATCTGGCGAGAGGGTGGCCGGCAGCTTGCCATCTCCCAGGCCGGGTAGCGAGATATGTGCGGTCATGACAGCCTCGATCCCCTCGGCTGTCGCGCGTCGAAATGGCACGAGCTCACATTGCTCCAGTTGCTTTCGTGTCTTGGAAATCACAGGCAGCCCGTAGTGGGAGTCGGTGGCAGTATCTCCATGCCCGGGAAAGTGCTTAACGCAAGAGATGACACTGTGCTGGCGTTGACCCCGGGCGATAGCGCTTGCGAAACGGCCAACGAATTCTGGGTCGTCGCCGGGACTACGCACGCCGATGACGGGGTTCAATGGCTCGGAGTTGATGTCACAGACAGGACCATAGTTCATATTAATGCCGACATGTTTCAGCAACTGTCCTGTTGCCATTCCAACTTTGTATGCAAGATCGGTTGAGTTAGTAGCACCCAGAGCCATGGGCCCCGGGAGCTGAGAGGCCATTGGGGGTGAGATTCTGGTGACCCATCCATTCTCTTGATCGATACCGATGAAGAGGGGATGAGTGTGACCAGCTAGTTGTGCTTCTCGTTGTAGAGCATCCGTCAGAGCCTTGTAGCGGGAGCTGTGGATCAGCCAGCAGGTTGCGACTAATGATTCAAGATTTCAGGCGTACCCGTAGTTGAGCAACGTCGGTGATGTTTCTTTTGAACAGGACGATGCCTCCAACTCCGTATTCGTGGATCAGGGTCTTGATCTCGGCACTAGGTTCCAGGCCATGGAAGCCGACCACAAATAGCTGGAGCTTGGTTAGTTGTTTTCCGGCTGGCTTGGAGGACAGCCTACCTGGCCGACTCTCTTCTGCAGATCTGCAGACGACATCTCACTAAGCGATAAATTGGTGGAGTGTAATATGAAGGACCAGTGGAGTACTGAGCCAGATAGCACTCCCAATACAGGGGAGCGAAAGGATAACCTGAAGGTGTTGAATACAGTGAAATGAGGGGAAGAATCGATGGGGAACGGCAGCCTTACAGAAACCGATTATCTTATCGATCTCATTTGCCAGCCAGTTCCAGCCTGAACCCCACCCGTCTGATAGTATGCGAAACATGCTTCTATACTTGAGGATTTGCTCAAGCACTTTCTTAGGCGGCAGTATGAAGCTCTCGTCAATTGTCACTCTAGTAAGCCGTCAGAGCTTCTATCTAGGGTAAGAATCCAATCATACATCGGTTTCAAAGACCAGTTACATGAGTTCTACGAGGATATAGAAACATGATCAGAGGGCAGCTCTCGAGTCAAGAGCTAGGATAGATCATGTCGGCGTTGTGCGTGTAACGCCTCGGTTCAGCAAGGTCACATGATTTCAGACAGAACTGCGAGTATGTAAACACCATGAATTCGTGTAGATTTCTTCATTCCCAGCCAATTCCATGAATCTCAAGGCATCGAGCTTTGCTCTTTGAGCCAGTAATTCCATCAGTATCACGTCTTATATCAACAGATCAAGGTCTACTTCTCTGATCGAAATAGCTTCAGAAGAACTGTATAGCCTAATATTCACAGGAGACGACACTTACCCTATTGAGGCGGCTTACCAAAGAGGAATTTAGTTACGCCGGTTAGGCCGAGTCAATAATTCACCTAGTGAACACTTTCAGGGCACTAGAAAATTGTCCTTATCCCGACACCCACCCCTACATCTCCCTCCAGAAACAATTCTGAAGGCAGACAGCCCAGTCATCGAACACCTGAGTCTCTGTCATTTTTCAACCAGCCGACAAGAATGGCTTCCTCCGATCAGGATCCGAAGTCTGCTGATGTCAAAGACGATGTTAAGCCGGAGCAGCCAGGAGATCTGTTGGCCAGCATCAAGAAGTAGGTATCTCTGTCACCCCGTCAGCAATTGACTCAGAAGATGAGCCTGATCTAATCAGGTACTACTCATCATCGGAGTTCTCCGATCTGGCCGTTCACACCCTTGATCAAGATTTCAAGGTTCATCGGGTAGTCGTCTGTGGGCAGTCCGAATATTTCTCCCGTCTCTTCCAGGGTACATGGCTGGTAGGTTCTCATGTGCCTGAGCAACAGAAATCAACACTCTAACTACTTGTAGGAAGCAAAGGAGAGCGAAATTCACCTCAAGGAAGACGATCCCCGCGCGATAGAAGCAATGTTTCAGTTTATGTACGGATTCGAATACGACAGCAGCGGCAGTGACCAAGGCCGCACATCGCCCATGCTGTTGAATGTCAAGGTCTATCAGGTCGCGGAGAAATACCAAGTTCGCCAGCTTAAGGACCGCGCAAGAGAGAAGTTCAAGTCTATCGTGGAGGCTTGCTGGCAGATGGACGACTTTCCCGTTGCTATCGAAGAGGCATACAAACGTACCACGAAGGAGGACAGGGGTCTCCGGGACATTCTTGTGAGGACTTCTCAGAAACACATCGAGGACCTGGAAGCTAGCGAGGATTTTCGACTTGTTCTTGGGGGCACTGCTGGCTTTGCTGCGGATCTTATCCAGGTATTGGTCCAGGATGACGTCAAGAAACCAGGGATAAAGCTCAAGTGCAACAACTGCCTGGTCGAGTATATTTTGGAGACGGCTTACGCAAAAGCCACACAGTTTTGTCCATTTTGTGGCGCTCGGTAGAATCCCGCACCATGTTCGTGCAGTGAGGTTTCTTTCGACTGCTTGGATCTTATCTTGTTGACCTTGTCTTGAACTGACAAAAAGAGCCGGTTGTTTCGATGATGGTATCATTTCATCAGCAGTTCCATTGCTGCAGATGACAGTCAAACTGAAACATACAGATAAGATTGGTGGTAGTACACCACCTAGACTGAAGTCTTTCAAGCCCTGGACAGCACACTTCCCTTTGTCTTTTCTTTCTTGGAAGTCTTCTCCGAGACAACTCTAGATATTGCATCAACCAGTATCGAAGGTGGTATCGTTGACATCCGAGCAATTTTACCCTCTTTACCAGAAAAACTTACTACCAGACCGGTGCTCTATACTATATCGAGCGGAGCACTTGAGGACAAACTGGCGCATACTCTAGCCCGGTGACGGCACAGAGTCCGGACAACTTCACTAGACCTTGAATCCATGCCAGTGAGGTCAAATTATCCTCTTCAACAAATTTTGTTGTTCTATTCTGAATCAAGTTGAGCGAGTGGTAATGTCTAGACAGTTAACTTAAAACGGGGCTAAACGGCGATAAGAGACCTCTTTCTCCGATCCTCATACTCCGCCTCCAAGCACCTTTTCACCTGAAGGATCCCCCTACATGGCACTAGCCACGGTTTAAGAACTAAACTTCATACCTAGACTGGCCCGTACTGGCCCATGTTTGCCAGTCACAGCGACCGTCCTTCACCACCCGGACTTACTCGGGTCGGACTTAGCACCATGATGTAGTATTTGACCACGATAGAACCCACTTCAACAAGCCAAACTTGTTGCTACACGCACAACTTTCCCATCCACGACTAAGTCATAACACAAATATCGCAACCATGATCCCACTAATCACCCTCGAAGAACACTACATCTCGCGCCAAGTGAGCGAAGCCAGCCCCACAGCCAAAGCCCACTACGCCGCGTTTCCGCCGCACATCCGCGGGAAGCTGGAGTCGCTGGGCGACGAGCGCATCCAAGACCTCGACGCCGGCAACGTCTCCCTCCAAGTGCTCTCGCACGGGCCGGGCGACATCAGCGCCGCACTCTGCACCGCCGTGAACGACGACCTGGCCGCCGCCATCCGGAACCACCCGACCCGACTCGCCGGGTTCGCGATGCTGCCGATGAGCGAGCCCGCCGCCGCCGCGGCGGAGCTGGAGCGATGCGTGAACGAGCTGGGGTTCGTGGGTGCGCTGATCGAGAACCACACCAACGGACAATTCTACGACGACGAGCGCTTCTGGCCGGTCTTCGCGGAAGCACAGGCGCTCGACGTGCCGCTCTACCTCCATCCGACCTTCGCCGCCGACTCCATGATGGAGTATCACAGGGGCAACTATGACGAGTCGGTCGCGCTGGCGCTGAGTGCCTACGGCTGGGCCTGGCACACGGAGACGGGCCTGCATGTCCTCCGGCTCTACGCCAGTGGGGTCTTCGATCGGTATCCGCGGTTGAAGGTCGTCCTTGGCCATATGGGCGAGATGCTGCCCTTCCAGCTCGAGCGCGTGTTTTCGGTGGCTGAGAGGTGGGGCAGGGAGAGGAGCTTCCGCGAGGTCTGGAGGGACAACATCTGGGTCACGACTAGTGGCATGTTCTCGTTGACGCCGTTGGCGTGTCTCCTGAAGACGACCGCGATTGAGCATGTGCTGTACAGCGTTGACTATCCCTTCTCGACGAATGAGAGGGGTCTGGCGTTTTTTAAGGAGATTGAGGACAGTGGTCTCATCGCGGGCGAGAACCTGGAGTTGTTTGCCTATCGGAATGCGGAGAACCTACTGGGGGTTAAAGTAAGGACGTCGTGACTGATAGTCGAGTGGTTGGTTGGTTGGTGTACTCATACATCTAAGTGCTAAGGCAATTCGGCGGCAGCTCTCGTTGCGGTGGCCCTACGTGTCTTGCCTTCTTTCCGTATATGCGTAATGTTGAACAGGGGTATACGTGTAAAATCAATCTAGTTTGTCTGCTGGTATGTATGCATCACTAGCCTAGACTTGCGTTCCTGCCGGATTGCGTTGTACAGTACATAAGCAAGTTAATTGGACTTCTTGGTGCTATTCTTCATGCAAAGCAGCTTTCTATACTGGTTTCTGCTGTGGCCTGTGATACTATCAAAATTATCCCTCATTCTCAGGTCTTCCAGGATACAAATGTTCGTTCCATACCAATGAACTCTACGCGTAGTGTGTCTGTATCTGTACCAAGTGTGCAGTGTGTACCATACTCTAGACTCTACTCAACGCGGTCCATCATTACCAGCTCCCCTTTTTATCGAACTTCCTTCTGCTCCTTCCACGACCTCCGCATTAATACTGCCAGGTCCCTTGACCGTCTTTCCAGTCTTCCGCCCTGCCCCTCCCAAGTCCGAGCCCGGAGCAACAGCAGCGTGCTCCTCCACGAATCGCCTCCCATCCTCCCTCCCCTTCTCCACATCCACGAACATGATCGCCACCATCGCTGCCGCACAAATCGCAAACAAAAACGGGAATCCCATCCAGTTGTTCTGGGTGTCATTGATGATGGCCTGGACGACATTCGGGCCGATAATAGAGGACTAGATGCCATGCCATGAAAGAGTCAGTCATTAGTAATATGTTGTGGGTGGCTTTTGGGAGGGGAACTAGAATGGTGGTTCTTACCGCGCGATTGGTGATCCCGAAGAGAGCGAAAAACATGTTGTCGTAGCCGGGCGGCATGAGTTCGCTGATCATGGTTTGGGCATACTGAAGGAATGAATCTGTAAGTGGGCTTCTTCTTCTTCTTCGTTGATTATACCGCAGAGACGGAACATTCGGGGCTCCTAGGACAGGGGTAGAGGGAGCTTACGGCGTAGTATGGGGCTTGGAACAGGCCGAAGATGGCATTGTAGAGATAGAACTCCCACTGAAGGTATAGGAGCGTCTTGTTAGTGTTTTTTTTGCTTTGAAAGAAACCTTCTGGAAGTGGGACATACCCGGTGATGATATCCAATGCGCTTGGTCCATAGACCCAGCATTCCCCAGAAGGGAATGAGAACGGTAAAGAAGTTTGTGATGAGGAACATGGGTTTTGTGCGGATCTTGAAGTAGTTTTGGATGTACCAGAAGCCGAATGTGGAGGCTATTGAGCATGCAGCTTGGGCTATGCCCAGGTATGTAACTTGGATGAAGGAGAATGCCACGAAGTCATTTTGAATGATCGAGACTAGGGTGCCTATAGCGGAGAACTCAGCAAGCAGAAACTACGCAGATTGGACCTTACTAACCCGTGGTGTTGAGGCCATCTGCGAGGAGAAAGTATGCCACGAAGTAGAGAAAGGTCTGCGGCAAGGACCGGACCTTACGCAGCGCAAGCCAGATTTGCTTGAAACCAATAGTAGCGTAGCTTGATCCTTCAGGGATCCTAGGGCCGGGGCGTTTCTGCTGGAAGATAAACCACCAAATTCCCAGAATCACCCAGTCTGGCTTGGTCAGCATCCGCCTTCAAACGCGATGGGTAGGAGACCAACATGAGTTTGTCAAGCAAAGCGCAAGGTTGTTCGAGAAAGAATGATTTTGAAGAGGCAAAAGTACGCTCAGATTCAATACCAATACTGCCAAGTATCCGATGTTGCTGTGTGCAGTCGAAACGTTGCTAGTATCTGTTAGCTGCCAACTCAGTAATACAAAGAGCGTCCATACCTGATGTGATTCCGCTCCAGTGACTCAATTGCGTCGTATTCCCTTTGGCTGATTTTTTCCTCCTTCAAGTCCTGGCGGGCTCTTTGGACATGCGGCATATGGCGCGCGAGCCTCGGAAACACGGCTGCATAGAAGACTAGTGTTGCGCCATATGCGACGTAGGAGATCACGTAAAGGCCCATCGCTGTAGGCCATTGATCAGAGTGCCGAATGGACATCATAGCGTACTGCATGGCCCAGCAAATCACGGTCAAGACTAAAAGCAACCAGCGACCGAAGGAGCCGTAGTCCGCTGCGCTGCCGAGCCAGACAAATGTCACAGTCATGAACGTGAAGCTCAGCCCGTTGGCAATCAGAACAACAGAGGAGACAGAACGAACTCCCCCGGCCCATGGAACGACACATGGTGAGTTATCTGTGCACGGCTTGCGAGGGTTGGTGTCTGGCTGCCACCCAGCACCATTGAGCGCCCATTGAAAGCTGGTGGAAACATAATATTAGCTCAAGATCTTGGAAGCATGATCAGCCTGGCAGTATGGGGTAAACAAACAGTGTTTGAGTGTAAGAGCCAGGGCCAACTCCGTTATCGCCTGGTATGCGAGCTGTTAGTGATGGGTTGCTGCGTATGGCGATGGAGACGATTTACCATTGTAGTACAGATAGTATGACCAGAGCTCTCTGCGAGTCGTTGTGGGCTGTTCGAACGTGTCTTCTGCTCCGAAGACATGTTCAATATCGGCTGTACTGTGAGATGAGTGCTCTGGAGATAAGGGCGTAGTCGCCTCGTGGTCAGTATGCTTGTTGGTGGAGCTGGGATCGCGCTCGGCGCTGCTCTCGTTTCTGGCGTCCGTCAAGGAGACTCGTGAACTTATGCGGTGCGTCGAGCGTGTCATCTTGAGCATGTGCTCTGATAGAATAGTATGCTTAAGCTGTCTCCAATTGATAATTGATGTGGAGTATTGAGATAAGGAGAGGGAAGGGATGAGGAATGCCGAACAAGGATGCACGACCGGCAGGTATTGATTGATTGTGATTCAACCCCGCAGAGACGCCTCGGGCAATCCTAGCTCGTCGCCTGCAGTTGACTTATCTTGGTTTCTGGAAACCACTTTGAAACTGATTGTATACAAAATAATAATATGTGATTTATTCCCAACATATTTATTTTCTGGAGGCAAAATGGAGAAGCGAGAGGTTAGTATGAACTACTAGTTATACAAGCAAGCTTTCATAGCCGATTCAATCACACATCACAAGACGACTCTGTTCCTCCTCTGCTCAGCTAGTGACTCTGCTTACCTTTTTAGGTCTACCCTTCTTGACCTGTGAAATCCATGAGAAGAACTTAAAATCAATTAAAATATTTATACTTGTCAATGATTAAAGAAGTAGATGAGGAATTGATTCGGTTACATGAGGCTATCGGAGGGACTAGCTAAGACCGGCGACCCAAGCAGGAGGACCTTTGTCAGTCAGATTAACAACCTTGTTCGCTAGATGCAGCTTGTAGAAATACTCTATGTGTGTAGAAGTAGTCACCCAAGCCATTTGCTGTAGTTCCTGGCCTTCGATCACCAAATGAAGCTCTTGGAAAGTTGTAATTCAGCTGGTCAGGGAGGGAGGCCCTGATTAGGATTCATATATGTCACATAGACTATTAACTACCAAGTTACACATTATCCAGGACCTGTCTCATTGACTTCTCCCCAGCCTGCTGCCCCTTCCTCCGATCAACAGCCTCCCTCCACCTCACCCCAAACACGGCCGTCAACCACACCGCACCACCCGCACCAACCAAGAACAGAGCGGAGATCGTGTTGAACCAGCCGGCCCCAACCACCTTGATGGCCGGCATCGCCACCCCCGTCCCCAGCGCCGCAAACACATACCGAAAGGCATAGTTCGCCCCAACCACCTCCGCACTCCGCCCTTGCTCCTGCATCACGTCCAAACAGTACGTATTCAAGCTGGGGAAACAGAAGATCTGTGCGACGCCTTGAACGAACATAAGAACCACTGGAAGCGGAATGCCGCCGACGCCGGCGTCCACCGTCCACCCATAGATCAACACGCAAGCAGGACTGGCGATGCAGATGAAGGGCAGGCAGGAGCGGAGCCGGTCCTCGGGGATACGCTGCCCTTGCCTCCGGCGGATATAGTAGCGGGCGATGCGGTCAGTGTAGTGGCCGCTGAAAAAGGTCCCCGTCAAATAGCCCAAGCCGGCAGGGAGGTACAACAGCCCGGCTTCGATGGGGCTGGTCAGGTGGAAGCGTGGGTTGAGGGTATGGCGGATCGGAGTCAGAAGGACGTATTCATTCCACACCAGAGCACCTGCCGCGAGGCCGGTGCAGAGTATGTTTGGGTACGCGATTATTAGGTGGAGGATGCGGAAGGGCGAAGTTTGATGCCAGAGCTGTTGGGCTTGAGTGCGGAACGGTTGGCCGCGGAGAGAGAGGCTGGTTCTGTGGGCGATTGTTTCTGGGAGGATAGTTATGATTAGGACGGTTGCGCAGAGGCTGAGGGCGGAGAGGAGATAGAAGATTGTGCGCCAGGGGCGGAAGGTCATGATTATGCCCTGTGTGTGAGAGAGATTGTGTTAAAGAATTGTTTCTCGCTGTGAAAGGCGCAAGTTGGTTGTCACTTACACCGAGGAAAGGACCCAGAGCAGGTCCGGTGAGGCTTCCAGAGAGTACCCAGCCAAGTGCGGAGGCTCGGGCTGTTGGTTCGTATATATCTCCGACAATGGCGTTGCCAATAACGAGGAAAGAGGTGCCTTGTAATGCGGCACATCCTCGGAAGATAAAGTAGGATACTAGGTTTGGGGCGAAGGCAGAGGCAACAGTGAACGCGCAGAAGAGGATTGAGCTTGTGATGAGAAGCTGCGCTCGTTAGCACGTAAGTCAAAATAGTCTCAATTGCACTTACAGGCCGGCGACCCCAGACTTGGCTTGCAGGGCCCCAAATAAGGGCGGAAACTCCCATACATCCGAGATAGAGAGAGTTGCTGGCGTATATGATATCCTGCGTGGTATCAAACGTCCTGGCGAGGTCCGCCACAGCCGTGAAAATGGCGGTGGATGAGATCGGGGCAAGAAATGCACAGTAAGAGAGCATGATAACGATTGAAACCCGCCGCGCAGGTGAAAGATAAACTACTTGGGGTACTCCGCTGTCATCTTCAACGCGGGACAAAGGATGATCTGAAGTATGGCTGGAGGCCTGCACCAGGGCTTGAGATGATCCATGGTGTATTTCCCGATCTGATCGAGGCCTGCGGGACCTCTGACATTCATATGGATCGACCTCCAAGGAGAATGATTGTAAGGAATCTTTGTCGAACATCTTACTATTGTGGAAGGAGAATGAAAGGAGCGGTGGGTGCAGCAATACATGTCATGAGTCGCCAATAAAGAACGGAATCTGCAAACACGCAGCAGTATGCTAAGGAGCGAATGGGTTCTGAGTTATAGATAACGTGAAATCAACTCAGGCATAGTCAAGGAAAGGACAGGACTGCAGAACACTCCCGTTCATCAAAGATTGAAATTATCAAATATGGATCTTGCAGCGACGAAGGAGCCATGAGCTTTTTAAACTAAGCGTAAACCTAAAGGTGATGATTCTTGTTTTCTTGCTAAGGGACGTTGCAAAAAGCATTGTTTCAACCTTCAGTGGGGCCTTTTTGTCTGGTTATCAGGATGAATGGGCCAGACCATTGAGTTGAACTAGCCCTAGGCAGCGCACGGGGCCGCATATCTCCCCGTTGGGAAACGGTCAGAGAAACTCTGCTTGATTTAGAACCTCATTCTGGATCGGATGGAAAGTTGGGCAATTGCGGATCCATTAAAATCGTCGGCCTCAGGGACGCTCATAGCACCGAATCAGTCATAATTCCAGGATCGAAGCCGGGCCTTATAGCTTGATATTAGCAGGAACTGAGGATCATGATCGACAAACAGACTGTAAATGGAGAGGATCTTAGACATATCCCTCACGTAGCATATGATGCCGGAGTGGCCATGCCTCATAGCTCAGGTAGTGCAACCATTCGTCGTGGAAGCTCTCTTTAAGACATTTCTTCGCATTGATTGAGTAAGCCAATATGCGAACACCCCCGTAACGAGCGAGTCATTTCACCAGGAAGGGGAAGTGATCCATCGCGTGGTGGGTAGGAGAATTCTCAGGAGAAGCATTTTCTCACGAGGACTTCCGGTCCTGACGATCATATCCACATCATCAGCACCTAGTCTCGATGTAGTTGATGGTGAAGGTAGCGTAGATTTCCTCGGAGAATAGGGACAGAAGAATCCAGCTTGTCGATCTTACCCGTACACCCGGATCGATCTTCTCTTCACGGGTCATAGCATTGATGATGTGAGAGGCAAAAGACATGATCATCTGAGAGTTCTTTTCTCAAGCTTTCTAAGACTTGTCATGTCTGTCAAAGCTTCCTCTTTTTTTTTGTCTCCCATGGCGGCGCCATGAAACGATAAGGTACGGAGTAGTCCAAGCGCGTTCCTGAAAAAAGGGAGGATGGAGATCCACCAGCAGGCATTTTACTGGCCTCTTTTTAAGGTTTTGCGGCCGGGCGTGTTGTCCCCCTTCCGTTTTCAGTTTGTTCCAACCCGCATCCCCGCCTGTGCTCAC
Source organism: Aspergillus brunneoviolaceus CBS 621.78 (assembly GCF_003184695.1). Lineage (NCBI taxonomy): Eukaryota > Fungi > Ascomycota > Eurotiomycetes > Eurotiales > Aspergillaceae > Aspergillus > Aspergillus brunneoviolaceus. The sequence continues at coordinate 115,041 of NW_020290769.1, read as the reverse complement.
ATACTACCTAGTATGTACTGTATGTATGGTACGGTATCCCGTGCAATATAATTCCTGAGTAGAAATAGCCGAGTTTGATGCCATACACCGGATGGTGACAATGAACTTCACTACGAAAGAAATACCTTGGGAGAAGCATGATGCTACCGGGTCTCCCGTCAACTCTAAGCATGCAGCGAGATCTGGAAAACACCTCAGATCCGATGCTCTTCATGGGGCGTTACACAATATGGCGGAAGAGGGCCGGATAAAGCCGTCTTCGGTAACTCGGATGGCCATGCGGTATGACATCTTTCCTTCCTTGAGTTCATCCATCCTCGATTTGCTTCTGCGCTCATTTCTGCGAGGGCTTCGTAGGTGGCTAGCAGGGGTCGGAGGACACGAGCGAATGGTGGGACTTGGTGTACTAGATTCCTCCGCAACGAAGCTTAGAAGCGTGCAGGCGGGAAAGAAGTGGGAGGAGAACCACCATTCGTGAAGAGGGGAAAATCTTTAAGAGTTCAGCCACAAATGATCGCATGGCAGATGATGTGAATGTCTGAGTGGTTCTGTTCAGCAGGTCATGGATCCGATGGGAGGCGAAGATGGAACTCGACAACTGGAAAAGGCCCAAGCCACCCAGATGACGTCGAGGCAACCACTGCACCGCACCGCATTTAACCCCTGCGCGCGGCTGGCTTGAATCGGGTTTAGCGGATAGTCTTGAATCTCCCCCCTTCCCCTCCTGCTCTTCCAAACCCACTCAACTTCCCCATGACATCTTAACTTCTCTTCTTTTCAACTTTCTCCATCCCCCACCCTATTGCTACTTTCTTGGCTACTTCCCCAAGACTTATATCCCCACTACTTACCTTGGTGGTTTTTTTCCTTTTCATCTGCATCTAATTTCATCCTCTTCTTCGTCTAAAAAATGAGCTCCAAGGATCCACATAGCGGCGTTCCCGCCTCGAGCAAAGGCTCGTGGACAAGTTTCCTTAAGGTATGAAGAAGACACTAGGCAGCTATCTGCTATCTCCGTCGTATGCCGCTTCATTTTTCCGCCCTTGCCATCGAGACACGTTGTCAGAAACCAGTGACATTTCTAACCCATTGTATTCCGATTGTAGTCTATCGCTTCCTTCAATGGAGACCTTTCCTCCCTGACCGCACCCCCTTTCATCCTCTCCTCCACCTCCTTGACTGAGTATTCCGCCTACTGGGCCGAACACCCTGCTCTGTTCGTGGCTCCTGCCAAAGAAGCTGATCCCGAAAAGAGAGCATTGGCTGTCCTCAAGTGGTTCCTCAGCACACTTCACCAACAATACTGCAGCCGCAGTGAGAAGCTCGGCAGTGAGAAGAAGCCTCTCAACCCCTTCCTCGGAGAGCTGTTCCTGGGCAAGTGGGACTCGGATGCAGAGGTTGGTGAGACCAGCCTGATCAGTGAGCAGGTCAGGTATGTAGCCATGTCCCCAAATCCCTTGTAAGCTATGTTGACCATCCACAGCCATCACCCCCCTGCCACTGCCTACGCCATCCGGAACGAGAAGCACGGTGTCGAAGTAAGCTATCAAACATTCACATCAATTCCACTAGTCACAGTTCTAATCAGCGTCCTCCAGCTCCAAGGATACAACGCCCAGAAGGCATCCTTCTCTAGCACCATCCAGATCAAGCAGATCGGCCACGCTCTTCTGACTCTCACTCCCCCCGGGGCCGACAAGAACGATGCCTCCCAGCAGGAGAAATATCTCATCACTCTTCCCGCCCTGCATATCGAATCCTTGATCTACGGTACGCCGTTCGTCGAGCTTGAGAAGACAACCCGCATCGCCAGCAGCACGGGTTACATTGCCAAGATCGACTACTCTGGCAAGGGTTGGTTGAGCGGCAAGAAGAACACCTTCAGCGCCATTCTCTACAAGGAGAGCGAGGGTGAGAAGAAGCCCCTGTACACCATTGACGGTCAGTGGTCGGACTCGTTCGTCATCAAGGATTCCAGAAAGCACGAGGTGGATAGATTCTCAGTCAAGGAAACCCAGACCACCCCCTTGACCTTGGCACCACTTGACCAGCAAGACCTCTACGAGAGCCGGCGGGCATGGCGAGACGTGGCGGCGGGCATTGAGCGAGGCGATATGGACGCTGTGTCCGTGTCTAAGTCCAAGATTGAGAATGCCCAGCGTGAGCTGCGCAAGGTTGAGAAGTCGGAGGGTCGTGAGTGGGAGCGTCGGTTCTTCAAGCGTGTCAACGAGAGCGAAGATGAAGCTTTCCAGCAGCTTGGCCCCAAGCTCGGCCTTACCTCCCTGGAGAGTGACAAGACAGGCGGTGTTTGGCGGTTTGACTCGGCCAAGGCAACCGACGCCAAGCCACCTTACCATGCAACTGGAGGCGAGGGCCTGGGTGTCACTGCATAAACAGGATATTGATTGCGAAGCTAATGGCTAGTTCTCCCTTGGTCTGCGTGGTCGGATAGGGTGGTGAAATTAGCAGGGATGATTACCATCATAGATTGCGTTCTCTTTCTATTTCTCTTCGTTTTCTCTTTCTTTCCTTGCTCTGTTTCGGGGGTTCTGGTATCTGTATATAGAACAACAGCGAGAACTGGATAGTTCCTAGACCAAGCCGGCAGATTACTCTTCTGCTTCTGGTTCGCGGGTCACGTCGACCATTTGATGGACAGGTCTTCGTCAGAAAATGAATTGAATCCTGACATCCAGTCAACATCCAGTCAGCCACAACAGTGGTCCGAGCGATTATTGTTACCTGATTTTCCAGACTATTGATAAACAATGCAGGAGAATTTCATGAAGCAAATCGACTCTTATAGTGAGTAAAGCTCTGTTCTCGCTAACAATTCTAAGAGAGAAACAATGAGAAACAGATTCATAACACAGAAACTAAGAAACAGATCATTACCCATAAGAATAGCACCACCGCTCCTCAGGAGGCCTATACTATCCTTTCTTCATCCATCTCCACTTCATACCCCAACTTCTCCTCCACAAGTTTCCCGGGGAACCCCACGGCCCAAATGACCATCACGGACCACATCAAGACACTGTCAAAGACATACAGCGTCCACTCATGCGTCAGAATATACCCATGCATTCCCATGGCGTACTCGATGACACGAAAGATCGACCGGACCAGGATCAGCGCACTGACCGCATACAGCATATACATCAAGCGATCCAACGGGCGGCCGTACTGGCCCAGCCGGATCTGTTGCTGGCTGTGCTGCTGCTGCGCCTTCACCCGCCGGTGGAACACCAGCGCCACGACGACGAAGAACGAGAACATGATCACCTGGATCAGCAAGCCGACCACGGTGATCGCCTTGGCCGTCGTCTGGCCCGTCGACCGCACCATCAGCCCCACGCCGCTCCCCTGCACGATGAACGAGAGGATGTCACTGGCGACGAACAGCTTGGTGAGGTGCTTGGGCGGGATGAGCGAGATACTTTTGGCCTTGGGCTCGGTGGCGGCCGTGAGTCGCTGGGGCAGACTGCGGATGATGCGGCCTAGGGTCATGTAGACGGTTGCGGCGAACAGGACGGGGCCCAGCAGGATGAGCACGCTTTGGATCGCGTAGAGGCCGATCGAGGCCGTGTTGGAGTAGTTCAGGATCCGCACGATGTAGCCGACGATCTCGACTGTTGTGGGGGAAGCGTGTAAGCAACGGTTGTCATCGGAGGCTGTTGGATCGTATGGGATATGAGGGGGGGAAGGGGAACTTACATATACCGCCGATGCTGAAGGAGATGTTGTACCATGCTCGAGTCTGGAAGAGCTTGAAGAACAGATAACAGGTTACCAGTCCAAACAGAACGGCGAAGATCGCGGCCGCGGGAATGGAAGGCAGGTATGTCCAGAGGTAATAGCCTCCTTCTAAGGGTTTGAGTTGTGCCATCTTGAGGGAGGGGGGGCCTGATGCACACCCGGCTAACTATAGCGATCGGCTAGGTATGGTAGGTCCGAGTGATTGGGATGATAGAATTGGAGCATCTTGTCTCCTTTGCCGGCCATTGTGGTATATATATAGGGGACTGGACCCCCGCAAAAGCATTGCTGTTAATTTGGGCGCAAGTGGGAATTTCTGAGGGCTGAATACGCGTATAGAAAGGAGGATAGAGTGGTTCGTCGGCCATTGAGGAGACGGTTGACTACCGAGTATATTACCCGATCTGGTCTGAAATAATAGAAAGTGGTCTGTGCATACGCGTATTTCTCAAAGGGGCAGGTCCCTGAAATCGGGACCTCGGACTACCGACCTCGGACCTAATGCCCGTGCACAATCGTATCTTATTCTTTGCTCAGCTTAGTATCAAATTTCCTCATCTGCTCGTTCTGCGGTCTAGGTCTCTACCTAATTTTCTGATGCGATAAAAATAGGCCGCCTGCATCTTCATAGGTTCATTTCGGCTGCTGCCTGAGCCTCAACTTTTAAGCTTATCGGCAGACGTCGCCGGGTGCGATACTTTACCGTTGTTGGCCCACAATCCTTCCCCCCATGCCCACCCTTCCAAACATCCCCAGAGGAGATACTGCATAGACGATCTGCCTATTCTGGATGATGTAAACCTGCGTCGGAAACATGACAGTCATGCCGCGGAGGACACACCGAAAATCGCGCAATGGCTGTCTTGAATGTAAAAGACGTCATATTAAAGTGAGTGCGAATCTCTACAGAAACTTTCCACGGGCTTGCCACATCGGCTAAACGCTGCTCATCTAGTGCGACGAGAAACATCCGCTCTGCGGCAACTGCCGCAGTTCGGAACGTGTCTGCGAATACGCGGATCGGTTCAGGAGCAGCACGACCAGATCCGAACGCAGTAATGCCTCGACTCCGACCAACGCCGGGCCAAGTCCTGGGGTTAATCCCTCGACACCACGGCCTCCTGGTGAGCAGCCTGCAGCAGAGCCGATGACAACACCATGCTCTGAGGATCAGCCTGTCAACATGGTTCACGCCGATCTCCTCTTCAATCTCGTCACGGAGGCGATTCCCTCCCTCGGCGAGATCGCCCTCTTCGGGAGCCTGTCCCCGGACCTCATGCGTGTCGGGATATCGACCCCTTACCTGATCAATGAACTGCTGGCCCTCAGCGCTCTGCACTCTAGTATAGTCCGGCCCGCTGAGCGCGAGCGGTACCGCCGCCACGCCGCCCAGCTCCAGACGCACGCGCTGGAGATCTTAGGGCAGGAGCGCCGAGACGTCACGCAGGAGACCTGTGTCCCGTTATTTATCTTCTCGTCCACGCTCGGCCTGCATATGCTCTGTGACACTGTGATCTACCGGGAGGAGTCCAGTTTCGATGCTTTCCTCGACCAATTCGTGCACTATCTCAAACTACACCGGGGCGTGCGGGCCATCACCTCGGAGGCGTGGGAAGCGTTGCGCGGGTCGATACTGCAGCCAATGCTCCAGTACGGTCAGGAGAAGTTCGCATGGGATGCGGACCTGGGGCCCGAGTGCCAGCGGATCATGGATCTGATCGAGGCGGCACGACTGGGCGAGCAGACCACCGCGGTCTATCGGCAGGCGGTGCGTGCGTTGCAGATCTCGATCCATGCGACGGGGGTGACAGACGCTGACCCGAGGGTCAAGTTCGTCGGCGGGGTTACTGGGTGGCCCGTCATTGTGGGGTTGGAGTACATCGAGATGTTGGAGCTGCGCCGCCCAGAGGCACTGGTCATTTTGGCGTCCTACGGTGTGATTCTGCATCAGGCGCGGCATGTATGGGCGTTTGGCGATGGGGGTCGATTCCTGATTGAGACCATTCAGGCGCATCTGGGTTCCCAGTGGGAGACATGGCTAGAGTGGCCGAGTAGGGTACTAAGGGAGTCTAGGGGGTGAAAAGTACGATTTCTGCATTGTATATATGTCTGGTTGTGGTACCCTTCTATGGTTGAGGAGGGACCAGGGGGGGATACGTCCCTCTTTTCGTTCGTGTTCATTTTTTATCAGAGGGATTCATTAGGTGGACCTGAGGTGGAAAGAAGGTACGTAGACTAGTCGCCAGCATAGTCTGCGATGAAGTGGTGACAAAAAAACAAATTAGCAACGAAAAAGAAAGTGGCGCTGCCCGGAATCGAACCGGGGCTGGCACGGCCACAACGTGACGTCATACCACTAGACCACAGCACCTGATGTTGTGATAATGGCACTACTTTTGTGAAATATATTCCCAAAATATATTTGAGACCAAGAACTCAACTCTTTCGCAACATAGGTCATCAATCGAGAACAATAGTCATTATATACATCTATTGAGTCCATTCCTTGACCGGATGGCTGGACTCCTCTTATTGAATCGGTACTTTCACTTGCCCTGACCACAGTCCTACCCAGGCTACTGCCGCATTCAGAGCACCGAGGTCAACTGTCCGGGCTTCCACGGTGCTCTTGACCACAGTATATATCTCGGCCACTGGGAGTCACCTGAACCACTAGCTACATCAGCCAGGGCGTTAATGATTTCCCTCACCTGCGGACTCATATGAAGAGTAGAAGGGATAATATGGCCATACAGCCGGAAACCAACCAAAGATACCCAACGAGAACAGGAGTGATTTGTGACGGGCTGGTACCCGCTCGCCCAGAGTCAGAACCACTAGCCCCGCAATACTTCATCTCGTCTGCCCCGACTACTGCCTAGCACCTACCACCGACCTCGACCTCAAATGTACCAACGATGTAGCGATAGAGAACGAGAGAGACCTTGGCCCATAAGACCCCCGAACCCCGTCCTAAGTATAGATCCGAACATGCACAAATTGTGCCAAGTGAAGCACAACATCACAACCAATGACCCAACCACCCACAAAGAACCAGAACAAGTGACCATCGGAAAGGAAAGACAAGAAAGACAAGGGCAAAAGGTAGGAGAAATGACGAGAGAAAAGTGTACCTTCAAGTACCCCCCCCCTTCCCTCGCCCAATATCCCTATATCTGGTCTAGAGAGGCAAAACCCCAATATGCGAACAGAAAGACCAGGATTGTGTCACTAAGAGAAAAGACAATGCTTGAAGACTTCACCCATTTGGTGCCTACGGACTAGATGCCGACATGAATTCGATATGAAGTGCGCGTTCATATGGGTCGAATGCGCGATCTCCCGTGTGATGCCGAGTGCGGTGCGGGTTGGCATTCTGCGGCTTCTAGAAGAAAGTAAGGCACAGCAGATGAAACGGGGGATATAGATAAGACGCTAGAAACCAAGCGGAATGACACAAGGAGATGGCTGATGGCCACGAGGAGAGAAAGAGAGAGGCGAGGGAGAGGAAGAAGTAGCGGAGGCCGAGAAGCCATGAAGCTCTCCATACAAGGGAGGGCGAGAGTGAGCAAACAAGCAAGCCAATGTGAATCTGAGGTTCGGGATACACTTTCAATGGCGCCAAGCTGCCGAGTGAATAGACCTCGGATGGTACGGCCTGCAGGATAATCGTGCATCAATAGTACAGACCGTAAGCGTACGACGACAACCCTCCACCTACAAGACCCCGATGAGCACAACTCATATGAACGTGACCTCCGAAACTCTTTTTGATCGAAGCAAAGCTCGCTGTTTCCGTTGTACCATAATGCACATATATGTGTTACCCGTCATTGCCCACATTGCCCATTTACTTCATACATCAGATCAAATCCCCGGTGACAAACGCCGCCCCATTTCAATTCATTGCATTCTCGAAACCCCATCCTGTGTCCTAATCCAGCCAAATTGCATAAATGATGTCCCAGCCAAACCCCAAGAAAGAAGTAGTACAGGAAGCGAAAAAGTATGCAAAGTCGACAAGAGCAAGAGCTTAAGCGGGAAAGGTTTTTTTCGTAGGCCAGACACCGAGTTGAATGTAGAGGGAGAAAAAAAAAGGAAATTCGCGAGGGAAACCATCAAGAGTCAGTTGAAGGACATCGGCAGATGTCGTGAACCATGAGAGGAGAAAAGAGCAAAGCATCAGAAACACAAAGAGCAAACGTTTTTTTTCCATTCAGTACATCGTGAGTGCAACCCCGCGGGGGAAATCAACCAAAGAAGCAACCAGCCAAGCTCTCGTGGAGAGTACAGATTACACACGTGAGGAGAACATAAAAGGGGAAATATGTGTTAACAGGTGGCATATAAGATGAGATATTTCCCTTACCGGGGTTTGCCGTACCCCAAGATTAATGGCAAAGAAAATAAAAAGCAAAGGGAAAAGCAAGGGGAAAGAGCCAATGTAGATTTGATCACCAGTTAAGATGTAACGCCATAATCCCTCTAGTGACCGTAATTGCCTCCCCAGCCTCCACGTGTGTTGCCATAATAGTTAGCGAAGCCTGCGCCACCGTAGTTACCATAGCCAGTGGGTTGGTGGTGGGTCTGAGAACCGGCCGCCTGGTGACCGCCGAGACCACCCAAGCCGCCGCCGTACTGGGGGTTCAGGTGGGGGTAGCCACCAAAGCCCTGCTGACCCTGCTGACCCTGCAGCGGGGGAAGGCCACTCTGGGCCTGAGGCTGACCCGGGGCGCTGTTCGTGGCAGAACCGGGGCGGTTAGCCTGCGCAAGAGAGGGGCTGGGTCCAGCCGCCTTAGGAGTATCGAAGCTCTTTGTCTCCTCGGACGTCACAGGAGGCTGTTGGGTGATCGGCTGGTTCTGGCCGAAGCTGCCCTGGGATCGACCAAAGACGTCCGACATACCGGTTCCGAAAGCATTTGAACCTGCCGCAGCGGACTGCTGGCTCTCCGATGGCTGGGCAGATCCAGTACGACCGTAGACCGAGTCACGGCCAGGGATGGTTTGGTTGAAAGAAGCCGCCGTGGCGGGGGAGGAGGTGTGATCATAAGAGAAGGCGTGGGGTTGACCGTACATTCCACCCTTGCCACCATAGGGGCCATACTGGCTTCCGTAGCCGTACTGATTGCTGTGGGGCATGTAGTGGTCGTCGTATCTGCGAGCATCATCGTACATAGGACGGTTTCTGCCGTACTGGTTCATTCCACTCATGTACGAAGCATAGTGAGGGTTCGAGTAGTAGGGGTATCCGTATCCGTAGTTATGGGCACCCTGGCCTGGCATGTGCTGAGCCGTTGGTGTCTGAGTAGCGCCCGGAAGGGTTGGGTTGGGGGTGGTGTGACCGCTGTTGGGGGCCTCGACATGACCGTAGCGACTGGGAGGTTGGGTGGTGGGGACGTGCGGCTGCACTTCGGCGCCAGAGACCCCAAATCCTGCTCTCTGGGCAGCCACAGTGGCATCCTGAGACTGACCGTAGGAGCCGTAGTAGTTGTAAGGAAGACGCTGGTCAACGGCATAGAATGGCGAGTACTCGCTGCCGGTGGTGGCAGTTGGCTGGATAGGAGCTTGGTTGGCGAACGGCTCCTGAACTTGAGGTTGGGGCTGCGAAACCTGCTGGGTGAAGGGATCATAGGGCTTGTGGGCATCAGTGTAGCGAGAGAAGTCGGCAAACGAATTGTCGGCAGCAGACACCTGGGGCACAGGAGGAAGTCCCGGAGCCGGGCGGGCAACTGCAGGGGTTTCGGTAGGAGCCTGAGCCTGGGTGGAAGGAGGCAAAGAGGCGCGAGGAGCGACGGGAGAATGTTGAGGAGGTTGAGCACGGGTTTCCGCATCTTCCCTGTTCTCATCGATGTCAACGTCAACAGCATCGCCATTCAGTCCCATGCTGCCAAACTGGACCGCCGCGCGGTCCACAGCGTGGTTGCCTGGCATAACCACGGCCTCCTGCTGTTCCATAACACGACGCTGGGTGCCTGGAGTGCGAGTGCTGTGCTTCAGAGCACTACTGGGGTGGATGCTGGCCGGAATACGGGTGGGAGTTGCAGCAACCGGAGCATTGGCAGCAGACTCAAGAGTGCTGCCCACAGTGCTAGCTGCGGTAGCGGTCGGGGCGGGAGGAGAGACGTCGGGAATTTGGGCGAGGTTGTTCCTGGTCAGATCGTCCTTGGGAGCGGGCACTTCAGGTGCAGGAGGGCTGACGGTGGTTGGTTCTTCGGTAGGCAGAGTCTGAGGGATGACAGGCTCGGGAGCTTTCTGTGCAGGCACTGGAACAGGGAGGGGAACAGGGACAGGAACAGGAGCCTGAGCGGGAACCGGTGCAGGCACAGGAGCCGGTGCAGGAGCCGAAACAGGAGCAGGAGCCGGCGCAGGAGTAGGCTCAGCTGGTTTCTGCTCTTCCACTGGTGCAGCAGCAGGCTTCTCGGGGGCCTGAACAGGAGCGGGAGCAACAGGCTTCTTCGGCTGGGGTGGCGGCGTGGGCTTAGCAAACAAGCTGGCCCATCCCGTCTTCGCTCCTCCGGGGACCACACTGGGCTTAGGAACGTCCTGGGCGTAATCTTTCGGGGCATCGGCGGGTTCGGAGATTGCTGCAGGTTCAGCATCGACAGTGTTCTCAGTCTTGGTGTTTGCGGTGGGCTCGGGAGCAGCAGTAGCAGGGGTATCGATCACGTTGGTAGCGGCAGCTGGCTTCTCAGTACGGGCGCCATTGGTGTGAACACCAGCCCTGCCACCGCGACCACCACGGCCCCGATCTCCACGAGCACGGCCCCGGCCTTCAAACCCACCGCGTCCACGGCCCCCGCGGACAGAGGGGATGACTGACTCGGTCGGGGTGCTCTGTACCTCCTTGGGCTTAGGACGGCTGCGGTCTGTGGTCTTCTTCTTTACCTCACCCCACTGAGAGACATTGCCTGGGTAGAGACACGAACCAATGTCAGTGGCTGACCGAAAGCGAGTAGCGAGGCATTGGAATACGGGGAAAAGAGCAGACCTTCACTAATGCGATCAATTGCTGCCTCCAGGTCACCATCAGCATCCTCGAGAGCGAAGATGAGATCCTCATCGGTCCAATCGCTGAACAATTCCTTCAGCATGGGCAGGGTGTCGGAATACTTCTTCTTCATCTGGCCGATTTCTCCTTCATCTTCAAATGTGGCGGGTGCGCCCTCTGAGTTGTCTGCCTTTGTGGATCTGCTACCACCGCGACCACCTCTGGAGCTATAGCCGCCACGACCGCCACGGGCAGATACTCTGCCACGAGAGGCAGAAGGCCTTGATTGAATTTCAGACATATCGTGTAGTTGTTATTTGTGAATCTCCCGTATCGAGAGATGGTAAAGGGAGGAAGAAAGAGAATGGAGAGTGACCCAAGGTAGTCGAAGGGGAGAAAACAAGGTGCGGCTAGTGGGAAGAAAAAGCGGGTAAAAGGTCGTAATTTAGTGTACGGTAGCAATGATGGAGATGCAGCCTCACGAGAGAGGTCAGCAGCACCCAAGAACCACTAAGAAGGCACACAAGGGCCAATAGAGTCGGGGGAGATTTGAGGAAGGGGAGCTGGAGAAGTTTAGAAAAGGAAAAGAAGAAAAAAGAATACGAGAGGCTGGAGAACAAAGTTGACACACACCAAAGGAAATAAATTCTTTGGAAGAGAAAGAGAAGAGAGAGAGAAAGAGAGAGAGGGAAAAATAGGTGGGCAAAGTTGAAGGGGGAAAGAGTACAGGTAGGTTGGTAGGTAGGAGGTGCAGAAAGTTTAGCTTAGCAGATCGAGTTCATGGAATTGGATGGGGTGAAGGGAGTGTGAGTGAGTGAGTGAGTGAGTATTACGGAGTAGACTGGAAGACAAGACAAAACAGAGCTAAAACAGTAAGATGACAGTACACGCAGATCCGTCGGGCGCAGCCCAGCAAGATACAGCTTTATCATTGGCTAACGGTCTTACTATACCTCTTCCATACTGTACGAAGTGGTTCCTTACCGTACCTATCAGCAGCCCTGCTGTAATGATGAATTATGTCGGGGTAACGTTAGTTAAGCTTGTCACTATGTAAACTACCTAGCCTACCTCTGTGAATTTCGTCATCCATTATAAGTTAACTTAGTGAAGTTACTCGAGTACTCGTACTTGATAACTAAGGTGGGGGCATTATTGACAACTACAATTTATTAATTCACAATCTGTGAGACAACTCAATCCGTCTTACATTGATCCGAGGCATGAATTATAATCCTTCTTAGCTCGATGGCCTATTGGTTTTACATCTCAGCCATGATACCTCAGTACTACCTGTACATTTCTTTCTGTAATCTTACACCATCGGTCCTTCCATGGGGCGAATTGCGTGGTGAGGTGGCAGCAGCCCTCGCTCACCGCCCGTCAGTTTGGGTCGAATGATCGTTTGCCATGAGTAACCGCCCGCCCATATGATCTGTGCCTCATTTTGACTAGCCCATAATATGGTGCCCGTCATGTTGGCCCATCGTCAACGCATCTCCTCGGCCGTTCTGGGTCTAAGCATAGAACACTGCTGCTGACTCTTGTCCGTTGCGTCGCTTTTCACCAATCTTGCTTAATCGAGTCACAAATTCTTCTCCAGTCAGCCGTCATTACGCCATGAAAGGCACGCCAAGTTTAAATTACGCTCCCTGGCTTAAGAACCTTCATCCCCCATTGCCCCGGACTCCTCGGCAGTCGCAACAACTCCTCAATGCCCTCACATCCTCCTTTCGGCGTCAACTCGATCGCGAATATCCTGCCGCCCGTACCCCTACTCTCGATAAAGATGAAGTCTCCGAGGACCATCCGCCGAAGAATCCCGAGTCTTCCAGCTATGCGACGGACAAACATCTCCAATCAATCTTAGACAATCCGCTGTTCCGAGTACAACCCCGCAAGGAGGTCAGGGTCAAGGACCCGACTCAGGACGCCAGACTGGCAAAAGAACCCATGGTGGTATTTGAAGAGTTGGCCGCCGCGGGCAATGTCACCTCCTCTGCTTTGAGCAATTGTCTGGTGTCTCAGTTACTCCTACTGAGTGGCAAGAAGTCGGGCGATGACTTTGTCAAGGCAATGAGGGATTCTAGGACTGCATCAAGAATTGCCAGTTGGTGGTCTGCCTCCGATCCGCAGTCTAGACGATTGTTGTTCCTGCCGCAAATAACACCTCTCATTACCAAGTTTCTGGTTGCTGAAAATATGCAAAACGTAGCTTCAACTTGGTTAAAGTTGCTAGCACAGCAAGACGCCCTTGGAGGTGAGACGTTCCGACTCAAGAAGAAAGACGCGCGGATCTGGTTCGGTGGGCTTCTGAATGACCTCGTGCTTGCTGAGGCTCGGTATGGGGGTGGAATAGAGTCCGCAATGCGACTGTACGTTTCCGCCGGTAGCATCAGTACTCTTGATCAGACTTCGATAATAGACGACGAGTTCTGGAAGGCAACCCTCCTTTCTGCTGGGGGCCATCTCGGCCAACAAATCATACAGAATGAACCGGAACATGCCGGTGGCGTGGAGCCAAACCTCTATGAGGACTATGTACACATCATCAACACCGTGGCTGCCAATTCGTTGCTTCATGCCTGTGTGTGTATGCATCATCCCACGCAGCCGGATGGCAGGCCCTACGTTCTCTATGTCCAAGCGCTCCCACAGGATCGGACCGCATCATGGTCCAAGGTGAGACGGGAGCATTTCATGCGTGCTGGCTTCACAGCCCTTCGAATCCTGCTTGATCAAAATAGGACTGTGCATGCTACTTGGCTGGCAAAGTATATGCAGAAGACGATATCACAGCATCTCGATCCCGAGGAAGTACAATCAGCTCAATTTGAGTTGGCACGCCTCGAGCCCGCTTGATGGCTTTCTGCACAAAAAAGCTAGACACGCTGTCCGAGGAGAATTCGCACGTCTTGCGCCGATGCAAACACATAGGTGCAAGGATAAGCTGGTAGTAATTTCGGCTTTCGATAATAGATCATGATGATCCATTCGAATACATCTATGTCACTACGTCCTTGCTCACGATCACACGAAATCAGCGCACCTACTCCGTTCACCAATGGCTTAGCCCTTTGAAAGAGCGAACCAATTCTAGTTCTGCTTTGTCTATGGAGAGTGCGCTGCAATCAGTTTGCGCAACTAACTACTGAATACTACCTAGTCGTTATCGACCACCAAGGCTTATTAATCTTCCGTGATCCAAGCCGCTGAATCATGTTCATTGGTTCCCCCAACTCTTTCGATCGGACATGTGCTGATGCTGAGCTCCTCAGCTCAAGTTCCAGGCCCAGTCACCTTCCGAGCCTCGGAATGCGGGCAACCGAGATTGAGTTTCCGTGTGGAACGGGGAAGCGTCGCTTGTTGTTCCGGCAAACGTCACCGCGCAACCTCACCTCACTCTCTCTGATCTATTGATTATCAATCGCAATATTCTTTCTCTGCCTACAATCGATCCTTTCCCATATTTCAGATCAAATCATTCTGCATATCTTGGGTACTATATCAGGTAGGCCCATCACCACCACACCTCAGCTGTTTTTCCTTGTCGCACGCTTAGCTATGGCTTCCGAACGGACCATCAACTCCAACACTCCTACGCCTTATGGTATGTCTGCATATTCGCAGCTGGGCTTTGGGTCTCTGTTTGATAACACAGCGATTCTGTTGACTCAAATTGACCAATATTTGCTCCTGCATTGACGTCATTACCCCAGAATCGACCAGGACTGTGGAAGCTGGTGCGAAGAAACCCTCCATCGACGATGCCCCACTCCTAGCGGAGCGCAACGGAACCTTTAAGGAGGTTATGAATGAGAGACAGTCTAAAGATGAAAGTAATTCCGGTACACATGGAAAAGCTGGCGATGGGATGAACTTCTCCCGCGAAACGCAACAAAGTGATCAGACTACTAAAACTACGACAGCATCGGCTGAAAAGCTGAGCGATGAGAGACAATCCGAGCAGCGGAGTACTGGTGCAAAGTTTGAAAAGCCTGAACATGCATCAAGCTCGATGCAAGCTGATACTGTTAAATCAAGCTCCGAGAATGCACCAGAGCATACGTCCAAGAAACTGAAGACGAAGGAACAGCATGTCGCTGTCAAGGACGAACTGTCGGCTCCTTCGGTTACAAAATCGAGTCAGCCTGCTAACGACCCTAGGACCTCAGCAGGTCGGCCCAAGAAGAGAAAGGACGCGCCGAACAGGGATATTCCCACGGATGGCATTGGCAGCCGAACGCGGAGTCGTACCAAGATTGCTTCTTAATCAAACCTACCACTATCAGGAACTGATCTTGCGGTCATAAGGGAAAGTCTTCTTCAGTTACACGGCGATGATCGTGCTGGACATTGACCAGTCTTGATTCTGCTACTTTTGTTCCTGCGTGAAATTCTGTGCACGAAGTGTATGTGGACATGGTCAATGTTAAGCAATAATCAACCTTAACAGAGTATGCGATCGGCTAGGGTATCGTTTCCAAGAGCACCATAATCATTGCGCTAGATCATTAAACAGCATCCATATTCAGGTAGCAATGATCCTTGGTCATTTCATTAGACGGTATCATTGCTACACTACTTCCGCAAACTGCATATCCAATACTCAAGTATCGGCATTTCAAACCGTACGTTGTCCCGGCTCTGCGCAAGTGGGTGACTACGGAGTACACTTGTCATCATAGCAGAGCTGATTTGCTAGACTAGATGCACAAAGCCCCATTATAACACTATTGGGGTCATTGGATCAGGCCCATCAAATCCAGTCCAATGATAGCGTGTCTCATCTGCTAATCGCCGACATCGGCTTGATCGTCGCTGAGTCACATCCCGGAACGGAACAACACTCTTCGACCCCGCCATCACCGTAGGGGGCAAGTGTGTGTCATAGGCCTGGTAGCTATAAACTTATTTTCTTGTGCTGGAAAGTCTAGAAATTATTCCTTAACTCCTTAACTTCAATTGCGTGCAACTTCCAAGAACAAACCAAAAAATCATCATGCCGTCCAACAAGATCTGGCTGCGCGCTGAAACCAAGCCCGCTGAGGCTCGTTCCGCCTGTAAGTACAACGCTATCTTGCAGTTAGACTCAATTGGCGAAAGCTGCACTCGATTTACTTTCATATGCCTCGTCACCTCCTCATACTAATCTTGTATAGTGACTCCCACCACTTGCAAGGCTCTCATTGACGCCGGATATGAGGTGACTGTTGAGCGCTCTACTCAGCGCATCTTCGATGGTAAGTTCAACTCACGTACTTGTAATGAACTTTGGGGGACTCAGTTTCTAATTGATTACTTGCTCTTTCAGATGAGGAATTTGCCAAGGTATGCAAGTCTGATTACACTGTTCTCATTGCGACGCGAATCTCACACCTGTCTGATAAAGGTCGGAGCGCCTCTTGTCGAGGAGGGTTCATGGGTTAAGGATGCTCCTAAGGACGCCTACGTCCTGGGTCTCAAGGAGCTGCCCGAAGATGATTTTCCTCTTGAGCACGTTCACATCTCTTTCGCACACTGCTACAAGCAGCAGGGTGGCTGGGAGAAGGTTTTGAGCCGGTGGCCCCGGGGTGGTGGTGTCCTGCTGGACCTCGAGTTCCTCCAGGATGAATCCGGACGCAGAGTAGCTGGTATGATTTCATGATTGACTTCGTGGTTATTGCAGCTGACTGATAATGTTATGTGACAGCTTTTGGATGGTCTGCTGGTTATGCTGGTGAGTATATCCATGGTTGGAATTCGCCTCGGGCTTCTTAACTAATATATCTATACAGGTTCCGCTTTGGCCGTCAAGAACTGGGCATGGCAATTGACTCACCCTGAGGGCGAGCCCCTGCCTGGAGAGGAACCCTATGCCAACCAGGATCTTCTGATCAAGTCTGTCAAGGAGTCTTTGGAAGCTGGAAAGAAGCAGTCCGGCCGCTCCCCTAAGGTGCTTGTGATTGGAGCTGTGAGTATTGAACCCGATTTGGTCACAAATGAGACATCTGACAATATATAGCTTGGTCGTTGTGGTAACGGCGCCGTGCAGCTGGCTAAGGATGTTGGTATCCCTGAGTCTGACATCATCCAGTGGGATATGGCGGAGACCAAGAAGGGTATGCTGCACTCGAACAAAACCCTTGATCAGCCACTGACACCTCATAGGTGGTCCTTTCAAGGAAATCATCGAAGACGCAGACATCTTCGTCAACTGCATTTACCTATCTTCTCCCATCCCTCCGTTAGTTCTCCCATGTTTCCACGAACTACCTTTCTTCCGAAGGCTAATGACGAATCTAGTTTCGTTACACCTGAAAGTCTCGCCACACCCAACCGCCGCTTGTCGGTCATCTGCGACGTGAGCGCTGATACGTAAGTTTGATTCTCGCCTGTCTTATCAAAAGGCTCCAGCTAACATAAGCATTGCAAAGCACGAACCCCCACAACCCTATCCCCGTGTACAACATCACAACTACCTTTGACAAGCCTACGGTACCTGTCACCCTGCCGGCTGGCACGCAGGGTCCTCCCTTGAGTGTGATCAGTATCGACCACCTGCCATCTCTCCTGCCCCGTGAGAGTTCCGAGCAATTCAGCCAGGCTCTGCTTCCCAGCTTGCTCCAGCTCAAGGACCGGGAGAATGCCCGCGTCTGGAAGCAGGCCGAGGATCTCTTCCAGGAGAAGGTCGCCACCTTGCCTGAATCCTTCCGCGCGTAGATATACCTTTGTGTGATTTTTGCCGACTTTTCTTTTGAAAGTCATTCTGTACAAATCTTCTTGGATACCTGTCATGATGCCTTTGCTGGACTTTTTTACGGTTGTTTTGCATGTCATGGATTGTCGTCTGGTTTACGTCATGCCATAAAATTAGACAGGTCTAAAAGCAATTTAAACCACTTGCTCTTTTTTTTTTCTTTAAATATTCTGATTCTAGAACCATCTTACCGTGCCATATTTATGGGAGACGCTTGCTCGGCACTGGATGTTACTAGGAGACCGGGTGGCCTGAGGCCAAAAGTTAGTTGGATCTGCTGATTCAAGTGTCAAACAACACCTCCACTTCAATTCCCAAGCCTCGTCCATGGAGTCGGGCCGCATGCACCAGATATTCTCATTCTTACAGTTTTCGAAGGGGAAAGAGTAAATGATCGATTCGCTTATAAGTTCAAATAACCCGTCTAATAGGGATCATGACCGTACAGTGGAAGCAGCAAGGGATCTGCACATTATCAGCAGATGTTCTTCCTTCAAGGCTTTTCGCCTTGTCCAGCCGGCTAAGGGTCACATAACCCATTAATTTGCCTCACAATCAATACTGCTCTCACCACTGACGAGCCAGAATTAAAAGGGCGATGAGCTCTGGATACCATTTGTGGGGAAATCAGATTGCGTCGGGCAACATTGGGGGTCCACGAGGAATACGGGGCGCTCGGCGCTGAAGAACCTCCGAGATAACCCAGCAAGAGGATCGATCAATGCTTTATTGCTTTTGCCGCCTCCTGACTGCACCGGGACAACCTGCATTGCAGCATTTGTACTGAGATGAGCATACCGAATGACTACTTGTGCTATTATGCAGTGTAGTCCATTGATTACAGTACACTAGACTCGGTCTGGGTGAGATTGTCACTCTGATTGACGCCCCCCTCCCCCCTCTCCCTAAACCTTACCCCATTTTCTCTCCACATCCCTCGGTCTATGGGGGCAAGACAGCTGACTATTAGTATCCCACTAGAGCTTCCGAAAAGCGAAACGTACTCCATCCCCGAGCCCCCCGAGCAGTGCCAGCCCGCTTGTACATATACGTGCCTAGTTGGAAAGTCGAAGGAAAACTCAATAAGACTCGTCTTGGCGTGACAATCCGTCTGCCTGTGTTCACTCGATTGTCCACCCTCCGTGGCACATTTGTCCCATGGAGCGGCTATAGTATCGACCTCGATAGTCTGCACATATATCGCAATCCAGTCTGGCCGAGCCTGTGCCTACTCCACCTTACTCAAGAGAGCGATGCAGGAGAAGTCAACCACAGTCGCCGCATATGCGGCTGGGGCATCTCTTGCGGCTGTCGCCCTGTTCTACGTTTTCGGACCTAATTACACGATCGATGGAGATGAGTCAAGCGACAGCGGTCGGAAGAAGAGTATTGTTGGGTTGTCGAATCCTGCCAATGACTGCTTCATCAATTCCGTGCTGCAGGCCCTTGCCGGCCTTGGGGAGCTGCGAGTTTACCTGATTAGAGAACTGCATCGACGGGAGTTGGATGGTCTCGAGATCTACAGTCTCCTCCCACCATTAGACGAGATCCCACGCGATGGGAAACCAGACAAAATACGAGAATTGCAGCAAGGGACCATCACTAGGGCGCTCAAGGAGATGCTGGATCGCCTGAATGAGCGTCCTATATACAAGAAAACGATATCTGCGCGACCATTCATTCAGTCACTCGAGTACGCTTACCGGACACGAATTAGTCGGAGTCAACAGGACGCGCAGGAATTCCTCCAAATTGTAGCCGAGAGGCTCTGTGACGAATACCACGCAGGAGTCAAGGCCCGACTGCGAGCGAAAGGCATAGGCGAGCCTAACCAGGTCGCTGACTCGGATAATGAGCTTCCAGCGAAAAGCCCAACGGACATCGAGGTGCGCATCGATGACGGATCCCCAAATGGTCTCCCAGCAATCATCGACACTAAGCTCAAGGAGATTGAGAATGAACACAGCTTTCCTTTCGAGGGAAAGCTCGAGTCTCAAATCGAATGCCAATTTTGTCATTACAAATACAAGCCGAACCAGACGTCGTTCGTCAATTTGACGCTGCAGGTTCCTCAGAAGAGCTCAACTACACTCAGCGCCTGTTTCGATGGTCTACTCAAGACCGAGTATATCGACGACTTCAAGTGTGACCGGTGCCGACTGCAGCATGCTCTAGATATCAAAAAGCATGATCTGACCAGGGCCCGCTCGGGTGAGGAAGGAAGAACACTCGAGGTGGAGATTGAGCGCATACAGACCGCCATCTCCACAGATCCCGAAGGTAGCTTAGAAGGGGTCAGTTTGCCCCCTTCAGAGCTTGCTCCAAAGCGAAAGATCGCACGACACATGCGGATCGTCGCATTTCCCAAGATTATTGCCATTCATCTTTCCCGCTCCATCTTTGATCAGAGCAGTTCATCCAAGAATGCTGCGAAGGTGTCTTTCCCTGAACGTCTTCCTTTAGGCGGTATCTTGAGTCAGAAATGGTACCGACTGCTAGCGATTGTCAGCCACAAAGGTAGTCATAACAGTGGACACTACGAGTCTTTCCGCCGTAACCATCTTTATGCCCCCTTTTCGACCCCCGATGCATTCAGCTCCTACGCGCAGAGTCGAGCAACCAGTGAGAATCCTTCTGAGGCACCAAGTCCGAGGCTCGGAGCTCGTCAGTCTTCCGGGCGTGAGCCCTCTGCGCTCAGTATCTCGACACCTTCAGAACCGCCGAGTCACTCGTCGCAATCTTCCCCAGCTCCTTCCCGCTCCACCTCAAGCAAAGAGTCTAAAGCATCGTCCCAGTCGAACACCCCCTTATCGCCGACTACTCGTCCTACTACATCGAGCTCGAGGCTTTCTTTCCAGAGCAACCGTTCTCGCTCAACAACATCCAAGCCAAACCTGTCGCCTGTTTCTGATCCACTCAGCCCAGCGAATGATGATGGACGCTGGAGCAAGACCTTCTCGAGAACGTCTCTCACCAGTGATCAAGGCACGCAGCCAACAACACATACGGCAGAGACCTCACTAGCTTCCAGCTTCCGGCACCGCCGTCGTCGCAAGCAAAATGATAGATGGTGGCGCATCTCCGACGAGAAGGTCAAGGAATGTAAAACATCGGATGTTCTGGGCATGCAGAAAGAGGTATATCTCTTGTTCTATGAGTTGGAAAGGCCAAATACTAGTGCATAGCTTGGGTGCAACGAAGATACATAAAAATAAAGGTCTCGCAGGTGTACATATTGGACATATCCATAGAAAGATGGATACCAGTTTGGAATAGTAGTACCACAGGGGATGACGGTCATAACTCTTATCAGGTACATGATCTATTGGACCGATGTCTAGATAATAACTCATTGAATGGCCTTGTAGTATCTTTGTTGGAATGATTCACTCACGTCCTCCCAGAGTCAAACAATTACTTAGTCATCCATACCGCGACCGCATTCCGCCCAATTAAAACCTATGATTGGCGCCGGCGGGCATGGCAGCTTGCCCTGCTTTAAGGCGGGTGGATCCGAGAATTCAAGTCCTGGACTTACCGGGTAAAGTGCATGGAAGGTTGTCGGGAAGTCCAGGTCTTGTTGTGATTATTTATTATTATCTTTTTTTAATAATAATAATAATAATAATTGTCGTTTGACCTGTTCCAGTCAGGCAACACTAACACAACACAACACACCCCCATCGCTAACTAACTTGCTTCCCACTTCCTCCCGTCCATCACATAACGTTCGGAGAACACACATAACTTACCTACATTAGCGAAATCCAAACCCTGAAGTAGGTCGCTACAAAACAAATACGCAACTGCGCTCGAATTTCATCCCTGACGTTCTGCATTAGTCAAAAAAGAGGAACAAACAGAACTTCTCTTCCTTTTTTTTTTCTCTTCTCAATTTACCATGCCTCCCAAACGCGCAACCCGCGGAGCCGCCGCCTCCACCGACGGTCGCAAAGCGACAACCGCATCCTCCAAAGCTACCGCCCCTACGAAAACCCAGAAGAAGACAGAGTCCAAAGCACCTACTAAGGCAGCGGCGGCTGCTTCTACAGCTACTACTGCGCCTGCCAGCCGGAAACGAAAGGCTGCCGAGTCTGACGATGAGGTTTCCGCTCCCGTTGCGCGCGTCCAGAAGAAACAGAAGGAAGGTGAGTGAGAACCAAACATTCCCCAGGTCATCAAACATTATCATCGCGCGCGCACACACGCCTTCGCGCGGACGATTGTCGCTGCGCCCGATCATCCTAGCTGACATGAGGGCCTTTCCTTAATGATAGAAGCGCCTGCTCCAATCATCAATCACCCTCCCACAAAACGACTAGACGTCTACGTCTTCGGAACGAATTGCTACGGTGAGCTCGGTCTCGGGGACGCGACCAAGAAATCGGAAATCCCGGGCCCCGTCCTCAACCCCAAGCTCGCCGCAGACACCGTCGGTGTTGTCTACTTGGCTGTGGGAGGTGTCCACTCGGCGGCTCTGACGCAAGATAACAAGATTCTCACCTGGGGTGTCAACGATGAGGGAACCCTTGGGCGTGATACGAAGGAAGAGAAGAAGGAGGTCGACGAGACCAACGGCGTTAACGGGGATGACAAGGAGGACAAGTCGGATTCCGACTCGGACGATGACGAGGTCGACCTGAACATGAAGGAGGCCACGCCCATGGCGGTCGACTCGGCTCATTTCCCCAAGGGCACTGTCTTCACGCAACTGGCAGCCACTGACAGCGCAACGTTTGCTCTCACCCAGGAAGGAAAGGTTTATGGTTGGGGTACTTTCAGAGTAGGTTCTTCTTCGAAGTCTCTTGGAGGAAATCAGTACAACTTGCATTTTTTCCATACTTACAATTTCCTAGGGAAGCAACGGTGTCATCGGATTTTCCCCTGACACCAAGTTCCAGCGCACGCCGATCCTGATTCCCGGACTCGAGAAAGTGACCGAACTTGCTGCCGGTGCACAACATCTCATGGCGCTCACTTCCAGCGGCCAAGTCTTCACCTGGGGATGCGAGGAACAGAACCAGCTGGGACGGAGAATCTCCGGCCGCCTGCACGGCAAGTTAGAGAGTCTCGTTCCCGGTAAGTGTGCCTTGCCCTCAGGAGTTGTCAGCATCGGCACCGGCTCGTACCACTCCTTCGCTGTCCGCAAAAACGGCCATGTGCACGCTTGGGGCTCGAACAACTTTGGACAGACTGCTGTCCCTATGAGTGCGGGCCAGAGTGATGCTGTGGTTCTCTACCCCACTGAGGTCAAGTCCTTCCGCGAGTTCAACAAGATCGTCAGCATCTGTGGTGGAAAGGACCACAGCATCGCCGTCACGGAAGATGGCAAGTGCCTGACCTGGGGTCGCGTCGACAACAAGGCCCTTGGTCTGGCGCTGGCCGATATGCCTGCGGATGATCTGGTGCACGATGAGCATGACCGGCCTCGTATCCTGACCAAGGCCACGCCGTTGGTCGATATCAAGGATGAGCACATCGTCTTCGCCACTGCCTCCAGTGATCATTCTTTCGCAATCACCAAGGATGGTAAGGCGTACAGCTGGGGCTTCAACGTTCAACGCCAGGCCGGACACCGTGAGCTTGACGAAGTCGAGCGACCAACTTTGCTCCAGAACAAGCATGTCAACGGCAAGAAGCTGGTTGGTGCCTCGGCCGGTGGACAGTTCAGTATGCTAGTTGGCGAAGCCTCGCCGCAGCAGATGAACGGCGAGCAGGCATGAGAGTAGTAGCTATGTAAATTTGGCGGGTGTTCATGTTATCGTTTTCTAGATGGACTGGCTTTTGAAGAGCTTGTATTGCTAACAATGTGATGTCGCGATAATGGGAATCTTTTTATTATTTGAGTTGAATACAATCTGATCTTGCTGAGAGTCGTTGCTTCTCTGGTTTTTTTCTTGTTCTTAAAACCATACATGTCTTCTGTGCCTTGAGAGTGTACATCCTCGCTATGCTGCTCCAGTACCTGATCACCCCAAGCCCAGGCCCATAGATAGAGAAGCCGTTCCTCGGGAGTCGGCAGTCTCCCCGACTTATGGCTAAACCCGGGGCCGCCGAGGTGGTTCTCCACAACCGCCTGGCCCTTCACTTGCTTATTTCTCCGTATATCGCTGGTTTCGAGCAGATCAGCTGGACTGGGGTAAACGCAGTCTAGGCCCTTGGGGAGAGGGGGCAGAAATAGAACGAATTGATTGGAATATGTCAGCACCTCATGGCCGGAGGAATTCTCCCCGTCAATTTTTCCGATGGATAATAGATGGAAGCACGAAAGAAATACGGAGAGCCGGGGGAAGAAATAGAATGATATACCCGATTTACGGAGGGATTGGGGGGAAGAGCTATAGCCGGTGTTGTGTTGCTGGAGGACACGGCAGTACGGTTCAACTTGTATGCAGTCAAAGTAGTCAGAGGGCATGAGGATGAGCAGTCTTTCAAGAAAGGCTCAGGGTTGGAACAACAACCATATCATCATTGCGAACTGCAAGCAAGCAGAAACCAACCGGTCGAGGGGAAGAAATCACTCGTAGACCAGCTGCAGGGTGGACAGCCTGGAGGCAAGTGGAACAAGCCGGGCCGGGATGATGTCAAGGGAGGGACGCGGGGATTCCCGGGAAGCCGGCTGCGGCCTGAGACATGAGGCAGGAATGGAGACCTGCAGGCTGCAGCGCGCGTCATCGGCGGCTTCAGAATGGAAGCATCATCCATCCAAGTTCATCATCCATCGGACCTCAATTGTCCGGTTTACGTTTCAATTCTGAAGAACCTTCTTTAGGGGCTGTTTCGATCCCTTTCTCCGACCTCAAGCTCTTCTTTCTGTGACCTTCTTCGTCTGGTTCTTGCTCGACTACAAGCCAACAAACAGCATTGAGCACTGATTTCATACTGAACACATCGTTCCCCACCAGCCGGTGAGTTCTTCGAGCACTGCGAATCTGTGCCCCTCCATGACACACTTCGTCACTACGTACTGCCCCTCTCTTTCTTCTGCCCACCCACTCACCCTTTTCCCTTGCACTGCATCCTTCCTTCCCCACCCCCTCCTCTCATATCGTCCTCTCAGAGTGGTTTCTCCCTAGCAACCTTGTACTCTCACCCGTTGCCCCTCCCTGCCCGATTTAAATCTCCAGCTCCGTATTCGTCGCTCGGTAAAGGCCTGTTAGTCCAAAGCTATTCCCATCATAATTTATTTCAACCTTCTTTCCTCTCCTCTCTTCCTCTTCTTCCTCTTCTCTTTTCTCTTCTCTTCTTCTTCTTCCCATCCAATCTTCATCTCTCCATCTCTCCATTACTCATCACCTTAACTAGTAAACCATCAGACTTCAAAACTATCACAATGGGTGTCCTTGAGAAGCTTTCCCGCAAGTCCGGTGTCATCGTCGGTGATGACGTCCTCCGTCTCTTCGAGTACGCTCAGGAGAAGGGCTTTGCTCTCCCCGCCATTGTAAGTATTGCAGGCCAGAACTGGCCTTCCCAAAGCTTCAAAGCAGCTGAGAGCTAACCCACGTCTACCATTGTAGAACGTGACCTCCTCTTCCACCGTTGTCGCTGTCCTCGAGGCTGCCCGTGACCAGCAATGCCCCGTTGTCCTGCAGGTCTCCCAGGGTGGTGCTGCCTACTTCGCTGGCAAGGTATGTATTTCATGAGTTCTGTGCGTCGTCCAGACGGGCAATGGCTGACTGTGTAATCCAGGGTGTCAGCAACGACGGCCAGAAGGCCTCTATTGCCGGTGGTATCGCCGCTGCTCACTACATCCGCAGCATCGCTCCCGCCTACGGCGTCCCCGTTGTCCTCCACACCGACCACTGCGCCAAGAAGCTCCTTCCCTGGCTCGACGGTCTCCTCGATGAGGACGAGCGCTACTTCAAGCTCCACGGCGAGCCCCTCTTCTCCAGCCACATGATCGATCTGTCCGAGGAGCCCGTTGAGGAGAACATTGAGACCACCGCCAAGTACCTTAAGCGTGCTGCCCCCATGAAGCAGTGGCTCGAAATGGTAAGCATTGTGTGAACTCCCGTGTTACTTCATTCAATTTAACATAATTGATTCAGGAAATCGGTATCACCGGTGGTGAGGAGGACGGTGTCAACAATGAGGACGTTGACAACAACTCCCTCTACACCCAGCCCGAGGACATCCTCGCCATCCACAACGCTCTCGCCCCCATCAGCCCCTACTTCTCCATTGCCGCTGGTTTCGGCAATGTTCACGGTGTCTACAAGCCCGGCAACGTCCGTCTCCACCCCGAGCTCCTCGAGAAGCACCAGGCCTACGTCAAGGAGAAGACTGGCTCCAAGAAGGACAAGCCCGTTTTCTTCGTCTTCCACGGTGGCTCCGGTTCCTCCAAGGAGGAGTACAAGCAGGCCATCAGCTACGGTGTTGTCAAGGTCAACCTCGACACCGATATGCAGTACGCCTACCTCACCGGTATCCGTGACTACGTCCTGAACAAGAAGGACTACCTCATGAGCACCGTTGGTAACCCCGATGGCGAGGACAAGCCCAACAAGAAGTTCTTCGACCCCCGCGTCTGGGTCCGCGAGGGTGAGAAGACCATGAGCAAGCGTGTCCAGGTCGCTCTGGAGGACTTCAACACTGCTGGTCAGCTGTAAACGAAAAGAAGCTTATTAATGTTTCTCTGATGTGATGTGTTTTCGGATTTGACGAAACCAGATACCAAGTACATAAATTCAAAACAATTTCTTCATTAATTCTTCGGATGGGACGGGGAGGTGTTTGAGTGAGCGTAATATGGATTTGTGATGTGGGGTTGATGGGTTGATGTGCGCGGGGTTGGAGTTGATGTATGTAGTCGAGTTTCTTGACTTGTGAAGTAGGCTGAAAGAATCACTTTCCGATGACTGATAGCATGGCGTGTATAAATCTGTCATGATTCATCTCTCCTATTCATGAATGGATGTTGACTCAACCATCTCAGATATCCTCGCAAGCCCTGGTCTTGCATAACTGAATCGAATTCATTTAGTTATAGTCTGCTTTCCTCCCTCCGCGTTCCTGACACTCGAGTGGTTGTACGAACAGCCCTTCAGCATACTCAACTGAACGCATGGCCGGTGGGGCTGCTGGAAAGTACAGATTGATCGCTCAACCCAATTGACTTTTTTTTTCGCTTCAATGTGAACCGTGGATACATCGACACCGTTGACAAGGTTGAATGTTGACGTCAAATTCCTCCAGACAATTGATCGTGTTGATTAGGGCGTATAAGCCCGCAAACCTGAGCATGTGACATGTCTCGCTCGCATGGCTTAGATGGTAAAGCGCAGCACTAGTAATGCTGAGATCCTCGGTTCGAGTCCGAGTGTGAGCAGGTGTATTCATTTTTGCTGGTTGTCTTTTTGTTTCCAGTCGGGTTGAAAGCTGAACCGTGCTCGGGGTGCTCTCTCTCTCCCTCTCTTTGATTGTCCTGATACATATCTACCTAATTAATGCTAATTGACCTGTCTACTCTGTTGCTGTTGGGATGTAGCGTGGCCGGCTTGGGGGAGGGGTGTCAGGATCCTGGAGCAGGCTATCGAGATTGAGATATGTTTGGAATGGAAATGTATTCTATGGGTCAATTGGGAACGAAAATATACACTGTGGTGAACCTGGAGCACCGGGATATTCTCCTTGTACGCCACAATGTTCTGCTCTTGTGGGTCCCGCCATCCAAAGACAATCCGACGAAGTATATACTCTTTTCGACCACGACTCAAAGCATCATGGTAAACTCTATGAAGTTCAATTCGTCCCCGTCCCAGCAAGCTCGACGGGATTCTTCTGGAATTCCACGCCCCGACTCAGCTCGATGGGCAAGTGGGCGCTTCTTGGTGGCACTGCGGACCAGAGCGCATTTGTTTCCAGAAGCGCGCCCTATGACAACTTCCCCATCTATAACATCTTTAGGCGGGTAGTATCAGGCCCGTCTGGGGTGGATAAAAAGACGAGGCTGGGCAAGCTGGTCGTCATACCTCAACCTGCCTCAGACATGGGGTGAATATCGTGTTTTCCCGAGTGATATACCATGTATGGCCGCCGGCGCAGGACTCCCTCGACACCAAACCCGAATGCAGGGTACACGGAGCTTGACGCTGTAGTATCCTGAACGTGAGTCACCAGAGTTGGTGCGGATTGTAAAGCTCGTTGTGCCCGGGGGGGGGGGGGAAGGAACGCCGGCGATAGTGTCGTGTGTTCTTCAGTGTTGGTGGTGATTCTGGTTATACTCGGTCTGGAAGGTGCCGTGGCTGTGCCTGGATGGGATATACTGATGGTGAGCCGGGTTCTTTGTCGGCACCCGGTCTTTCGTGTGCAAGTCGCGGTACTGACTCGTCTCGCTTGCCGCATCTCTTTCTCGTGGTATCTAGAGCACCGCTCCCATGTAGGCGACGCGATGGGGATCTTTGGCCAGCCTCCATGCACCAAACGGCCATAACAGGCTATTTCGTACCTATGTCGGCTGTATGAAATCATCATAGGCTCCACTATGGTGAGAAAATTGGAGTCTCGTATTACAAGCAGCACAATGCCCGGGAATCAATCATGTCAAACAATCCTTAATGGAGTCGCGGTGACTTAAACCATCGAGGCAATGGTACATTCCCAGTATATGAGGGACGTATACCAGCCTGTACCTGGCTGCCAGCCCGGGAGAATGTCAAAACAATAATCAGTTCCATCTGACTACTGATGTAGTATGGATGATTCTCCTAACTATGCACGATGAGGTCATTTGTTCCAGTTAGTGATCGGTCTTCTAGAAGTAGCTTAGATTATGATAACAAAGTTTAAGAGCAAACTCACCCAATCAGCTCGCATGGCTTAGATGGTAAAGCGCAGCACTAGTAATGCTGAGATCCTCGGTTCGAGTCCGAGTGTGAGCAAGTGTTAAGTTTTTGCCCTTCGTCCAACCCTATACCGACTGATTGGGCCCTCCGGTCGATCAAGCAAGTCTGAAAGCAAGCTCAATCAAGCAGCTCGCATGGCTTAGATGGTAAAGCGCAGCACTAGTAATGCTGAGATCCTCGGTTCGAGTCCGAGTGTGAGCATCGTCTTCTTTTTTTGCTCTCGTATCAGACTCATCTACCTTTCTATCATGATGAATGATTTGCCCGACGGTTTCACTTGCGCTGTTAGCGCTATGCATGCCTAAGACAATCCCGTCATCACCCATGGATACTTACTCCACACGTCCTCAACCGATGATGAGATCGGCCTGTTGTCTTCTGCCGCAAGCGCCCAGCATCGCGGCAGCCAACCGTTCTTAGCACACAGGCCTGCGTTTAAATTTAGAAACGAGCAACTCCCTCCATGCCGTGTAGATAGCGGGTACGCATGTTGAACCCTTGGATCTGCATGGCCGCTGCCGTGCCGTTCCCTGCCAAAGAAAGCAGACGTGCTCACATTGCAGTGTTTGTCCCGTGCTGAGAAGATTGATCACCTCCCACTCAATTCCAGTTCAGGGAAGCTCCAAGCCCAGGACATTCAGAGTGCAATGGCCTGTAAGTAACTTAGTCGAGGTGCAGATGCAAACAACACGTGCCTCTCTGCAAGTCGGGTAAGGTCACCGGGATGCGAACAACTGCGTGACAACCTATGTTCCCTCCCATGATTCCGTACAGACCGCAGATATGACCCAAATGGAGACCATACCCGCAGACTCCACGAATGGGGCAATGGCATCGGGGTAGATTCTCGCGGTGTGCAGGAAAGACCGGGTGATGCATCGGAGTTCACTCTATACTTGCGGATTGAGAGATCGTGTTGACCGGAGCAGATGCGGGTTTCCGGCCGTCAAGAGATTACTCGCGTACGAAGATGGTAAGAAGCGTGCTATCGACATCATAGCACAAGTCAATGCCATGATCTGTTGGGATGGAGCGGAGCTGGCCCAAACTCAACTTTAGTGTTTTTATCATGATCCTCGTCCGAGTGAAAACATTACCTACTGTAGGCAAAGTAGTCATCCGATCAGGCCGTTAGAAGGGTCCTGTGGCTTGACTGCCGTGACCCAGAATAGAAGCAGATGACTCCATTTGCCGGCAATTGACAGCAGGACCCGACTTCGATTGGACCCCGAGTCTTTTTTTTCCTCGACATTATTCCATTTCGGTGTGCCACAATGGGGTGCACACTAGCCACACCACTGTGGTACGTACATAGGTTAGTATGGGTACGGTAAGGAGTGGCTGAAAGAAGGGTTGAGCGTGGCTCTGCCATGGTATCCAACATACCGGTCGTGGTCAGTCAAACCGAGTTTTGCGTACCGGGGGACCCGAGGGTCTGAGACATGCTACCCTAAGCCCGCATTGGTTGGTCCACCAGGATAATAGCCCGACCATCTCTTGCATCCTCATCCAACCATAGAAACCCCAGTGGAGTTACTCTCGTTGTTTGGTTTTCATTTTTCTTCTTTGGCTGCTTTTTGGGTCGCCCTGAGGGCTCACTTGGATCCGTCTGAGACGCTGAACCACGTCGGGCGGGTAAACAAAGCGTGCAGTCCGGGAGGAACGAGGAGGAAGAAACAATCTGATAGATAACTTACATAGTGCATTGACTCCTTTCAATTTGATTTCCAGGAGAAACAAGTACTCTGCACTCTTTAGACTGCAAGTGTACATGTACCACCACTTCTGGTGCTAGCTAAGTTCTAACACATTACTAGTACCAGTGAGAAACACTCATCCGGCTCCACTCAGTCAACGTATGCAGTGCGCATCTCGACCTCCGACTGTCAGAAGTGGAATTCATTGATACGTACTGGAGGTACGTCAAGGGAGAGTCCAGTCCGGCCCATTCTTGACGCTCGTTTGTTCCCTCCCCATTTCCCCCAGGAAGTCAAGGTTCAATCCTCCACTGGATTGCAAATCAAATCCACGAGAAACCCATCCCTCAGCAGCGTTGTCGTTCAGAGCAGATTGTCAACCGCTAGACTAGAGTGCGACTAGTGGTGGTGGTCGAGACCCGCCTCCAAACGCGAATCCACTTCTCCATCATCGCTGATTATCTTTCTCTCTCCTCTTGTTCGCCTTCCCACGCCCATCTCTGATTTTCCTGGTTCGGTTTCACATTCTTCGCCTCACTCACTTGCACTCCTCCTGTCGATTGCCGTTCAACAGTCGTTCGCTTCTTTTTATCCTTCCTTGTCGCGCGCTCGCTCACTCCGCCACCTATCTCTCCTCTGCCTTGGCTTCGCTCCGTCGATGCCGCCTCGGCTTCAATAAACACCATGCAGTCTAGCGCTCTCTGGCGGCGCGACGATTCCACGGATCAATTTCTCAAACTCATCCAGAACCCTTTCAAATCCGCCGTATGTTCTGCTTGCCCCATACAACCGCTTTCCCTCAATGCATAACTAAGGAGCACAACAGTTTCAAATCAACGCCGTCTGGGCCTCGTTGGCCACCTCCGCCGCCTTCAGCGTCCTCCTTGCCCTCCTATTCTCGCTCTTCAGACCTCGTCACTCCCTCGTCTACGCGCCCAAAGTCAAGCATGCGGACAAAAGACATACCCCGCCACCGGTGGGAAAGAGCTTCTTTGCGTGGCTCAAGCCCGTGGTGCGCACCAAAGAGCCCGATTTAGTCGACTGTGTCGGGCTCGATGCCACCATGTTTATCCGATTTGCCAAAATGTGCCGGAACATTTTCATCTTCCTGAGCATCATCGGTTGCGGTGTCATGATTCCTTTGAACCTCACGCAGAGCCAAGGCAACACCGTCTCCCAGTTCGGCGCCTTTGCGACGATGACCCCGCTCTATGTCAGCACTGACGCTATCTGGGGTCAGGTTGTTTGCGCCTGGCTGTTCGATATCATCGTGGTCTTCTTCTTGTGGCGGAACTACAAGGGTGTTTTGTCTTTGCGCAGAAAATACTTCCAGAGTGCCGATTATCAGCGCAGTCTCCATGCGCGTACACTGATGGTGTGTGACGGTCCCGCGAATCAGCTCTCACTGACAAACCCACTAACCACGTTATACAATAGATCACCGATATCCCACCGTCAGCACGTTCGGACGAAGGCGTTCTGCGTTTGACGGACGAAGTCAACCCGACAGCTGCCCTCCCTCGAGCCGCCATTGGCCGTAACGTGAAGGATCTACCCCGTCTGATCAAGGAACACGACGAAACGGTGCGACAACTCGAATCTGTGCTGGCCAAGTATCTCAAGCGACCCGATCGACTCCCGCCCAATCGCCCGACCATGACCCCGCACCGGAAAGATAGAAGTGAGCACCCGAGCGGCAAGGTGGATGCCATTGATTACTTGACAAGTCGTATTCAGCGATTGGAAGAAGAGATCCGACATGTTCGGTCTTCTATAGATAGACGCAACGCCATGCCTTTTGGCTTCGTCAGCTGGGATATGATCGAGCATGCGCACGCTGTGGCATACAACGCACGCAACAAGCACCCTCAAGGCACGACCATCGCCCTGGCCACTCGCCCGGACGATCTGATCTGGGAGAACCTCCCTCTGTCCAAGGGCGCACGGAGGTGGAAACGATTCCTCAATGCGATCTGGGTGTCGCTCTTGACATTCGTGTACATTGTTCCTAACGGATTGATTGCCATCTTTCTGTCCAACTTGTCGAACCTGGGTCTAGTGTGGCCCGCATTCCAGACATCGCTCGATGCCAATCCCAAGGTCTGGGCCGCAGTTCAGGGTATCTTGTCTCCCGCCATCACATCCCTTGTCTACCTCGTTCTGCCCGTCATCTTCCGACGGCTGGCAATTCGGGCGGGCGACGTCACCAAGACCTCTCGCGAGCGTCATGTGCTTGGCCGGCTTTACTCGTTCTTTGTATTCAACAACCTTATCGTTTATTCCCTCTTCGCTGCCGCCTGGACATTCGTCTCCGCTGTCATCGATGCCCAGAAGACCGACAACAACGCTTGGAAAGCCATCCAGGATGGACAGTTCTATGAGAAGATCGTGAGTGCCCTGTGCAACGTGTCTCCCTTCTGGGTGACCTATTTATTGCAGCGAAATCTGGGTGCCACCATTGATCTGGTTCAGTTGGTTACTGTCTTCTGGGTATGGTTCTCCAAGACGTTCCTCTCGCCTACCCCTCGCCAGGCTATTGAGTGGACGGCTCCGCCATCTTTCGAGTATGCCATGTATTACAACTACTTCCTCTTCTACGCTACCGTCGCGCTTTGCTTTGCGACACTACAGCCCATTGTGCTACCCGTCACCGCGCTCTACTTTGGGCTGGATGCAATGATGAAGAAGTACATGCTGATGTATGTGTTTGTGACCAAGACCGAGTCTGGCGGTCAATTCTGGCGCGTTCTGTTCAATCGCATGGTTTTTGCGGTTATCTTGTCCAACATCGTCATTGCCTTTGTGGCTAAAGCCAAGGGTACTTGGACCATGGTTTATTGTGTGGTTCCGCTGCCGTTCATGATGCTCGGCTTCAAGTATTATTGTATGAGGAAGTTCGATTCTGACATCACCTACTACAACCGCGCGAACCTCACGGATGCCGAGGCCCTGGCAGTCAGCAAGCCGAACAAGAAGGCATCTGAGCGGCTAAACGCCAAGTTCGGCCATCCCGCCCTTTACAAGCCCCTCATCACCCCGATGGTGCACGCCCGGGCTGCGGAAGCGCTGAAGCGTATCTACAGCGGTCGTCTGGGAACTGCCGACGCCGAGGGTGAATACTCAGACATTGCCATGGATGCCATGTCGACGGCTCACCCGGGAAAAT
The DNA here is from genome assembly GCF_003184695.1 of Aspergillus brunneoviolaceus CBS 621.78. Classification (NCBI taxonomy): domain Eukaryota; kingdom Fungi; phylum Ascomycota; class Eurotiomycetes; order Eurotiales; family Aspergillaceae; genus Aspergillus; species Aspergillus brunneoviolaceus. The sequence continues at coordinate 81,848 of NW_020290769.1, read as the reverse complement.
CTATGATGGACGCTACGGGCCCGGCGCCTTTCGAAGTCGTCCCCGAAAATCACCTAGACTTCTCCTATTACAAGGACCGGCCGGATTTCAGGGACGAGTTTGGCGGCGGTATCTATGGTCGTCCGGACGATGTGTTTACCGAACGCTCGCATACGCCCCGGAGTGCATTGGGTGAGTGGTCGCCCACCTCTTCGCGCGCCTCGTCTCCGACCCCATCGGTGCCGTCGCTCTCCGGGTTGAAACCGCACGATAGCTACGATCCGACCGCCTACGACCACATTCATCCTGCCTTCCGTGTTCCCGCACCCATAGGAGGCAGCGGACTCTATCATCAGCGTAACGAGAGTGAGACGGAGCTGCTTGCTCAAGCACAACAGCCGGCAGTTCCGGAGATGGCCACGCCATTGGACCGCTGGCGGACGAGAGGTTACGGTCCTGTCGAGCAGGATGATCCCACTTTCACCTCGTATGAGCACTACCGAATGCCACACTAGGCGCTGTGTGCAGATATGATTTTTTTTATTGTTTTGGAGCGACAACGATTACCAGATCGTTGATATATTAGACTTTGGGATGGGATTTTTGGGCTTTCTCTTGCGAGGAGGCAGGAGTAACGGAAGCAACGTGCCCACGACTATTTTGTTTTTGTTTAAGCATTTGAGCAAGAGCTGTACATATTTACATGATTAGAAGATTTGTGTGTAAATACGGTGTTCCGGATCACATGCAAAAGTGGACGAGATGTGTTTTGGTTCATTACCACAGTAATAACAAATAGCCTACTAAGTGCATGGAAGTACTCGTACTATGCCCGATAGGAACTTGGAAGGCTCCTCAGGAACCGAGGGTGCTGACCAATTAATGGCCAGACCCGCAGCTCATCGGCTTTCACGCTTCGTCCATCATCCGTCATCAACTTCCCCTCTCTCCTCTCTCACACCAACCAGCTTCGATTGCTTCACGGGGCTGCAATGTGGTTGTTCATCTCCAGTCAAGGTAGCTCCGTGACTGCCCGACCGACTTCTCCTGCAACAACTGACCATCGGTCCACGTACCTTGCTGCTTGCACCCACCACTCCTAAGTGCCGAGCCGGACTCCGGGTGCCGTCGGATTCCCTGTGATCGAATACAAACAGCTTCGCCATACCTCAGTCAACACAACAGGGAATATATAATCCACAGCCAGCGGACAAGTCCTGGCGACTGCTGTACCTGTTTGCCAACTCGTGCCGTACCCACGCCGATGCTCGCCGGACTTCTAGCAATCCCACCACCACCAATCGACTGAAACGAACAATACACCACCTTCCATTACCTTCCGCGTCTCTCCCTTTCTTCTACAACAACCCATATTCCTACCCGTATCAATCTCCAAGCCTTGACATACACTACCATGGCATGGTACTCACTTCTTCCGTCCGACTTTCTCTATATTGAGAATTGGCTTGTGCGAGTCTTTGTCCGTCTCACGCCCCGCCTATCCCCTCCCTCTCCTTGCTTACCGCTTTTCCTTCCAAGCTTACCACTAACGGTCGATTGGTCACACCATAGATATTCCTCGGCTTTGTCACTATACTCCCTTGGGCTACATTACTGGTCTTCGACATCTGTCTGTACATTTGGCGGATGGTGAAATATGAATTCCCCCTCATCGGCGGACGAGCGCGGGGTAAGCAGCGACCTCGAGCCCCGAGCTTGAACGAGAGGCCGGATGGGCAGCCTAGGGTCCTGGGGCTGGGGACGGGGGCCCTAGTCAATGACATCGGAGATGGGGGGATTGCAAGCGTGGAGAAATTACGAAGCAGAGGGGGGAGGCATGAGGGAGACGAGGACACCTGAGCGCATTTGGCGTCTCCCCGCTTCTGTGTTGAGAGAGCTCTGCTCGCCTCCCGGTGAGGCTATTTTCCTTTAGTCTTGTCGAATTTTGGATTGATGCTGCCTTGGATGAATACTCTTACTGCCGATTGGCTACCGCGTGGAAGGGAAGGTGGATGGATGCAGTGCCTGTGCTCAGGTGGTAGTTGGAGGGAGGTCTACATGTATGGACAAAGGGACTGGCGACATGTTTGAAATTCGTCTGTGTATATTGATACCCTGTATGTACTCTGATTTCTGCGTTGAAGATTTGTCCTCATCTAAATTATCAGGTTCCAATTTATATCGTGACTAAGGTACTATCGGCCGATTGAGCAATCAGCATACAGCGGGGATCCCCACCAATGGCAGCCCGCGATAGTATGCCATTCATGAGAGGATAAGGTACTGGTGCCAGTACTATCTGGGCTGCCGCATGATAACGTGGAAGTACTTCTATCGAAGTACTGCAGTGCACTTTACTCGCACCGCTCCTACATCTCTCCAGGCTCCTCAATTCTTCCTACTCTTTCAGCCGGTTTTACCAGAAATACTAGTATACCCAAGAGGTCGGACAATGGACCTTCTCACATCAACCGTTGATGCCAGCATACTATACGTCGAGCGGAATCCCTTCCCAATCGTCTTCCTTGTACTCACCCTCTGGCTCTTTGGACGATTCACCCGAGTATGTCCTTCTGATTATGTACCGTGATATTGGAACTGACTGAAGAATGCCCAGGGCCAGCCAAACTCCATTGACAATGTCATCTCGGAAGCAGAGAAAGCTGGGTACCCGCCCATTGAGCCTCTCCACTCCTTCGACTGGGAGACTACCGAGCCACTGCAGTTCCGGCCTTTCAAGGCGAAGTATCATCTCACAATGGGTATGGAGCTCCGAGTCTCCCCGTGCAAACCTTTCTCTGTCCTCGTTCGTCGCCTATTCCTGTTGCACAGGGCAGCGTCTCAGGGACGCTCTACGCCTCGCTCCAATGCACCCACCCGATCTATAATGGACTATATCTCCTATGGCCCGTTGTTGTTGTCATTAACCCAAGACCAACCTCATTCCCCATCATTATACGACAAACTAACCCACCCCCGACAAAACAGCCCTCTCGAACCTCGACTTCTCCACCCTCATCCCAATCGACAAGACCTACAGATCCCGGCTCGCCTACCGCCAGTCCCTGCTTTCGAAATACCCTTCCGTCGTGGTCGGCGTCACACCCACTGCCGAAACAGAGGGCAGCCTCGCCCACTCTGCCGTCCGCGAGCTTTACGAGTTTGTTCTCGGCGTATACCTCCCCACCAGGTATCCGGGGGTCTTCGATTTGATTGACTCTCCTGGCAGCAGCAGCAGAAGCAGCAGCAGTCTAGGCCCAGAAAGCAGCACGAGTGACGAGAAAGAGGAGGGTGGTCTAGCCGAACCGACGGCGACGACCGAGAAGAAACCGAAATACCTCCTCAACAGAATCACCAATCATTCCATCCCGACCAAATGCCCCACCTCCGCCCGCGAAGCCCTTACCACGCTGGGAACGGTCGTGGACGAGGACTTCCTGATCCTACTGCCTACCTCGCAGGTGGGTCCACCGTATGGTGATGAAGAGAAAAAGGCGGAGGAAGACGAATACACCCTACAAGCGTACACGACCTTCTACCCGGCGGGATTCGACACGCGGGAGAAACTCGGCTGCACGCTCTCCGCCATCCACGACCCGGTGCCGCGGTACAAGGAGAAGCTGGAGAAGAGTATGGACCGATTCTTTGCCAGGCTGGAGGTCGGGCGGTTCGTGCAGCGGGTGAATTGGAGTGTGACGACGGGGACGGAGCTATTTGCTGCGTTCGGGGGCATTCATGGAGATACTACGAATGATGGTGGGGAAAAGGGCGGGAAGGATGATGGGGTGATGGCATCGGATGAGTTGAATGTTGATGATGTATGTTCTGTGCATTCACCCCTTTCCTACCGAATGTCGGCTCTCGTTGTCTTTTGTTGTGTTGTGTTGTGTTATCCGGGCATGAGATGTGCTGCTAACCCCGGTTGTAGACCTTCCTGCGCTGCGAGCGCCAGACGCTCCATCGTCTGCCCGAGACCAAGACGCTGGTGTTCACCTTCCATACGTATACTTACCCGGTCCGGACGGTCAAGGAGGAGGGATTAGGCGAGGAGCTGGCTCAGGCGATCGATGGGTTGAAGGGGGGCAGTGTGCCGGAGATGTGGTGGTATAAGAGGGGGGCGGTCTGGGGGGAGGCAGTCAAGGCATATCTGCGGGGGTGACACAGTCTACATGCTAGAACCCATACTAGACTCTTTGGAGAGTATAAAGCATAGAGCTTATTCGTCGCTCGGATAAGCAGATATTGTCTGTCATGAATGCCCTTCTGCAGCGTTAGTATACATAAAAACCGAGCATCACACACTTCCTCATGAATGGGGAACCGAGGCACCTGGGACCATTTTCTGCCACCGCCAAAACCTACCACTCTGCCCCACTTTTTTCCGGGGGCTGCGGCCTGCGAGGTCGCCACCGTTCTGGCGCAGAGAGCGGTCAAAAAGACGGTCCTATTTCAGCCAATGAAAATGTACCGGAGCTCCACCGCCTAAAGCGGCAGAACGCTCGCGACCTCGCGGCCGGAATCCAGATTTCGGCTATGAACAGGCCCCGAAAAAAGGTGGGGCAGAGTGGTAGGTTTTAGCGGTGGCAGAAAATTCCCGCTCAATTAGGAATAGTGCACTCCGCGGAGACCCAAGCACCTTCGCGACTTAGACTACCTAGTCAACTGCAGGTAGGTCTTATCGGATAGTATCCTTACTATCCACACTGCGGCCGGCCCTCAACATTGCTTCCAAGTTACCTCCAGGCTTACCTTCCTACCCTCTATTTTCGACCAACATAACCACCAACCACCAAGCATACAACCCACCACCACGATAACACCAAATTCCCACCCCCCCCGAAACCGAAGAGGAAACAAAAATGTCCAACCAAAACCTCTACGGCCACCCGCCACGCAAAAAGCAAACCTCCTCTCAGCCAGCCGCCCCCTCCTCCTCAACCCTAGCCTTCACAACCACCCTGTCCAACCTCATCGCCGCCCGGGATCCGGGATCTTCGACGTCCACGTCAACCGGCCGCCCCCGCCCCTCCAAATCCAAAGACGCTTCCGAGGGGTTGTTCGCCCGCCCGAATCGCGGGGCGCAGAAGCGCGCGGCGCAGGATCTTGTGGTGAACGAGAGCGATGCGATGACGACACTCTCCGGTGGAACTGCGCAGGTGCACCAGCGAACCCGGGATCTGGGGGGACGGGTGGACGAGGCGGTGCTGCAGCGGTCGAAGCGGCGGATGCAGGAGAAGGCCAGGGTGTATGAGGATTTGAGGAGGGGGTTGTATCTTGGTGGGAGTGATTCTGAGTCGGAGGGTGATGGTGGTGATAGGGCAGGAGAGGGGGAAGGGGAGAGGTATTTGAGGAGGTTGAGGCGGAGGGAGAGGGAGGGGTTGGTGGATTTTGATCGGAAGTGGGCGGATATGCATTCTCGTTCTGATGAGGAGGGTGAGGAGGGTGAGGAGGGGGAGGGAAGGGATAGGGATGATGCGTCGATTGTCTCCTACGAGGATGAATTGGGGCGGACCAGGCGCGGGACCAGGGCTGAGGCGGCGGAAGCGGCCAGAGTGAAGAAGCAGCAGCTGGAGGAGGAGGAAGATGGCCGTCACGAGGCCGGGGAGAGGTGGCGGCCCCGTCGGCCGGAGAACCTCATCTATGGGGAGACTGTGCAGAGCGAGGCGTTCAACCCGGATGCGAACGTCGCGGCGCACATGGCCTACCTGGCGAAACGCCGGGATCGCTCGGTGACCCCGCCGGAGGAGACCCATTACGATGCCGAGGCCGAGGTCAGGAACCGCGGCACCGGGTTCTATGCCTTCGCCAGGGATGAGGAAACTAGGAGGCGGCAGATGGAGGAGCTGCGCGCCGCGAGGGAGGAGACGCAGAGGGAGAGGGAGGAGAAGCAGCAGCGGCGCGCGAGGAGGGAGGAGGCGAGGAGCGAGAGGCGCGTCAAGGTCGACGAGTTGAGGTCCAAGAGGCGCGCTGAGATGTTCCTGGCCGGGTTGGGCGACGTCGGCGTGGTATGAATTACTTCCACCCAAATTTCGCATTCGTGCTGGCGTTGCGTGTTTGCTTCTCTAGAGATACCCATCGAACTCTTAATCATTCATGACATTAAAAGAATTTAGGTCCACGGAGTAATCAAGGGGTATCATTGCCTGGTCTGAGACCAGCTTATGTATATATAGCACATGCCACCGCCACGGTCATTCCGACAACAAACAGGAAACCTCCGGATTAACTCTTAGTGGTCATCAATCATCAGTCATCAATCGTGTTCATTTTTCTTTTGGCAGTAAATGTGTCATCCACGCGCGAGCTCAGTCATAGTCTCATAAAAGCCTTGCGCATCTAACCAAAGTTAGTTTCTTCTACACATGAAATGATCGCTGGTACGTACCCGAACGATGGGTGAATTTCAGGACATGCTCTCCTCGAGTTGTCTGAGGGGGTGTATAATCAGGGAACGTGAAGATACTCCGGCGTATCTCCTTCAACACCACAACCTTAGGCTCAGTACGGCGAATCCAGCCGCGAGTCCCGATGTGGTCTGTGATAAAAGCCGTCCAGACGGGGGATCTAGATCATTCAGCCAGACGGCCGTATGGCACAATTCGTTGAGACTTACCGCTTCAACTCCCCCTTGTGGACCGATGCCTGGAGCCGTACAGCGCCGGACACCTCGTCCCGGTAAACACGCAATGCATGGAGGAAATCGTCGTCCACAATTTGTCTGGCTGGCTCGGTTATCGCCTATCGCCGTCCACTGGACAGGGGTGACCTTACCCTCCAAAGAGTTCTTCCTCTTGCGCCAGCTCGTAATCGCGGATACTCTCCACAGCCACAGGACGCCCGGAATCTTGCGATCGAAGTGCCAAAAAGGTGCAGAAGAAAATCACCATCTCTGCTTTTGCGTTAGTAGAGCCCAGTAGAACACCCACTTATCGCACGTACGCTCGATGGTGCTGAATTTGAGGTTGGCCCACAGAACCAGTTCGCTGCCCCCACGACGGCGCCGGCACAACTGTAGACAGGATCCGACACGGACGATCTCCAGCATATTCAGTGGCAGGATGAAATATTCGTTCGACCGCGCAGAACGGCGTGCTTTGCACACAATGCGTGCACGATGGTCTTCATCTCGTAAATAGAAGCATACTCTGAGATCGGTCTCGCTATTGAACGCTCTACCGTCCGTCAGTCTTTCCACCGACCAATATCAGGCGCATGTGCAACTCACAACTGTAACAGCTCCTCGAATCCCTCGCCGTCCAGCCATGCTTTCGGATTGGACTTGGGTTCACCCAGACACTTGGAGCTGCAGCCTGTTAGCGGATGTCTGCACTACTGAAGCTATTGTATTGACCTTTCGCCAATATAGGGGATAGGCGTTTGCGGGTGATCATCTAGGAACACCCGTCTCGCCCAATGCTCGCCAAGTACACTGGAAATGGTCGATTGGCTCGTGGCAGTCGTAGTGGAAGGCGAGCCCGGTGCATCTGGAGCCGAGGGAGGGATATCCGAGAAGGTGCCAGATGAAGCGGAGGTGGGCGACTGAGGCCCTAGGTGAGACGGACGAGCTCGCTCGTAGGATCGTCGGGTGCGGGGTCTGCGATCACTGACCGGACTGCCGGGTTCGCCACTGGTGTTGCTGCTGCTACTGCTGCTGCTCGACGAGGGGGAACTCAGAGACAGGGAGCCCAAGTGCGACGCAACCTGGGATTCCTGCTGCCCCAACAAACCTTTGAGATTGTGTCGCAGAGAGGACATCAGTCGATCATCGGGTGCATTACTACATGATTACAGACGCATTTGTCAATTGACCTGCATTTCCGGCGAGAGCCACGTGGAGTAACGAACCCCTTCATTAGAGCCTCCAAATCGGACAGAAAGGCCTTATACTTGGCTAGACGGGTAGACAGTGAGTCGTGCGACTCCTCCCGGAAGAAAGTACAGAGGTCAACCCATGTCCGTTTGTAGACCTCCCGGCTGGAGCCTCTCCGCGCCTCCAGGTCTCCGAAGAAGTCGACAACATCTTCGAGCGTATACTTCAAGCTTGCCCGAACCAGTTCTAGGTCGGGCTGGACGGCGTGCAGGTTGCGCCGGTAGTTGCGATTGCGGGCCAAGTCCTCGAGATTCTTGAGGGAGGTGCTAATTGCATAGAGATCGGCGATCAGGCTGGTGATCTCCGTTGCATGCTCCGGCAGGGGGTCGCGGAAAAGACGAAAGCCAGCGGCCACGTCCTCTGCATTGTCGGCAGATGTACGCAGAGCCATAGTGATGGTCACCTATGGTAAGGCCCTGCATGTATGCTTATGGGGATCTTTCGTTGTATGGTTGAGGTCGAGAGACAAGGAGGAGATAGACTCCCACCAGACAGACACACGCGGCTCACTATAGCTGCTTGACGAATTTATATGGAGATCGCAGTAAGGGAGATCAACGGGGTCCCAGGAGAATTACGTGATAGGGTAGTAGATACACCAGGAGAGGGGCAGTGGGAGACAACTCAGTAGACTGCAATGCTGGAGTCAGAAAGAGAACCTCTTATCGGTGGGATCGTCCCTAGGATGCATGTCGGCTGGAGTCTCACCAAACAGATAGATGGACGCAGACCATAGGAAATAGATGAATGGATTGGAGTCTCGCCCCAAGGATTGACCAGGCAAAGGTGCAACTTGCACCACACGCAGAAGGCACCAGCACCAGCACCAGCGCGTAAACACACAGGAAGGCGAGAGAGAGAGAGGGTCAAATTCAAGTCAGACAGGGTTTTGATCTCGATCACCCGCACAAAGGAAGGAATGCAGAACAAGAATCACCCGCGGGTGGGGCTAAGTTCAGTCTAGTTTGTTGCCGGACGGAATGGCAGCAGCCCATAGTTACTAGGTAGGTAGTTAGTTTGCGGCTCTCTGTCGGACGGACAGACCGGCACTGGAGCCAGAAGCCAGAAGCCAGAAGCCAGAGGGTCAGAAGAAGAAGCCCGAGACCGACAGACCGACAAATTGATTGTGTCTGTCTTGTTTAACGATAGTAACGTGCCTCCAACCTCGAGGGGAGAGGGGGGGGGGGGGGGCACCATTGACGTGTTCATGCGGGGGCGACGGGCAAAAGCCAATAACGGGCGGTGGAAATGCATGGCGGGATGGAGCGATGGTGGAGGGGAAAAATCGAGGAGGTAGACGAGAAGGCCGTGGTGTGACTTTATCCTGGGTGGGGGGTTGTGGTGATACGAGCACAGGCGATGGGAGTTTTTGATGCAAGAGATGACAAGGAGTGCCTTCATACCCTTTTTGCAGCAAACAGTGCCGAGGATACTGCTCGGTCTGTCTGTATGTCATATTGGCCATGACTGACATAGTACAGAGTACTTGGTGAACAAGGAAAATTCGCCGGAGCAACTCAATTAACCACGGTAGTAATTAGTGTCTGTCTGTCTGTCTGTCTGACTTGCAGATGAGGGGAAACAGAAACCTTACTAGGAAAGAGGGGAGAGAGAGAGAGACTCCGAGAACCCTGGCAGTCACGGGATCCTCGAGGAAGAAGACTCGGAAATCTAATCGTTGTTAAAGTTTGGGGCTGACGGCTTCATTGCACTGCATCCTGAACTTCCAACGGTACTGTCAAGCAGATCGATATTGGGGAGCTCATCCAGAATAATTGCCTGATGTCACTCGCATCAGACAGGCGTGACTGTCAATAGCTACTATTTGCGTAGCAGTTATGAATAATACCAAGAATGATGGTTTTATCGACTATGTTTCGAAGATAACATTAGCAGCTAGAATGAATCAAGGAAAAGATATACAATATACTCTCAAGCAGAACAAGTGGTGGCAAGTGTGGTTGTAATTAGCGAAGTATGTACTGCATAGGACTGACTATATTGAAGTTATCTCTGGCAAACGCCCGTGTCAGGCACATATATCCTTGACCTGATATGCCGTAGCTTTGGGCAGATGTACATGAAAATACTCCTAGCCAAGCATCCACCAAGTATATGAAGACTTGACTGTGAGCCATAAGTTGACCAGCACTTTTTGATCGAGATGACTCGTTCACACCATCCATATGACACATGCCGTTGTTTTTATTGGCCTGAGGCACAAAGTTAATTCAGGCTCCAAGGCTCCAAGGCTCTACGCCCCCCGGGCTTATCGGAGAACTGGACGCGTCGAACACGTAAACAAGCTGTCGCTCCGCGTCACCGCCGGGAGCTTGGGCCAACCCCTGCAAGGAAAGTCCTTCCAGAAATACCAGAGCAGCCCCCCCCCCCCCCCATGGAAGCACTCTACGTACTAGATCTGGATTTATATCCTTACATAACCTCACAGGAATTCTCATTCATCAATAGACTGATCGAAAACAAAAAAGATTAGAGAAAAGGGGACGGGATCCAGAGTCGCTCAGGTGAGGATGCGGTTGATTAAGCTATTATACAGCAGTCTTTGCTGGCCTCACACTTTCTGCAGCTTCATTTCGATATTTCATCATAGACGCTCAAATCAGGTTTCCTTACAGCTCTGAGATTCAGCGCCGGGACTCCCTTATTCAAGTCAAATGTGTCCGAAAGCCGCCAGTCCGTACAGTAAACATTTCCCATTGATATCCTTCATGAACAGAAAAGCAAGGAGAGGAAACAACCACCGTCATCCGTACCAGAAGCCGTTGAATAGATAATAGAATATAGAAAGCCACAAATACACGTCACACGAGAAAAGACACAAACGCCGTTGGGTCCACGCAATAAGACCTAGGGGATTGGGGAGCTTTAAGAGGACTCCTCATCCTCTTCGGCGGCAGCCTACACCAACACGGTTAATATATTTCAGAGCATACGGAGTTCATGACAACTTACGTTGTAGCTGGCCTTCTCGTCTTCGTAACGCTTCTTGTCGGCAGCAGCCTTATCCTCGTAGGGGCGGCGCTCCGAATCGCTCAGGGCCTTCCACCGCTCTCCGAGCATCTTACCAACCTGACCTAGAGGACTGTTAGCGACAGGGTGCATGCCATCGCGTAGATCGCAAGCAGTACGTACCGAAGGAGATACCAGGGTTCTCCTCGCGAACCTTCTCGCGGTTGTCGTTGGCGAAGAACATGTAGGCGGAGAGACCACGCTTGGGAGCGTTGGGGTCTAGAGCAACAAGTCAGCCACAGCATTATCGATGAAGAGGTGGATCCTTACCCTTCTTCTTACGCTCAACACCACGACCCTTGGTCTTGCGAGTAGCCTTCTCCTTGGGCATTTTGAAAATGAAGTCTGCAGACGTGAAAATTAGCCTGGAAGTTGGGGACTGTTGAACTTGGCGGATGAAAGGCTCGCAAGGACAGCAGAGAGGTGCCAGACAGATGACTTGATGCAAACAGAACGGCGGAAAGAGAGAACCAGACAAGTAAGGAGGGGGATTGCAGAGCGCGTAAGCTAGAAGGTGGAGGGAAGTGTTGTGTCAACCCGTGGTTTGCGCGCGCCCAAACAAGAACGATTGCGGTCGCAAGCCAAACGACACCAAGAGGGCAAGTCGCGCAGAACAGTGACTTACCTGACAACCAAGTCAGGCAGAAGGCGAACGACAAGGAAACAGAATTGGCAAGAAAAGACTGTGGGGAAATTAAAAGAGCTTGGGGGTAGATCAGGGCTGTTAGGAACTATAAGAGTGCTGTTGCAGAGGGCGCGACAGCGAGATCGCGCAACTGCGGAGGGAAAACCAAGGGAAATGATGATTTGAAAAAGCAATCAGGATGGAAGAAAACGGGATTGAGAAAGAAAATCAATTTGTGTTGGTGTTGAAGAAACAGTGCTCGAAAGGCGGAATGTTGATATGGAACCTACCGATGCGGTTATATGCAGTACTTTTTTGTATGGGGAGAAAGAATTGTATGGGAGGAGAGCAGGTAGAGTGAGTGAGTGAGTGGTGAGTGAGGGAGTGAGTGTGAGAGAGGGAGGGAGAGAGGGGAGAGTAGTAGTAGTAGGAAAAGAGAGAGAGAGGGAGAAAGACGGGAAGGCGGGCGGGCCATTACCTACCTACTCTTCCTACCTCACCCTCACTCACTCTTGGGAAGGGGGGAAGTGGGCAGCACAGCAAGGGAAACAACCGCTCTCTGCCGGCTGCGACTGGCTGGTTGGTTGCTGGAGAATGGTCCGTATGGTTCCATACCCGTCATGTCTTGTCATTTTCTTCTCCTCCCCCTCCTGCGATTCTCCGCTGCGACATTCTGGCTGACCTTTCACGCTTTGTCTGGGCAACTTGAGTGGTCTATCCTTCAGGGTTGCAGTGCTCCTTTCAGCAAATCTAAATGACTCCCTCTCCCATGGTCCAATCCATGCTTCAGTTGCCGACTGAAGAAAAAAAAGGTGGGTGCTGAGCATTGCACCTGATGCAGCTCCACCGTTACCCCCAGTATGATCTAATACCGTACACTGCTCATACCCCATTGTGCGCCACTATGGGGTGGGTAATTGACCTTGGGTAAAATACATAGCCGTAACACGATGGAAAGAGAGGTCGCTCCATGCTGTATCCGATAGATACCACTCCACTAGTAACGGGCAAGTTACCATACTGCAAGCTGGAAGCTACCGGGGCAGTACAGTGAGTATCGTACATCCGGGGCAGGCGCTCAGGGAACAACTGCTACTATTCTGGCAGCGCTCAGTCGTACTTCAACACTGCGCGCCGGCGACTGCCCCCAAATGCCGCGCCATTGAAGGAAGTTCCTTCGTCGGTACATCTATTCTGGGGAGGATCTGCGAAGGCGCGTCTCTGAATAGCTATTTAATTTTGAAAACATTTTGGGCTTCCATCTCTTTGAAAGGATGTTCACATATACATAGGCAGCTGCATTATTGGGCCATTTCGATCTGTTTGTAACTGACCTCTGCACAAAGACATGAATGACCTGGGCTGTCTTTTGTACTGTACCTCGGTGGAAGGAACCACGGCCGAGCTGGCGCGATCTCAATCAAGAGATCACATCTGAGTCGATAATTCTCCGCGTTATCCTGCCATAAATCCTGTGCCTGCCTCCCTCAGGGTAAGATCTAGCCCTGCAGAGTACTAGACGAGGATGCTCTTCGCGCGCAGCTCTCACCCATCTCCCGCGTTCAATTCACTGGCGCTAAGTTATCGAGAGTAGTCCAGATTTTGTCAACTCAACTGGTGCCGGCCCTGGATATCACTAGCAGTATTATTATTGTGCTATTTACCCCGAACAAAACTGCCTCAAAGGCATTCTGATGCTTGATGTATCTACTCTACATGGACCAAGCGCTATATAGAAGTCGTATGATGTGGATACCCTACAGCGCTCCTTGCACAATTGACCTTCTATAGGCCGATGAATATGCCTCTGACTGAGACGAGGACGATGGCTGGCCCATTGCTGTGCTGGAGGTGGTATCAGAGTCTAGTGGCACTAAGAAGTGCTCCTGTTCGAGGGTAGGCCGCTTCTTCCAATGAACGGCGGAATGAGTACTGCGACTGTGATGTAGAGGCCATAACAGGAGCACTATTGTTAACTAAATTAATCATAAAATTCTTCCTGCCAATTCCAGGGAGACAGAGTCCAGGGAGACGGAGTTACTACACAAGTATGCCTACTATGTAAGTATTATTGATTGGAATCTCCTATTTCAAGTATTAGTGCCAACTTTCCTTCCGTTGGCTATTGTACCAGTCACAAACCACTCATACTTGGTGATCATCTATTGCTCTGTGTCCGGTTTTCAGACCAAGACCAGTGCTGCTGCTGCTACTCAGTCAGGTCAGTTACATCCTACTAAGATTGGTGAAGTCCTGCAAGAGATTCCTGTATATTTAGAGAATCTCCTTTCTCGCACCAGCAAGCTTGGAATAGGCGGAGCCTGAGCGTACAGTGCAGCATACGGACTCCTCTTTCTCTTCCTTATAATGGGTTAAGGTCCCCAATTGTACGACTTTCTCGGTCATATGGCAGAAACCCCCAAGCTTGCTCACTAATAGCCTGTGGTAATATTGGCGGTTGTTGTCGCTACCCCCCAAAAAAAGAAAAAAAAACAAATATCAGTGGGTTGCAGTGATCTATCTTGAGGGTTGCATAGAGAGAGGAAGACCTTCCAGCGACGTCCTGTACAGTACCGGTGCAAATGCCACCGCATTCCGCACTGCAAACAACACCCATTGAAAACTTACAGTATCGGCAAAATACTGGATCCGCGTACTATGTACAACCTTCCCAACGACGTCTAACAATACCTGAATGTGTGTATTGTAATCGGGGCAGCTGCGCCCTGCCCTCTCAGTAATTCTCAATCCATAGTGAGGGGTCATTGACTCCGTTGCTTGGTTCTACCGTTCTAGGTGGAAACGCCGGGCTCTCTTCTGGTTTGCTCAGATCTTTCTCTGTCTTCCCTCCACCCACCCCTCCTCTAAGCAAATCTCCTCAGCTCACATGCAAGACTTCTACTCCGTAGGCTGGCCAGTTTTTGGCGGCGTTTTGCTTTACCTGCAGCTGTGACTGCTAACTTACCGCCAACCCAGCTGTCAGTTCCCTTTTGCCCTTTATTTCTTGTCTACTGCAAGGCTCCCTCACTTTATCGGCTTGGGGTCACCGTTTGCTTACCCATCCATATTCAAGCCTTAAGTTGCTGCTGCTGCTGCCACCACAAAGCATTGGCTAACTAGCCCACCCACCGTATGACGAAGGCTTAGTAGCTTCTTTGCCTTCGGCCTGTGGGCCATGATGTCACGTGGGTCACACCACCCAGTTCAGTCTTCGCGCCTTTTTTTTCTCAGCCCCAATAGTTAGGTCGAGCATTGCAACTTCGTCAGACTTCTCTAAGATCTTCCTGCCAATTCTTATTAATCAATGGCTATCGTGCGGAGCGGACCCCGATTGCTCGCTCAGTCAAATGTACTCGAGTATCATTTTGATCGATCATCAAGTCCCATGCGAGCCATGGAACCCCAAATAACCCGTCATCTGGCACTGTTCGATTGTCGATCCACCATTCATCAAGGGTATAATCCTTTCCACCCATAACGCCTGACCCGAGTAAACGCCAGAAAAACCAGTCTACTCTTCTTCGTAGTTATAGTACATTATTCGTCAGACTCATCTAGAACCAGGGCGGTGAGCGTTTCGTCTTCGGCCCAGTTCACTTCGCTCCCAACAACTATAGCGCTGGCGATGCTCTTCATGACCTCCCATCTCGCTTTGCTTCTGCGGTGATCTGCCTCCAATTGCTCTAGCTGTGATTTGAGCTCCGGGTCATCAAGATCCTCCCTCCAGGATTCATCATCCTCTGTGAGGGACAGTAGCTCGCGGACCAGTTCTTGATTTTTCTGGTGGAGCTGTACATTCTCTACCTCCAACCCAGTAAGCTTTTGGAGCGACGCCGTATGCATGGCATTCAAATTCTCATGTACTGTGGACAGCACATCGCGACGGTTGATTAGCCGATGAAGGGCCCTATTGTTTGTTAGCGGAGGCAGGAAGGTCAACACATGGAAGGCTAGGACTGGCGAAGCATAGAAGACCATATCGAAGGGAGAAAAACATACCTTTCAGCTGGAGTGGTGGCCTTCAGATGAACAGCTTTTAGGGCAGGATCAGTCATAAGAACGGTTCCCACAGCCTTCCTTCTGACTGTGTAGGTGGCTCTCGCCTCCAGCAGCTCACGTTCTGCTTTGGCTAGTTCCTCTTCCGCATTGTCACCCGAGAGCAATTCCGTGTCTGTTGAAACATCAATAGACATGAATAGCACAGATAATAAGGAAAGAATCGAAGAAAGGAAGGAGAGAAAGGGACGATTCATGCGTGTATACATACCTTGCTCTAGTAGTGCCTTTTCTAGTTGCTGTTCCTGGATCTTGTGATAGAGCTGCAGGATCAAAGCCTCCTTGTCCGACAACAATACCGTATCGCGTGGGTCATCGGTCGCAAGATTTAACAGGGCCAGTTCACCTGGGCCCAGGTGAGGGAGGGAACGAAGGTTCGCAGAAGTCATGGAATAAGACCTCGTGGCAAGTCAAGTCGGAGAAAAGGCTCTCGTGGGATTTACAGTAGTATACTTGTTCCAAACTTCTTGTTCTCTTTTGCAGCGTTCGTCTCGCTCACCCTTCGAAATTTGGGGGGGGGGGTGGAAAGTCTAGTTGGAGATCGACGAGCGTCCAGATGGTTTAAGGGCGGTGGAGTTCCCGGCCGTGCGGTGGGCGGTCCCGGGGCACCTTGTCAAATGTGTACGGAGTACTGTGTAGAGCTACTCATGTACACCAAGTGAGCTTCTGAGATTATTTGGTTAGCTCCGTTGGTTAGTTATACCATTTCAGGTTGTTATTATGTATGTCTGGCTGCTTTGCTTGACTACCGACAACGGTCAGACGGACTGACAAGGAATTCATTTACTGCTCCGTCTGTCTTCTTTCTCGTCTTCTCCATCTTCTTCCTTCCTTATCTTCTCCCTTCCCGCATTCCTTCCCTTGAACTTCCCCCCCCGAATACGTTCTCGACCAGCTTCTCTCTCCGCTGCTCACCTGGTGAGGAGGTGATGTCTTTGCACATCTACATAGCTCACACTGGTGAGCATTTTCTCGCTGATCCGGTGTCTTTGGCCTCGTAAGTTATCGTCACTGCCGCCTTTTACCCCGGCTTCCTTCCTCATCTCCAACCATCACCGCCTTTTGGATGCTCGACTGTCAGCCTTGGACTTCCAGTCCCTTATGCCGTGGAGTGACTCCGATAATATGACAGTGAGCTGATGCTATCGAAATCATGATTCAGCCCGGATGCACTGCGAACATGGATCACTCGCAACACATCGATTCCCTCCCAAAGGCAGATCTTGATGACTGCCCGGGGAAAGAATGTCAAGGCCCAAACACTTGCCACGGAGGTACGCATACAGTTTCAGCAGCCACAATGGAAAATGAATACTACTTGTACTTGTGTTGATTTTCTTGATCGATAGACCGAGATATTTGTGTATGATAGACGCTATGTCAGCGAGCCAACCACTTTCGAGCTTCCGGAACTGCCTCCACCACAGCCACTGACTCCCGAGAACCCTCCCGATACCTTGACGAACCAGAACGATCTACAAGCATGGAAGTCTCTTTATAGTGCCAGAAAGGACTGGGCCCTGAGTCTCACAGAGCGCTGCGCCACCGTGGATAAACAGATTCATGAACACAATGAGCGCACAGACATCATCAACCGAGCGGCCGGCGTAGCTCTCGAAAACCTCAAGACTCACGTGGGGACCTTGGAGCATCGCTTCCAGGAAGCGCAGACATGGGCGAACGGGTTGTTGAAGGATCAACATGCCGCGTTGGATGGTTGGAGGAAGGCCCTTGCATCGTTGGAAAACATTCCGGCTCGGAAGGATTTCAACTTTCTAGGACGTCCGTCGACGCCCACAAAGCGTGAAGATCAGTTGATGGGAACTCTACGCAACTATGTGGATGTGGGAGAAGTGCAGAGAGCTGGCTCGGAAGCACCGGAGGAGTCGTCGCGTTTTGCACAGGAGGTTAGCAATATTGAGAAAAACGTTGGTACAATCGCAGCAGATACACAACGTCTTGTGGATGATGCTCTCCCTGCCGGCGTTGATGGTGTGGAGGGTCTGCTGCAGGAAGTTGAAACTATCTCTAAGAAGATCCAATCCGACTACGAACATGTCCTGGCTCTATCCAATAATCAAAAGGCGCTGGCGAATATATCTAGACTCGCGCTCAGTCACACGAAAGATCTACTCCCATCGCTGCTGGACATCAGTAGCGAAATCCAGACTGGCCTGGAAGAAGCTGTTCATCGGAATAACGCCGCTATCAAAGCGGCTTCTAGTCATATGCGGCTCATCTCGTCGATCGAGTCCCGGCTGGCTGATGTGCAGACTCAGATCAACAACCTCAATTTTCGAAGCGACGCATTCGACATTATTTACTCCGTGTTCCACATGCCCATGATCTACGGCTCAGTATTGATTGAGGCGGCGCGGCGTCGTGAGTTCAGCGACAAGATGAAAAACGATTCATTGACCCTAGCGGAAGAGATGTCAGTCTTTCGCGAGGAGGAGCAGCGGCGACGGAAGAAGTGGATGAAGAATATGGGGGAGTTTTTATCGACTTCGGACACCTCAACGCCTGGTATTGAAGTCAACCTTCGAGGTCAGGAGTACGAATGGCCAGTTGTCAGCAGAAAGGAGATTGAGTCATACATCGAGGAGCTGAAATCGAAGACTGGCATGGCCCAATTGGTACAGGAACTTAGCCAGCTTTACAAAGAGTTGGATGCCCCTACCCGATCACAGCGCCGCAGATCCAAGGCTTTTAAACAAGGCAGTCTCTTTGATCTCAGTCGAAGCTCCCTCTTGCTGCGCAGCGATGACATGGTTCGGAGCCTGAGAGACGAAAAGGGAAAACTTGAGGAGAGGCTGAAAGGCTCCGAGAGTCGCATCAGGAAGTTGGAAGACCTCCTGCATCGCCAGAGTCACATGAGTCGACCTTCTAGCGGAAACTTCTCCCTAGACTTTCCCAGCTCGCCTGCGTCGCCTCACCCTGATACGTTGTCGAGGCGGTCATCTGTGTCCTCGCGACGGATGTCTTCCAACCAGTCACCCGAGGAAAAAGCGCTCGTTCAGCGTATAGTGCATCTGGAAGCGGAGTTGGCAGCAGAACGGGACACGGTACAGCGGCTGCAGAAGGAAGCGCATGCGGAACGTCAATCGAACACTGATAAAATTCAAGAAGAGCAGTCGACGAAGAAAGATCTAATTGGCAATCTTGAAGCCCGACAGCGTGAATTTGACGATGAGCGAAGATACCTCGAAGGCGAACTAAAACGGCTGAAGATACGTACCGAGGAGGTCGAAGAAGAGCTGGATAGGCATCTGGATAGTCGCGAGCACGAAAAACAGGACACTGATGAGCGTATTCACCAGCTAGAAGTCGAGTTGCAAGAGGCTCACGCTCGCGCCGAAGAGGAATCGCGCAAAGCCACTGAACTATTAAAGCAGATGGAATCTGATAAGGACGTGGCCAATGATCTTGGTCTCCGTTTAACTGAGTTACAGAACATAATTGCAGACAATGAGAAGCTGGAAAAAGAGAACCTTAGCTCTCTACAAGCTGCTTTTATGAATCTATCTCCCGGCGGCTCTGTCCCAGCCAAATCCATGGACATTACCAAGGCAATCGAGGTGCTTTCTGAAGGACTCTCTATCCATGCAAAGAATGCAGAAGAGAATGCTCTGCGGGCCGCAGCAGAGTATAAAGAGCTTGAAGAGCGCCTGAACCAGATGGAGGTGGACACCGAAGAGTTGCGAAAGCGTGCAGACGCACGGGAAGCGGATCTGTCTCGCGTTCGTGAAGAGCTGGCACAAGAAAGATCCAAGCTAGAGATCGTCAATTCTGAGCTGGAAGACGAGCGATCAAAACTCATTGCACTTCAAACCCAGTTTGCCGCCGGTGAAAATGGCTCTGATGCTCTCCGAGAGCGAGTCACGCAGGAAGAACGAAAGCTCACCAACCTCTCTCAACGATTGGCCGAGGTCGAGACCCTAGCTCGCCAGTCGGAAGAAGAGGTCACGACCTGGAGAAAGAAGGTGGAGGCGATATCAGAAGCCGAGCAACGGGCCACGGTACGGTCAGAAACATGCGGGCTTAGATCCCAGCAGCTTTCTAAGCAGCTTTTCGCGCAGGTTGAGAAGCTGGAACGCATGCTCGAGCAACTTGGGTTTACCATTATCCGGCAAGACGGAAACATTGTTGTGCAAAGATCTTCCAAAGTCAATATCATGTCTGTCACGGGTGAAAGTCTTAGCCAGTCCGGAGTGGTCTCTGTGAAGCCAGACGCGAGTCTCCTAACATGGATGCACGCCGAAACCAAAGAGGAAGAGACCGATAGGTTTATGGCTTTCATAGAGTGCTTGTATCAATTTGATGTGGACATTTTTGGCGATGCCGTCGTCAAGCGCGTCAAGGATATTGAGACCCTCGCCCGGAAGTGGCAGAAGGAGGCTCGCGGGTATCGCGACAAATATCACCGGGTGCAAAGTGAAGCTCACGACAAGATTGCGTATCGGTCTTTCAAGGAAGGCGATCTCGCTCTATTCCTGCCGACGAGGAACCAAGCAATTCGGTCTTGGGCGGCGTTCAATGTCGGCGCACCGCACTATTTCCTACGTGAGCAAGACGCGCACAAACTTCAGACTCGAGACTGGCTGCTCGCTCGCATCACCAAGATTGAAGAACGAGTTGTGGACCTCTCCAAATCGCTGAATGGCGCCAATCCTGACCGAAGATCTATTACCGAAGTCAGCGACGGCACTTCCTTCGATGATGAGAATCCTTTCGAACTCTCAGATGGTCTTCGTTGGTACCTTCTCGATGCTACAGAGGAGAAGCCTGGAGCTCCCGCGACGCCAGGCCTTGGGAAGAGCACCGTTGCGCCAGCGCACGTCGACGCCAAGGGCAGCATTCGTCTGAAGCGCACCTCCGCCGGCGGGGATGTCGCCAAGACTCTATCCAAAAGCCTTGATAGTCGGCGGAACAGCTCCAATTCGAAAAAGGCACCCTCGACACCGTCACAGCGCGGCAATGAATCCACCGTAGATCTGGCCCGGCAGGCTGAGGATGATGCACCTGCTGCTGTGGCTGCTAGCTCACGACCACGGGAGGCACCGTCTAATGCCGACGAGGTTCGCCGCAACCCACTCCAGGATCCACAGAGCAGGAGATAGTAAATTCATCTGCGGTGGGTTGGTTGGTTGGGAGCTGACGAAATGCAACAGGGTGCGGGCCAGATCCCCGATACTTCATTCCGTCCACAGCCGCCGTTCATCCCTGGCGCTAGAAGTTCCTCTTCGTCGGTGCGGCTGGAGGATGTCGACGTCTCGTCCATTCATACGCCGGCTAGTCGGCGAACCTCGCGTTATCGTCCCTGGGAGAAGCTGTGGTCTGTCGACTACCGTGTAGAGAGCCATGGTCGCCAATGAGCTGATGCAGCCTAAAAGTCCCAGCTCAGAAACAGCAGGCTGAATCCCTGGAAGGTGGTGACTTCGGAAACATGGAACATACGCATGGATGGCAGATCCGGGCCTGATATGATACCCTACGAAATGGAAATGGCTCACATGTTTGATATCTTGCTTGCTTTTGATTCTTTGCTTTATCTGTCTTGATTAGCCGGCGCAAACTAGACACAGGCACGTTGCTATGGACTCTGATTTGAAACATTTGCACGAAGATGTTCGACTTAAATGAAATAGATTGGGAGCGACAAATGCCCTGTAAGCCGGCATTGCCACGCCTCGCCATGCACCACCGATGCTCCCAATGCCTCAAGCCTTTGAGTAAACAAAGATGGTTTCTCTCCTGCAACATCCGTAAAAACCAGTCTATATTACAACAAGAACGAATAATTATGGTAAAGCCCCAAACGCACGAGAAAAGGACAAAAAATGGGTAGGATAACTAATCTAGTTGTTCCGTGAACTCCTCCATCCCACCCACGTCCTCCCAGAACTTGTCGAAATCCACATCATTCTCCTCGAAAAGCTGCTTGACCTGCTTCATGGCCGACACCTGCCTTTCGGGCGTGAACCCACCGGGTTGAGTGCTCTCGTACTGAATCAGCTCGACCCACCGGTAGAACAGGTCCTCCTTGCCCATTGCGGTCAACTTCTGCTGGAACTCAATGATCTGATCGCGCTGGGCCGATCGGACCGCACCGTCGCTGATCTCTTGCTTCCCTTTGCCTTTCTGGTCCTTCTTCGACGACGACGAGGAGGAGGAGGCAGAAGAGTCTGCATCCGGAACGGAGGTCTGATTCTCATCATCGACCCGCCAGACCAACCAGCCGTGAGCGTCCGTGTTCACCACCACCGCCGTCCGGAACTCTTCCAGCTTGACGGTCTGTTCTTTGCTGTCCGGGGAGCCATGGCCTCCGTCGACCATCTCATGCGCCACGATCATCGCCTCATAGTCCAGATCCCAGTCCTTGTCCACGAGCAGGTAGCCCGTCTTTCGGAGCTTCTCCGGCGTCACGGCCGTGACGATCCGGTCGCGCGTCTCCTCGTCCTCGCGGATCCAGCGGTCGCGCTTCAGGTCCTGCGTCAGCCCGGACTGGCTCCGGCGGACGATAATCTCCCGGTCGCGGAACCCGACGCGGCGGCGCCACTGGACGGGGCCGAAGACGAACCGGATCGGCCAGGGCAGGAGCACGGTGACGAGGAAGTAGTCGAGCAGGACGGTGAAGAACCGGCCCAGCAGGAGGCCGGAGAGATCGCCCCAGCTGAGGGTGGCGGTGTCGACGGAGAGGGCAGTGGTCAGGCCGACCAGCGAGGCGAACATCGCCGGGTAGATGTGGCGCACGGAGTAGACCCGGTAGGCGAGCAGACCGACGATGGCGAGGTTCATGAGCACGGGCACGACGAAGGTCTGCTTCTTCTGGCTGATCGGCGTGCTGTCGATGTGGATGAGGTAGATCTCGCGCGGCGAGAGCGGGGAGAGGAGGGGCAGGAGGCTGGACGGGGCTTTCGTGAACGGAGGCAGAGGCATCGCCGCGGATTGAGAGGCTGGTGTCGATGTACCGGATCCCGATGAGGAGGAGGATGTGGTCGTAGAGCCCTTGGCCTTGGGGCCTCGTCGGGCGGATTTGGCCATGTTGTTTTTTTTGGAATGCTCGTGCTTTCTTTTGCTGAAGGTGGAGGGATACGAGGGTTTGAAGGGGAGTTTAGGACTCTTAAGCCCGGCGCATGCGGATTTCCCGGTCTTGTTCTATAGTTTTCCAAGTGGCTGATGGCGTGGGGGGAGGAGGCGCAAAGGATAAAAGTAGGAAGCTAACACCGGGAGTATGTCGATTCGCCTGACCGGGTCACATGTGGTTAGTTCAAACGCTCTCGGAGTCACTTGTTTCGAGGGAGGAGGGGGGAAGATCATGGAGTGTGATGGGCTCATCCGTACCTGATCAGTAGCCGTGAACCGACGTGGTTTGTTTGACTGGCTTGTTAGGGAAATCAGTGATTTATGAATGATTGAATGTATGAATCGGGGAGAGGAGAAGGAGGAGAAACGGAGATGACGCCCATAGCCCACTAAGCCCGATCGGGGCCGCGGCCGCAACGAACTCCTGGGCGCGAGTCTCGTCGAGTTGCCAATCAATTAATTGCATTCAGTTCGCTCCATACATTCATTCACTGCCCTGTAGCATTCCCTCTGCCTCACGGAGCGCACTGTCCGAAATTCCACTGGCCCGCCCCCGAGGGCATCCGCTTGCCTGTGTTTTGTCACGATGCCTTCCACCCCCGAACGCAGGAGCGACCGGCCCTCGTTGTCGCGTCGCAGCAACCGCCACAATCAACCCACCGACGAGCATCCCTCCCCCTTCGGAAGAGCTCGCCAGGCTCATCTTGCAGACCATTTCGACGCGTCTCTGGGCCTCAGCCCTCCCTACGAATCCAATTCGCCCCGTCGTCGCCGGAACTTCAGCCAAACCAATTCCTTACGAGGTGCATTCGCGTTCGCTTCACGTCTTGACAGTATGCCGGACCGAGAAGCTGCAGCTGCCGACGCATCAGCTGGGTACGGCTCGTATGGACGAAATCGAGATCCCTTCCTTCTGTCGTCTCCGGTATCGAACCCTCCGAACGAGCTCGCGGAAACGTACCGCCAAATCGACGATGCGGGTAGCCTCATTGACGAGGACCCATTGGATGCAGACTTCCAGCTGGCGAGCCTCCGCGGTAACCGTAGTCGCGGGTCGTCGTCGGCGTCGGCGAGGAAGAGGACTGACTGGTTCACCTCCTATAGCCCGGACTTCTTGAACGACGTACCGGACGAATCCTCCCGCCGGAAACAGGTTGATCGTGTCGAGGACGAGCGGCGCTTGAGAAGGGCTACATCCAGTCGCTCACCTGTTCTCAGCAATGCAGGGACTCGAGACGCCTTGACTTCGGAAAACCTTCAGCGACGCGACGAAGAGGGAGAGATCCCGGGAGGGGCAATGGATGTGGAAGACGATGATAACGAGCCCAGGCCTGCGTTCCATCCACCTCAGGACTGGGGATCCAAGGCGAGGTACCGTAGCGACTGGCTGAAGACTATGACGCGACGCGACAACCTCCCGTTGGGTTCCACGGCGGATAGGTCGAAAGACCCCTCACCTCCGAGGGTGAGGGCGGATCGGGACACACAAAGTAATTTGGAACGAGGGACCATGGTCGGAGAACGCTCTACGGGACGATACGACAGGGTCCCTCTCTCTGACGCAGAGAACAAGTTGTCTTCGGAACGGAGAGCCGAGAAAGTGACCGAGGGCGAACGGATCCCCAACACACCAATCACTCTATACCCGAGCTCGACCTTCACCAAACGAAGCCCAACCAAGAGGGACTCACAGGATCTACTCCGGAAATTGTCACGGACTGAGAGCCCCGGGCAACGGAATACCGATGAGTTCAGAACCCCGGAAGCTCAGAAAGTTCAACAAAGGCCACGGATCTACGACAAGACGCCAGTCGTTACTGGTGCTTGGATTGATACTCCGATGACTGAGCGAGTGGACAAGTTTCCCGAAGAACTGTCGCGGGATATCGTGCCGTCGCCGCCGCAGAATCACCGATACGCGTCATCTTTCCTGCCTCGAGAGTCCAGAATTAGCGAGGTGTCAGAGCCATCTGAGTCGGAGGCTCTAATTAAGACAGACAATGAAGACAGAGAACAAAAGCGACAAGAGCCTGCTTTTGTCAAGAAAGAACCCGTGGTAGAGAACAAACCAAAGGAAGACAAGACAGAAAAAGATATTGAAAAGGTTAGCAAAGAAGGCCAAGAAGAAGAACCGAAGAAGGGAAAGCAACCAGGAGAGCAATCGAAGGCAAGTCAGAAGGCCAAGCGAAGGAACAAAAAACCGTTGGTCAAGCCAGACCTGCCTAAGAGCGCACTTGAAACGGTATTACAGGACTTTAAAGCTCACAAGAACATACTCGACGTGGGCGACGATACGATCGAGTCCCTTCAAGGACTTCTTGAGGGAAAGCCGAGTGAAAATGCTACTGCGGAAGAGGAGGATGCTGCGTACGAGAAGGCTATTTTGAAGAAACTTGAGCTTGCAGGCTCCGGAGATAACGAGACCGTGGATCTAGATCGCCTGAACGAGAAGCTGAAGTCGCTGGCGGAGAACATACAAAAGGTGAAATCGGGATTGAAGAGCCTTGAGGAACAAGCCTCGCGCGACGCCGGTGTCTTGACCGCACCCTCAGCCAAGGGTTCACAATCTTCACGAGCAACCATCTGCGCGAAGTGCCAGGCGGAGACTGAAGGTCGGGTTTACACCATCATCTCCTTTCCTCGGCTCTGGAAACGCGATCCCATCTCCCGACGCGTCCGTCCCACCGGCCTCGGATGGTGCCTCCTCATATTCTTGGCCTGGTTATACTCCGAAACCACCATGTGCGACTACTACTGCCACCCCATCATCGCGAACGTCTGCGAGGGCAACTGTCTCCGGCACGATGCACCTCAATTCCCCTATGTGATTCCGACAATGCTTTGGCGCTGGCTGAATCTCTCGTCCATACTCGCACCGGTCTGGGCCATTCTTATTGCCACAGTCAGATTCGTCGCCCTCTCCCTCGGCCTCTGGGACGGTTTCGTCGCGGAGCCCCCCCGGCCTCTGAACCTGTCGGGCGAGATCCGCATCCACGGAACCCGCGTTGTAAGTCTCGCACAATCCACAGCAGCAGCAAGCCGTGGTGGTGGTGGTGGTGGCGGTGGCTTCTTCTCGCCGTCGAAGTTGTGGGCCGGAAGAGACGACGAGCGACCGGTGGTTCCCGAAGCCGTTCCGGAATTAGACTTGAATGGGGGTGGGCGCAACCCCAGCCAGAGTCATGGAGGAGGCCATGCTGGATCTGGTTCCTGGGACGACGACGGGTCCATGGATGATGATGAGATGATTTAGTTCAGTTACAAGCAGGTTACCCTTAGGTCATATAGCTTTCGTGAGGAGATCCATTATTCGACGTCACATTACTTCCCAGTGCATGGTGTTCTGGGGGCCGGAATATGATTCATGACTTGGTATCGAAAGGGAGGAAGGAAGCTCTACCAGTCTATTAGCCTTTATTTTTTTGATCGCTACTACCTACTTGAGCATCGTTTCGGCCTGAACTTTCTTCTCTGCATTGCTTTGCATCATAGTTGAGTTGGTCAGGGTTTAATCCGGCGGCCGCTTTTTGTTTACATGAGTATGTGTAGGATTGAATCCCGAGGCGCCATGCCATGCCGGTACAGCTCTTATCTAAGGTTATCGTGGATCTGCGCGAACCCGTGTTTACTTTCCCCTTTCCGGTAGTACGTACTAA
Organism: Aspergillus brunneoviolaceus CBS 621.78; assembly: GCF_003184695.1. Classification (NCBI taxonomy): domain Eukaryota; kingdom Fungi; phylum Ascomycota; class Eurotiomycetes; order Eurotiales; family Aspergillaceae; genus Aspergillus; species Aspergillus brunneoviolaceus. The sequence continues at coordinate 55,549 of NW_020290769.1, read as the reverse complement.
ATTAGTCGGAGACTAGATACTAGTACGGACACACTAAGATCCTTCGTGCATAGAGCAACTATTTCATCTGGGCGGAATACATTCAATCGTGTTCATTATGCTAAGCGCAAATAGTCTAACAGGGTATTGAACCATGAACAACATTAACAAATCGAGTAACACGCCAAGCGAAAGAGGTCAAACCTAAACTGTCACATCATCCACAAGATCAATTGGGAAGAATTGAGAACACCTTAGAGGGGTGGGGATATGGAGAATGGAGAAAGAGGTAAGGGAGAGAACCTTAAAGGTTGTTGTGTATATGGATGGTGTGTCCGGGCGGGAAAGGAAAAATCACAACTTGGCCTTGTCCGCCCACTCCCTCTGCAACTCCCTCTCGCCGTCCAACCGCCACTGCGCATTCACGCGCAAACGCTCCTCGACCTCTTCGTCCGAGAGCGTGACTGCCTTCTCCACGGGGATCGCCTTCTCGGAGAGCAACTTATACCCGATGAATGTAACCTCGCCGCTCTTCGCCTTCACTTCCTTCCCCTTATGGAACACCGCATCGCGACAGAATCGCGCCATGCCATCGTAGAACCGCCGACCTGAGGGCGCGTCCAGCATCACCAGCCCGAAACAGTGCGGCATGCCCTCGAACTGCTCAACGAGGATGGGGGCGCCGGCGCGGTGCATCTTGCGGGCAAGCACGAGCGCCTCGTCTGTGAGACCTTCCTCGCCGATGGAGAGAAGCACAGGCGGGGCGTCGGCCCAGAGCTCCGCGTCGCCGGCGATCGGAGAGACGAGCGGGTGCAGGAGGGAGGATGCGTTTACGTACAGGTCCACGCGCGGAGGCTTCACGGGCCAGATGTCGTCGGCGGGGACCACCAGGGGCCGGAAGAACGGGTCTGTGGCGGGCGAAGATGTCGGCGCATCCAGGTAGTCGTAGATCGCATTATGGGCCACCGAGGGCATCGACCGGGTCATGTCACACCAGGGGGAGGAGGTGGCGACGCCTGCGGGGAGGGCGATGGGGATGTCGCGGCCGTGGAAGCGGATGGTGGGTTGAATGCGGCGGAGAGTCAGCAAGAGTTGAGTGAGGACGAGGGAGAGATTGCCCCCCGCGGAGTCGCCGGCCAGGATGATCTTGTTGGCAGGGATAGGGTCATGGAGGGAGCCCGGGGGTGGGGAGATGAGGGAGAGGTAGGCGACGAGGGCGTCGGTCAGGGCGGCAGGGAAGGGGTGCTGGGGGGCGAGACGGTAGCGCACGGAGAGGACGGGGGCCCCAGTGCGTTTGGAGAGTTGCGCAACGGTGGGACGGTGCGTGCAGGGATCCATAAGGCTGGAATTGAGCGGTGAGTTTTGGTGAGTTTTGTGCAAGATGACACGATTGATCCTTCAGTGGTCATGGAGAGAGAGAGTGTGTGGAAGAGAGAGAGAAAAAGACAGGGAGAACTCACAAGTAAATCCCCCCATGGAAGTAGAGAATGACCATGTCTTCCTTCGATTCCTTCTTCAACTCCTCATACTTGGCCTCCTCAGAGATGTCGGGCTGCGGGGCGTTCTTGTTCACGCCACTGCGATAGCCTGTCCATTCTGCTTCGACCGGTGCCACTCCAGGCAGATCGTAGGTCTCATCGCCCGTTCTGAGGGCTTCAATGGCTTTCACGACTGCGTCCTGGACGTCGATCTCCGGCTGCGGAAACGTCACCTTGGACACCCACATGGGACCCTTGATGCCCGGGTCGCGGATGCTGGCTTTCTGCTGCTCGGAAATGGAGGCACTGAAGCTGAGGAGCGAGCGAATGATGGCGACAGTCAACTCGGTGCGGAGATCCTGCTTGCCCTTGACCGGGGAGAGGCGAATGGCATGGAGGAAGATGACTTTGAGTACGAGGGGGATGCGCACAAGGATGGCCTTGAGCACACTGAGGGGGTTATCGAAATTCCTCATTGTGTTGTTTCAGACCAGGAAAGACGATGTGGAAATGAATGGAAGGTGAAGAGGACAGGATAAGGAGGGGAAACCACCACAACAGGGAAACATCGAGAAGGAGAGAAAAAAAGTAGAAGAAAAGAAAAGAGAGGTAGGTAGCAGGAAGCATCAGCCGAGTGGGGAAGGGGCGATAAGGGGAACAGAGGCAAAAAAAACATGCCTCGGTTCATGATCGGAGGGGCAGGGACAGTTGGATAACAAATCATGGATCAAGGTTTAGTTATGCACAATACATCTGGCCCCTGAACCAGATACAAGTAAATATTTGGTTGGCGTCATCAGAACCGACGACCTGAAAGCCTTCTAGTAACTGCCTTATCGTTATAACCTATAACTTATGTTGTGAGTACCTGTACGTACACTCATAAACTCCCTCACATGGCACAGGAATTAAAGTTCTGCAAGACCCCGAAAACTCCTTATTTTTAGAATGTTGGATCCGATCCTTCTGGCGATAGAGCCATGCGGCCTTACGTCATCGCCGAGCCACTAACCACCTCCACAACTACTCTATCATCAAAGTCATAAAAATTATATGAAGAAATCTTTCCTTTGTTTCATTAGAATAATAATAATACAATCACAAGGCCCACAATCACAAGGCCCATGATAGCTAGCATATCGTCATCACATCATCCAGTGAAAGTGGTTGTCAAGGAACAAGTAAAAAGAAAACCACGCGCAATAAAATCAAAAGATGATGCTTGCTCATCTAGAACCGACCAGCAGTTTCCTTAGCCTTGCCCTTGGCTTCACCCAGGAGCTCGTCCGTCTTTCCCTTGGCCTGGCCAGCAGCACCCTTGGCCTGACCCAAAGCCTCCTCGGCCTTACCCTTGCTCTTGCCGGCCAACTCAGCCGCATCACCCTGCAGTTCGCCGGTCTTGGCCTGAGCCTGGCCCGAGGCAGCGCCCACGGTACCCTTGAGCTTCTCGGCGGCGGTCTCTGTTGGGGGTTTCAATCGGGTTAGCATAGACCCTCCGGGAGGGGAGGAGAAAGGGAGAGGCTTGGGATAACGTACCTCCGACCTCAATACCCTTCACCGCAGCATCGGAAACAGTGCGGTCGGCGGCCTTGAGAGTGTCCTTGGCGGATTCAACGGGACCCTTGTTCAGGCAGGCGCTGGAGGAGAGAGCGCGAGTGGCGCCGATGGAGATGGAGGGAGCAGTGGGCTTGAGAGCCGCGGAGGCGGTGCGAGCGACAGGGGCGATGCGAGCGATGAAAGACATGGTGGGATATTGTATAAGATGTACGTTGAGATGTATGTATAGAGTAGTAGTAGTGGTGGTAGTAATGGTAGTAGTTGTAACAATTGAAGATGGTTCTTGAGACTGAGGATCAGATGTGAATGTACGGAGTAGTTGTCAGTGTAGTCCAGGAAGCATGCTGGCAACCAGAGTCTTATAAGCTTGAGGCATGGCAGTTGAACGACGTCATCCTGGACAGCTTGGCTTGGCTTGCTTCTCTTCTCTTATGTCGCTCTTACGTCGATGCCCGCCCGCCACCTCTCGTACTCCCTCTCTTTTGGGCTTAGCCCATTTCCCCAGTGGGTCCCCCGCAAATCTACCGCCCGGTCTGGTCCCCGGCAGAATTTGCTCTTGCTTGTACGTACTGTAAGTTTTTGTTAGAGAACTACTTATAAAAGAACACTACTTTAATCAGCCCTAAGTGCCAGAGCTTGGCTCTATCTCTGATGTGGTCTAATCAAGTGCATGCTTCCTCGCTGTACATTTCAGCACTGTAGATAGCGTAACTTATGTGCACAAAGTGCTTTCTGCCTTGTATATCTCGGATCCAGAAGGCGGTGTAGCTGCGATGTTCCCGTTTCCCCGCACCTTTCTTCCTTTACGCCTTCTTTCATTCTTCTTTCCCCCACACACAAATCATCTCTGAAGCCGGTAAAACTGTGAAACCGTGTGTATCTGCGTCAAATCAACTACACCTTATTATTTGCTTCGTGTGGCATTGCTCTATTGATGATACAGTCTCAAACAAAACTGGTCATCGGTGCCCGGAAAATGATGAAAATAAATCAACAAGCCAAATATCCACAGACGCGTTACTCCGCCCACATGCGGGGATAATACATGTCAACACCGAGCCCTCCATTTCCCCCCCCTACCTGCTATGCTGTTTTCACGCAATATAACTCCGACAAACCTGACGCCAAATAACTGAGAGTACTTCTCGTTGTTGCTTATTCGATCTTGGTCCCGTTTCTGGGTTATTCTTGTCGTGGAGGAGAGCTCCCACTCCGGGCTCGCCCGCCGCGCGGCTCCGCCATCGGTATGGTGAACTCGTGTGAGAGTAGAGGTCCGGAGAGGTTTGGGTGGTAAGTTGCAGGGTACCCAGGCAAGAGTTGCCCTGCTGCCGCTGCATACTGCACTGGCCCACCAAACTGTGGTCTGCTGTCAACATTCATATGCGGCCACACAGGCTCGAAGGGGACGGGACCCTCTAGAGGCTCCAAAGTCCGGAGATGTGCCGCTGCCGCTGCGTACGAAAGCTCTGCCTGAAATTTACTTGGCCTTGGCGGTGGTGCCAGCTTCGGGATTGGTGGAATGATGTTTACTGGGGCCCATCTATTGGGATAAGGGACTGGGTCGGTGGCCCAGGACTGTTGTGACTTCGCGGACATATCACGAGACATCGGCTCTGGGGCCGGCTCGGACGTGTATCCAGCGTGCACGTCTGAAAACGGTGGTGATGTTCCGGGCATGATCGCAGACGGATGGGAAACTGGGCCTGTTGATGTCGATGGTGTGGTGCTCAGTCGACGTGCTGCTGATATATCGATGTTACCCTCATATGGCAGGCCTGGCGCGAGATATGTCATAGAAGGTGTGCTTGCTGACATATCGCCCACTGGAGACCCAATACCACTGAAGGACGTGCCCAGAGGCGCTCTATATCGACTAGCCGTCACCCCGAGTTCCAAAGCATTCAATTGATGGCTTAAATACGCCGGATCAGGCTCACTATATGCCGAAGAAGTCATTGGAAGCTTCGAAGACATAACGTTGCTCGAACGGTTGAAAAGTGATTCTTCAGAAGATTTATCCTGCAGACCCTGCAACATTGGCCGGCTTCTACTAGGAATCGAGGATGACCGTGGCTTTTCAGTGATATGTTGCGCCTGTCTGGCTGCAATCGTGGCGTAGCTGGGCGAATCATTTTCTTTCGACAAGCTCTTTGTGAAATCGCCTGGAGCACTTGCAAACTGCCTGCCGTTCATCTGGGGGCGCGTGACTTTTGTGACCGCCGTCAACGCCTCCGACGCCGAGGTCCGAGAGCTGCTCCGGTCTTGGTCTCCAGGCTTGCCCGATATGCCCTCTACGGGGAAGACCTTGAGAACAGGCGCCGCAGGCTGAGAGCCACGAATGCGATGCGGTAGGCCAGGCCGTTTAGGCTTGTTAACAGCAGGCTTTGAGGGCTTCGAAGATTTCTTGACAAGATGCCAGCCTCGGTCATCCGACGTATTCGTACTAGATACCACTTCGGCTGAATTGGACTCCGGCCTCTCGCTTGCTTCACCCGTTTGCGAGATCAGAGGAGCGCTGCCCGCCTGATCCTGGTTGGAATGACGAAATATGTGCGGGAGGAAAGGCTTCAGATTGAATCTTTGCGGGCGCGGAGCGGCTTCCTGCGGAGACTCCACTTGGGGCGATGTCGGTTCAAGCCAAGCAGGCAAGTCTTCAGCGGCGGACTCGGGCACCGATGAAGAAGAGCTACTTGATCGATCAAAGACCGAGCGTTGGTTATAGATCGAACCAGACCTTGGTGAAATCCGATCTATCTCCCTGGAAATACTCCTCTTCAATATCCTCATGTCTTCCCGCGCCTGACGGACCGCAGCTGCCTCCCGGGCAGATCGTCTTGGGAAGTGCTCGAGCACCTTTGACACATGAGTCTCGAACTCGCGGTAATCTTTGACAAGTCCGTAGCCGCCAGTTTCGTTTCTTGTTTGGACTTTCGTGTACGAGGTGCTGAGTACGTCGCATACCACGACAAGCCATGAATCATACAATCCAGTCTCCGGAGCGTCTGGGTTTGTGGCGGCGGCTTTCCTCCGCTCTTCTTCATCCATCATCTTCAGCTCGTCACGGCAGAACCCCTGAACGACACTATGGATCTTCAAGACGTCAATCGTTCCTGCATTCTGCAATATTGAAGAGAAGAAGGCTTCCTGACTGCTTTCTGTTTGCGACTCAGAGAGGTCCGGTACCACAAACTTTTGTTCCAGCACATTGTCTCTCTCTGCCTGGGGCGACAGAGCTGTGGGGTGCAGCGGGTACGAGTCAGATACTCGTTCAATGAGGCCATACCGGATCAAGATTCCAATCGTCGTGTCAAGATCCCCCGTTTCTCCGCTTCTGCTCTGGGTGATGACTCCAGCCCTCTGCTTTATACGTGTTGAGAGACCCAAGGTCAAGAGACCAACCGGGATATGGTGACTAAAGAACGAAAGCATGTTAACCAGGTTGAGTGCCGTCCAATGCCCCAGACACATTAGGTCGTGCATGATGCTTAGAAACGGTTCCGCCAGCTTTTCGTCTGTCAAATGTGAATTGATGTGATAACGCTCAATTGGCTTCGACGTGGCGCTAAGCCTGTGGCCAATCGCATGTATAGCGAGTGGCAGGCACTCATAGTGAGTTACCAGTTCCGTGGCTTTCCTGATCTGGCCTGCGGTTGGTTTTCTGATACCGAGGTCTTCAAAAAGCAGCTTGCATGCGTTCTCCGGCTCGAGTGGCTTCACCTGAAGGCAATATGGCTCGTACAAACGTTGTTTCCTCTTCAGGGTTTTATCCACGGAGGTGTAGATGATACTGCAGTTCTTGTTGAACGGGAGGAACTGCTTGAAGTTGTTGATATCATGCTCGTGCGCAAAGCTGATTCCGTCGAACACAATGAGCCACCCTTCCCGGTTCTGCAGCCATGTCCTCACCGAGTCTACATACTTGCGAGATGGGTTGGTGTCGGGGTACCGAAATTCCTGCCCATCCGTCAGTGCAGCCGCTTGAGCCATATCCCAGAAACACTTGTAGGTTGATTCAAGTGACTTGGCATCGACCCAGAAAATTCCCGCTGGGTAGATGTCTCGATGAGTGCACACGTATTGTCGTGCAAGGTGTGACTTGCCAGTCCCTGGTCCTCCACAAATCAAGACGGCCATTAGACGCTCCGCTCTTTTCTTGGCTTTGAACAAACGCGCATTCAACACTTCAAGCTCTTTCTTCATGCCTACAAATGTTGCATTTGGATGGAAACCGGGTGGGACCACAAACAGCGGATCTGCCCGTAGCGATCGTGACATAGGCAGTTCGGTGCTCTCTGCCATCGCCATTTCCGATACAACCGAGCGTCTTCTCTCAGAAGGGAGTACCATTAATTCAGAGTTACCTGAGACATAGTCAGCATTATCGACTGACAATGTGTCCATGGCAAAAAGAGGCAACTAGAATACATGGAGCGGAGAAACAGACGAAAGTATTGAGACGACGAAGAAGACAATTACCGCCCCTCCACGAATTCCCTCAGCACGATGCGCCGCCTAGAAATGCTTGCTATATGGGAATGAAGGTTCCGGGGGCTCTTCGACCTCGTACTGATTCCAGGTGATTGGAGAATGGGGACCAGGAAGCATGTGTGGCCTACCAATTGTGCGAAGGTCCGGGGCGCTTCTTCCCAGTTGCTCCGTGTCAACTATCCGTACATCGTCAGCTCTTGGCGGCCGCTTGGGTAAGAACGAAGTGAAAGAGTTACGCGAAGGCAATCGACCGAGATCACATACCATTTCCAAACATCTCCCGGGCTATGGTCTCTTTCATGAGCCGGCGCGCTTTTCCCTCTTCGATCCAGCGTTCATGTATAGTCGCTGGGGCGTCACGCGAATATCGCAAGAGAGCCTCTGCCACAGCCTCATATCCAGGAGAGCCCTCATCGTCAAATTTGCACATATGGCTATGATCAGCTTCGATGCCCATCCGTTCGACACCTTCCATGTAAGGCGCTGCAGAGCTCTCGTCGACGATCAGCTCGCGAGTGCCCTTGACGTCACTGGACAAGGTTTCATGAAAGAAGTAGATGTGGAAGCGACTAGTGATATCAGCGAAGAGGCTGTTGATGTTTTGAAGAGTCTCGTTGTTTGTCTTGAGGGCTTTAACCAAGTGAGGCGAAGATTCCATGAACTTCTTCGGCATTACAGCACTACAGATGTTCTGCAAAAGCGCGCCCCACTTTGCGACGTCGGATCCGTTGTGGGGAGTTCCGAGAAACAGGATGCCGTACGTGGAAACGTATATGGACCTGAGATGCTGGATCTTCTCGTTGTTCACGCTCCGGCAGTATATCAGGGTGCGCTTGACGACTAGGCCGCCCAGCGAGTGGCAAACGAAAATTATTGGCCTTTCTGAACAATTCCGCAGCTGAACGAGGTCAATACCTATACCCTGGGACAAAATCCGACTTCCGCGCGAGTCAGACGAAGGAGCGGAGGAGGGGGGATATTACTCACATTTCGGTTCGCGGCCAAGCCCGAGGCCAACGTTTCTGCATGATTATGAAGACGGTCTTTCGAGGCGCCGTCGGTGAAAGCCGTGACGTTGGCGTTGTATCCGTACGTTAGGATGCGAACGCGACTAGGACCGAGGACTTCAGGAAGGAGATCGGCGGGCCAAAAGGTGCCATTGTTCTTGGAAGCCCAGGTGTTGTAAGCATGGCCGTTGAGGCCGTGCACGAAGACAATATCAACGAGGGGCGGTTCCTCAGAACGGTAAACCTCGCTGAGACCGATCTCCTTCACCCGAGCGGGAAGGCCGGCCATGGGTTAGGGTGTGGGTGAGATAGTCGAAACGTCAAGATTCCTTGGACGTTTGACGATATCTCGAATGCCTGTAAGGGGAAGAAAGCGAAGGTAGGATGTCTGATACAAAGGTCAGTATTGAGCGGGCGTATGTGGTAGTGGAGAACGAAGAAGAAGAAGAAGAAGAAGAAGAAGAAGAAGAAGAAGAAGAAGAAGAAGAAGAGAGAGAGAGAGAGGTTTGTGTGTGTGTGTGGTGGGGGAACAATAAGTTATTTATGCGCTGAGGAGGAAGGAGCATGAGAAAGGCGGATGACTTGCCCGGCCCCCGGGGTGGCAGTTGGTGCCAAATGCAGAACAAGACCCCTACAAATCTCCACCTCAGGGCAATCAGACTTCCTAATCTTGCTGTGCTAATCTTGCTGAGGTTGAGACAATCTTAAACAGGTCAACTAAATAAACATGGCGCTTGACAGGTCTTCAATTGTTGCTGTTATGTTAGAAGTAGTAGTTACAGTACAGAACGATGGATGGGTGAAACGGGGACTTTCCACGGGAAAAGACCACAATTCCTGAGAGACAAGTGATGATAGGTCAGTCATTGTCTGATATAACAGGGTCAAAGCTAGTACTATCAAAGCAGGTAGGAGACTCCTACTAGGTAATGGTGACTGTTCAGCCTTGTCGGACTCTTCGCAAGTCTAGCTGCAAGACTCAGCCCCGAGGCTCGTGTCACGGATCTGCAGTCAGCGAGGCCGGCAGCATGACCTCCCACTGGTCACTCCCCCTGAGGAAAACCACGGGAACTCCTCCAAGGTTTTGGCATCCGTCCGATCGGGAAGGTTAAGTTGCTTGCTGATTGCTGTGGATGATTTGTAGTGGTCTTGTTCCCAGGCAGATTTCGCTGTGGTTGACTCAAGTCGTAGTTAGTAGCCTTGGACAGGCAGTGACTTACCGCGTACTCTGCAACAAGTTAGCCACCAACTGCCACCCACCCCCACTTCACCCAAGCATCATTCATTCTAAATGCTTGATTAAATTTCAAACCACTATTGAAGACCAGTCAAACACAACATCATCTGGCTCTCGCCTTCCCACCGTATCCCAATCTCAGGATGTTGCATATTCACCGATCGCTCGGAAGCCCTCCACCTTCGTATCCAAAACAAGGGGCAGTCCTGCGTGCGCAGTTAACTTCCGGAAGGATGTTCTGGCGCCCTGTAAGCCCAGCCTGCCAGCTGTAAGCACTAACTCAAAGACCCTTGTAACGAGTAATTATTTGTCCGACCAGAAGATCTTTTGATTAGTGTAAGGCCACGTATGATTCTTGACCGCGAGGCAGTCCCTCTATACACGGCAATGAGAGAGTATGTAGAGGGTCCAAACAAGGGCAGTCTGTAGGTCTACTGTTTCGAGATAAATCAACTACTTATGGGTTATTCATCACGGGTAGAAGCAGAAACGACTAATATCTAATGAATTTGCTCATTGTCTTCACTAACCAACGCCCACTCCTGGCTTGTCCTGTCCCAGCCATGACTTACTGAAAAGGGTAATCATTTGCTTAATCCATGATCCATCATTTACCACATATAACCTCAGCAGAATCTTACGTCAACTACTAGTTAGTCAGACGGTAAGCTTAAACAACCCCACGCCCGTGTATATAGGTAAGTTTTATCTCCGAAGGGAAGATCATACACAACCCAATGAAGAGAATGAGAAACGTACCTCATGTCAACCGGGAATCCTGAATGATTGACTCCAACCCCAGGTGCTTGTCCGCTTGCTCACTCTACCTGCTCATGTTATCTTTCAGCTCAAAAATCCACTGATGGAGAATAAACCCCTCATACCTTAGCGCCAGTTGATGTACTCACTTGCCACTGAGACACCCCCCGTCATCCAGCTCCGAGGGGCACCCTCAGCTGACCGGCGGGCACGCAGCCTCCCTCCTTCTCTCCCCGGGGCAAAACAAACGCCCCGAAGGCGCAGCGGCGCGATGAGAAAGACCTCTTACTTGGAGGTTCGAGTCTTGTAGTACGCTACTTTGAGAAGGCTGTGAGTCAGAATTGAACTGAGAATATCACCAAATCAGGCAATCGTCCAATTCTTCTTGGCTTGGCTCTGGCATGTCCCAGATCCAACTTACTAGATTATCACGTATAACTACGTCAAATCAGACCTGGACTCAACAGGCCCGCAAGACGAAGTATTCCATGTCGGTGTATTGTGTATAGAGGGATTGGAATTTCGAACAGCCCATACCTCCCTCGGTGGTTGATCAGTAACTATGATACTATAACGGCAATACTGCTTGATGCTACCCCTACTGTCTGTGCTGGGGGTGGAGATGTGACATTAGAATCCGACCTACTATAACGCAGAATCGATTCATATAGAAGAATAACCGACCCATGCCTTGATATAAAAGAGTCCTTAGATAAATTGCGGCTCAAAACACTCAGCATTTTCACCCCAAACGTGATGGTGGTAATCTTGATATCTCATCACGCGCCCAACACTACTTTCCTCCTCCTTCAGCAGTAACCTCTTCAGCAGTAACCCCTTCAGCAGTAACCCTCTCAGCTTTACGAAAAGTGTACACCACTTCCACAAAGTGAGAACTACCAACCCCACCTCACCTCCCTCTGAAAACCGGCTTCCTCCGCTCCGCGAACGCCCGCAGCGCCTCCATCCGATCCTCCGTGCCCATCACCCCCTCATACGCCTCATTCTCCGCCGCCTCGCCCTGCTCCCACCCATCCAGCGCCTTCATCGCCTGGCGGATCGCCACGGGCCCGCCCTCGCAGATCCCCAGCGCGAGGTTGATCCCCTCGCGCAGCACCTTCTCCCGCGCGACGCCCTCCTGCTTCTCCTCCTCCGGCAGGACCTCCACCAGCCGATCGCACAGCCCCAGGAAGTATGCCTCGGGCCCGGACACCCGCCGGCCCGTCAGGATCATGTCGCGCGCGCGGTGCACCCCGATCAGCCGCGGCAGGCGGTAGGTGCCGCCCGCGCCGGGGATGATGGCCAGGCGCGTCTCCGGGAGCCCGACCATGCACGAGGAGCCGAAGACCCGGAAGTGCGAGCACAGGGCCAGCTCGAGGCCGCCGCCCAGGGCCGTGGAGGAGACGGCGGAGACGGTCGGGATGGGGAGGGCGGAGAGGGCGGTGAAGGTTTGGCGGAGGTGGCGGAGGAATTGGCTCGTTCTGTGGATGCGGTGGAACGGAACGTGGGGGTTAGCAGACCAGAAGATTGAATATCTGGGGAAGAAAGGGGGAGGGGGAGGGGGACCAACTCCTCTTTGCTCATGTCGGCACGTTCCTTGAGATCCGCCCCGGCGCAGAACGCGGCATCCACGTTGCTACCGAGCACCAAGGCTCGAGTCGGCCCTTGGCCGTTCTCGGCCGCGATGGATTTGACCTGTTGCGATAGGCCATCCAACAGGCTGAGAGAGATGGCATTCCGAGCCTTGGGCCGGTTGAGAAGAAGAACGCGAATGGTCCCGGAGCCTGGGGCCGGGACGTGTTGAGTTTGGATCACATTGTCGCTGCTGCTGGTACTCAAGCGCGCAACTGGGATGCGGATTGAAAGTGGAGCGGCGCGTGAGAGTGCTTGAAGGGTAGAGATAGGTGGGGCGAGTCGAGGTGCCATTGTCGCTGAACTGAGATATCAAGATGGTAACCTCTGGAGGATTTCATGGGAGGATGATGGAAGGGTTGAAGATAGACTGAAAGTTGTTGGAGAAGGACGGGAAGGTGTGGGGAAACCGGCAAACGGAAATTGCGGGGAACCGCGAATAAGCGCTTTATTTTTATTTTTCTGGGGATTTTCATTTTTTTGGTGAAAGTTCAGTACTTCATTTGTTTGTCCGACGTAGTCTCTAGAAGTAGTCACACAGAGGTCTAGCTATATTCAGAATGGGTAATTTACATTGGAGATGAATAGCGCTGGCATAATGATCGCCGACCTGCAGCGATGCGTCCTCACCATGCGCCTCCATGCAGTTGTTCTCACTGCGCTATGTACTTCTTGAACTCATCATCAGTCGGCCAAGAACCCCAGACCTTCGAAGAAGTAATGATTTCATAGGCCTCCTGTAAATGGGAATCGGAAAATTCCAACCTTGTAAAATCGGTGTGATCACCGCCTTCCTGCTGAACCGAGGTGCTCCGGACCTTCCTAGATCCTTCTAAGAACACTCGAAAGGCTACTATGACACGGCGCATCAGCTGATCTCCATTTGAAAGCTGGTCATACTTCTCCTTCAAAGAAAGTTCGTGCTGCTTCATCCACCGCAAGAGGCTTAGCAATCCATCCGAGTCTTCAGCAATCCCAAGGGTGCGAACAAAGAGATGGAGAATCGCAGGAGATGGAACATGAAACATCGGCGGTAAAATCACCTGTGCGTCGGTGACAAGCTGAATTGTCGAGGAACTGTGCTCGAAAAGTGAGGAAAGATGCGGGTCCCCGAGAACGCACTTGTCAAACTGTTGCTTCAGAAAATCGAGGCCAGATGATACCACATCTTCAGGTCGTGGCAGGACCAGACCATGCAGACTGAGTTGACCTGATAATGCCATCCTGCTAACAATGTCCATCCCCTCTTCCATAACAGCATGATATTTCCTAATCATCAGGACGCGTGAGAATGCCTGACAGAGTATATTGAATCCTTCCAGGCCAGTGTCGATCTGGCGGTGGTCCATCCATCTCATGAGCAGCTGAGCTTTGAACCAAGCCACCACCGGCTTAACGGGAGCGCTGGATCTATGCGGGCTGCGCTCGATCACGGCAGACAGAAGATAGATCCACGCTTGTGGCGGCTTTGAGGCTCGCGCCCGTAAAAGGTCAATAGCATGAGGCAGCGTCCTGTGATGACCGTTAGAGGGAATAAGTCGCTCTTTTCTCATCTGGAAGACTAGTGGCTCCAACATCCTTTTTCCTTCCAACCGCAAAGGAAATAGATCCGAGGGAGGCAGGGTAGGCTGTAGCACGGGTAAATAAGTTCGATTGGCAAAGCTGCAGAGGAACTTGACGAACGAAGCGACAAGGTAATCCGACAGCTCGTTCAGTCCCGTCTTGAGCCAATTGGGATGACGGAAGTCGCTTCCCCAATCAATACACAAAGCCCCAAGCTGCTCATCCGTCAAATTGCTGCAACAAAGATACTCCAGCCCGGCATGAAAAGTTGGTGCATGTCTTAGAAGCAAGGCAAGAAACCGACCGGATGGCCGGATACCCTGAGAGAGCATCATATGCAGAAGATTGTTCAAGGTAGGTGGTTCAGAGGGCACATAGATCAGGTCTCTGGCGGATAAAGGTTCCGGGAAAACCTCTAGTCCATCACCTGGTAGAGCCATGCTATTGTTGTCGCTGCTACTAGTTCGGTTGCGATGTATCAACTTTTCCGCCATCGCTGCGTATATAGCACCATGCGGACGCAACCCCTTTTCCTGATAAGAAAGAAAACAGGCCCAGGCTTCCCGGACAGTTCTTGTAGCACGAATTCGTGCTTCCCAAAGCTTGTAATGGTCGGAGTGGGCGGGAAAACGGCCTAGAATTTCCGGTCGAGACAGCCCGAAGGACCGGGTTTGGATTGTTGGGCTTCCGTCTGTGTCCCAGCCTGCTAGGATACGAGACATATTATCCCATGCAGAGGAAGAATATCCCGCCTCTAGCTTTTGATCCAGCACTCGCATCGCGCGACTTTTCCTGCCTTGGAGTCCCCGATCGACGTCGTACCCTATCTTATCTTCCTTCCAAGGCGGCCACGACGGGGCCTTGAGTTCCGCGGATTGGCGCTCGGCTTCTGTCTTCTTATGAGCAAGCTGTACGACGACCAGACTTTGGTAGCCCCGTTTCGTGACCGGCAGGGCCGGCTGGAATGCAGCCATAGCTCGGAGAAGCTCAAGCTGTGCACGCTGCTGGAACGAAACAGATAAAAATGGCTCACGTCGAGAGGGAAGAGAAAGTAGGCGAAGTACTGTATTACACCGGTCGACCACTAGCGCATGGAGTTTATCCTCAGAAAACGTTAATCTTGGGCGACTCTTCTTCAGCGTATTCAAATAGAATGCAAAAGCCTGGATAATGGCAAGTTGGGCCTCCGGCCACAGTTGACGAGCATGGTGTAGCAAGCGAATAACGAAGGTTGAGCACATTTCAAAATTGATCAGCGGCTTTGTTGTACCGAAGACGATTTTCTCATTGGAAATTCGTTTGGTCGTTGTGTCCTGCGAGAGGTTATTTGGGAGTCGAACATATTGGCCGGTGAGGAGGTCCAGAGAGTAATGAAGGAGTAATCTGAACGTTCTGACGTCGAGACCCTGGCGTAGAATGAGTAGCGGAATGAATGGCGGAACTCTCCCGGACGGAGAGCTTTGCGCTGAATATTGATCGGCATCGGCTAGTAAAATTCGAAGACAAGCTTCATATGGTGTTTCGCTTTTAAGCACCCAGGCCCACGTCACCACATCGGCGGCAGCATATCCTCGTGAGGCCAGTTTTTCGATAATGGCTTCGGAAAAAACACGCTCCAGTTTCTCACGTAGTGCTTTGAGCTTCCATGAGTACTGGGAGAGGTGCTGCGGACTAGGATCCAAGAGTTCCTTGCATTGTACGCCAAATTGGTCCAATAGGGGGTTCAAATTCAGTATGTAGTCTGCGACAATCTCCTGTAATGTTATGCGGTGGAAGGCTTTGTAGTGTGACATGGCCGCCTGACTGTATTTAAGCTGGAGATCATCAATTTCTCCACACGCCCAATGACGATTCTCTGGGTCGTGTGCCTTATAGATCGAGAGGATTAGGTACTCTGTAGAAGTAAGATCAGGCGCATAACCCCACGGATTGGAACGTTTCAGGCGTTTGGCCTGTCTGTGGGGGTTTGCTCTGGTATTTTTAGTCGAGTCTTGAACAGTGTCTGGCCGGTCGATGTCCAGTCCATCACGATTCGCAGAAGAGAGAGGCGTCGACCGGAGGGTGGATTCGGTCCCAATCTGACCTGGTGCGTCGTACCCATACTCTTCAGAAGAATCATCCATCCGTATACCCGATGCTCCTCTGTCCGAGCGTTGGGTTCTGTCTGTAGTTTCCCCGTTTTGTGCAGCGCTTGCGACGGTCGACCTGGAGGAGTCGGTGTTGGCCAGCTCATCATCCGCACGCGGATCAACGAAAGCTTGATTCAAGGATGACTGGAGACGTAGATTCCTCCAAAACCGAGGAGTCAGCCATGGCAAAGGAGTGCCCGGTTCTTGAGGCACTGATTGGGAGCTTTGATCGGATGCATCGGTTGTAGATCCGAGCTTGCGGTGTATGTGTATGTACCGAATTGATAGACCATATCTTGGGATAGGACAGGCCAATGTGGGATTAATAGGGGGTAAGGTACAGCGGTAGCCGTTATAGTATGGCACCTGTAGAGGGAAAGGCTTCAGCATAGGTTACGGAATTTTCTTCTTCAATTGTTGGGTACCTTCGGTGATGTACAGCTGTTGGGCAATTGCGCCGCTCTCAGAGAGAAAGCTCTCGAGCAGCTCGACACATAATTGACGACCGATGACATCCATGAAGAAAGGTCATCGAGTTGAGCTATAACAGTAGTAGCCGTGAAGCGAGTGTTGCTTATCTGAGCGAAGGTGAAGGAGGCAACTTTGAAGCCGAGTGGAACTTTCAGAAAGCGCAAAGCACATGGATTTGGATGGAGGATCCCATTGGGGAAAAATACCAATATCACGTGATCAATACTGTCACGCGCAGAAGTCCCGAGGGCGGCGGGCGGAGACTCGCTTTCGCTCTCGCTCTCGCTCTGCTCTCTCCCTCCCTCACTCTCTTTCCTCACTGTCCGTCCGTCTATCTGTTCGGTCTTTCTGTCGATCCTCTGTTAACTCTCTCTCTTTCTCTCAATGGAGCCAGAATTCATCCTTTGATTCCCGCAGTCGTGCTCTTCTTTTTTTTTTTTTTGTTTTTCTTTTGCCAAGCTAAACCACCATCCACTCTTCCCGTCTGCAGTTTGTACGTACCGTACTCCGTACTGGCGCCGAAAATCCCCTACACCCACTTTGGTTCAATTTACCTTACGCGGTAGCGCGGGCATATGCGTCGAGTACTGTCCCGATCCTCCCCTGCTTGCGCACTATTCCTTAAATCGGTCCAGTCAATCTCCATTGGCGCATCCACTTCGAAGACTCTGAACCGCTCAATCATCGACTCATTAACTTCCCATTTCCTCCATTTTGCTCTTTATTTACAACGCTCATCGTCGATTCAATCCGGTCAAGGGATCAAAAGTCCACTCTCCTCGCGCTCTAAATATCCCGTGTCCTCTAACATTCAACACTTTCTCAAGTGAGCAAGAACCCACAAACAAACAATCAAACAACTTGAAGGGAAACTGCCCCGATCCCTCAAATTGCCGTCTCGAGAAAATACTTGGATCGCGGCGCAACTGATTCGTCATGAGTGCCGATGAAGGCGGAGGGACGGCCGCAGTGCCGGCCACAAATGGCGAACAACCTCCCAACAGTCCTGAGCCATCCACGTTGGCAACACCGGGCAAGCGAAAGCGTGTCTCGAGTCACGACGACAAGGCCGCCCAGGATGCCACTGCCGCTGCGGCGCAATCGCAAGAACGAGCCAAACTGCAGGAGACTTTGCGAAACCTGGTGGAGATTCTGAGCAAGTGAGCGCTAAGCCCACTTGGTGATTAACCAAAGAGAGATGACTGATCATTACCTTCATTCAGAAACGATTCGGATTTACATCTTCTATCCTGTCCGTTGCCATCGTCGCCGGCGAAGCCCCGTTCGAAGCGCGCAAAGGTCTCGGGTGATAAGGATGAAAGCTCGAGTATACAAGCTCGGGTCGCGTCAGATCGCTATAACACCCTCTCGGAGTTCTTGAGCGACATCGAAAGGGCCTCTGCAGCAGTGATTGAGAGAAACAAAGCCCAGGCGACTGCTGCGCCTGCCGACGGAACCCCACTTACGGAAACCGTCAATCGCATTGCTGCTTTCAAGAAGCTCCTGAATAGCTTGGTTCGTCAAGCACAGATGAGCCAGACCACTGTCAAAACCGAAGCATCAGAGGATGGTGAAGCCCCGATCAAAACCACTGCGTCCAACGTTGAAATCCGGAATGAAAGCGCGGTTCTGACCTTGTTTGGAAATCCGGCAAACCCGAAACAGCTCTACTCGAGTCTACAGAAGACCGTCAAGGTCCCACTACAATCAGATGATCCAGGCGCGGACAAGTACGTCGAGGTGCAGGCGCCCTTGCCTGAGGGCGGCCTTCCGAACGGGATCACAGCCACAAAGGTGGTACCGATCATTTTGGAAGCGAAATCAAACCAACCCAAAAGAACTTTCGGCGAGGTCTTTGCACCATGTGCAACGTTGCCTCAGTTAGAAGCACCGCGCAAAACGGGAACTACTCCTCGTAATGCTTCAGGTGGCTGGATCGACCCGTTCGAATCCATCACGAATTACAAATCATTTCTGGGTGACCGCAACAACTATTGTCTTGCAAGACTTCCTGCTGGCTCTTGGCTGCAGTACGGTGGGGTCACTTCATCACCCTCCTTTTGGAGTCGCCGTCAGAAGCAGTCTTCAGAGCACCACGAGGACGAAAAGCTTCCCGATGACCCTATGCCATCTACAGACGAAGATATTGCGCTCTGGCAAGGTGTATATTCTTCCTTTGCCCCATCGTTCGATAGTTCAGGTTCTGTTGTTCAAGCCGACTCGAAAGACCTGGTATGGTGGAGTAAGCGTGGAGCTAGACGCCTGTACACACTTGTCTCGATGGCAATCCCAGAAGATGAGAATGACGTATCAACCGTGCAGCCGGGCAATATAGGCGAGCTCGATGAGAGCGCTTTAGAGGAGATGGTGAAATCATTCAACCCAGAGGACTTGACAGATAGCATCACCCAGAGCAAAAAGACCTCGGGTGAGTCTATTGACGAAGACTCTCGGGAGATGGATGACCTACTGCGTGATGTCTCCGAGCTTCTAGAGACTCTCAGTTCGTATCAAAAGATTCGCAGCTTGGCACCCGCAAGTGGTGCAATCCATGGGATAGATCCCGTTGATGTCGCACCAAGACCTGGATCGAATGACGCGCCATCGGATGAGGAGCGAAGCGTTTACGAGACACTTAAATCGAGTCTAGCGGCGCTTGTCTCGACTCTTCCACCATATGCTGTTGCCAAGCTGGACGGCGATCAATTAGCTGATCTCAATATCAGCCAGAAAATTCTGATTGAGGGTGTCGATTACCAAGGGACGATGGAGAAGGATGACTACACCATGCAGCAGGAGCGCGCGTCTGCTATTCCTGCAAATCGAACTTCCACACCTAGCCGAGCTGCCAGCTACCAGGCCCAGTACAACCAACGAGCGTATGGCGCTAATACACGAGCTCAACCTCAAGGCAACATACAAGCAGCTCAACCCTACTTTGCAGGAAGACAAAACTCGACATCTGCCCCGTATACTTCAGCATCGCCGCAGCAGTATGCGGGAGGCCGCCCGCCAGCGACTCCTCAGCAAAGGCCTGGCTATTATCCCGGCTATTCCCAACCGGCACCTCAATTTAACCAAGGCAACCCTAGCACACCGTATCAGCAACGCCCAGGGCAGAATGGCTACCATCCATATGCAGGACCACAGGGTCCTCCTCCCGCTCAGACATCCCCCCAACCTTACACTCCTCGGCCTGGACAGCCCGGATCTTACCACGCGTCCCAGGCAGCCGGCCGGAGCGCATCTCCTCAAAAACCCCCTTATACGACGCCTAGCGCAACCCCGAGAGCCTCATACAGTATACCTCCGGGGCCGACGAATCCCCAGCAAGCACCACAGCGATACATACCGCAGCAGCAACAGCAGCCGCATCAGCAGCAACCACAACAGCCGCCTCAACCACAACAGCAACAGCCACCTCATCACGGCAACAACCCGTCTAATCAGGCCCCGCCACCAGCAGGGGGCTATTCGAACTCAGCCGCTGCGGCTACGTACGCGCGGAGTGCTGCTGAGCAGGCTGTTGTGATGGATCGAAACAAGGCTCAGCTAGCGGCCAATGCGCAAAACCGGCCCAGCTCCACAACACCCCAGCCGTCAGGCAAAACGCCGACCCCGAAGCCGAACGGAACCCCGGCGTCCTCATGAGTAGATGAGATCTTGGTGACGGGAATGAAGAATCATGTGGCAATGTCGTTTTATCCTCCCCTTTCACGCAGCTAGCCCCTCGACATTCACGTGGCTTGCTCTACACCCGGCATATTAGGCAAAGAAAACCAGCACCCGCAACCCGATGTATAACTCGTTTTAAATTGCAGGAATCATGTTCTTTGAAAAGACCTTCACTTTCATGAACGCAGCGAAGATGATAATTAAATTTCTGTTTTTTTTTCTTTTTTTTTCCTCATCATCAATTTTCTGGAGTCTTTCCACTGCTTTTCTTTTCTTCTCCTTGAATATTTCCATCTTTCTTCCTCGCGGCTTATTCTCTTAGATTTCGCGGAGAAGAAGAGGAAACAGGGGACAATGCTGGGAGACAAAAAAAACTCGTATATTCCACGGGATGGCTGTCTGACTTTGGATGGGTTCACTTTTGTATTCCTTTTCTCTTTCTTCTTCTACAATGTCTTCCTTATCGAATTCCCCCCGGTACTTTTTCACTGCGACTCGGCTTGATTTTTGAGACTACTTATCCGAGCTTAGCTAATGTAAACCCTCCCTCAACGAGAATATTATACCGTTCTAAGTACTAAGCCTTCGAATGCTCGTTTCTGAAGTCAGGATACTCCGGTCCCGGCCTGGAACTCCGCTCATTCTGGATCTGGGAAACGGACATATTACAGTAATTAAAAGCTGGCTAGTGACTTCGAGCAGTATCCAAGCTTTCACCCCACCTCTGATTAATGGATCGCATTAATACTCACGCACTTGTATGTGTTCGTAAACCCACGCTCTCAGTTTTGAGACAATCAGCCCGCGATTTCCTCATGGAGCGCATCGACAGCAACAGCACACCCGATATTGTTCATGATAGTCTGGTCACTCTCCATGAAGATACGGAAGCAAGCCCACCGAGTCGCGACGGCTGGCGCGTCCACCGTATTGAAGAAGCGGTGCACCTCCCCGGAGAGAGCAGCGAGAAGCTCCTCAATCTCCGCAGGAGTCAGTGGTTTCTCGCCGGCTGGTGGCGACGGCGTCGTCATATCGCTGGAGTCACCGTCGTAGTTGCTGCTTCTGCTGCTGCTGCTGCTGCTGTCGTTGTAGTAGTAATAGCCCGAGTGGGCGTAGTCGGTCGCGCGCATGAGCGTCAACTCCTTGCGCATGCGCTCCATGGCCAGGCCGGCGGTCAGGTCGGAATCGAAGGGGCCCTCGCGGTGCGGCCAGGTCTGCAGAAGGCGGAAGGCCTGCAGGCGCAGGCGGTAGTCAGGGCAGAAGGTGGAGATGAGGTGGAGGGGCGGGAGGACGCCGAGGTCCAGGGTGACGCTGGGCTGGTCGGGGACGCGGGCCATGAGGGCTTCGGTTTCGGCGAGCAAGGCGGCAAAGTCTGCCGTGTAGGCGGCGCGGGCGGCGCGGTTGCTGCCCAAGAGGCAGATCCTGAGGCCCAGGAGGAAGGCGTGGATGTGGTAGATGAGCATGTCCAGGCTCTGTTGCTCGGGCGCGGGCAGACGGCCGGCCGATCGCGCGGCGTAGGCCTCGAAGACCCGGAGCATGCGGCCGGTCTGCGAGAGGAGGAGGATCTGCTGCGGCTGGAGCCGCTGGTACTGGGCGGCGATGTCGGCGTCCGAGAGATGCCAGGCTTGTGGGAGGAACTGGGAGAGCGCGCTGGCGATGATGTTGTACGCCTGTCGTCCTTCCTGCAGGCTGCTGATATACCCCTGTCGGGCGAGGATGGTCCGCTCGAAGTCTTGACCCTCGTTGAGGTGCACGCGGGGCGGTCCGTCGAAGTCGAAGTGGATGAAGCCGATGTCGAGGAAGGAAAAGCCCGCGACCAGGCATCCGTCGACCGGGAGGTCATTCGCCGTGTAGGGGTCCTGCTGGCGCTTGAACGGCCCAACATCCTTGAGGATCCGCACGCCGTTCTGCATATGCGTGTATGCCGTTTCGTACTGGCCCTGGATCATGTCGAACAGGGTGTATAGCAGGCAAGTCACTAAAGTGATCTGGAGGATCTGCGGGTCCTGGGAGCTACAGCGCTGTTGTAGCAGGGCGTAGGAGCGCCCCAGTTGCTCGAGGGCAAAGAGGTGGAAGACACTGTCCGGCGGTACCTCGGGGTGTAACACTAAGACATCCTTGATCTCCGTATCCATGTGCACGGCACTCAAAGCGATCATGGCATGATATACGGCGGGTTCCGCCTGGGCCATCTGCAGCACGAGCCGCTTCCATAGGGCCGAATCGAAAAACATCAGATTTGCGGGGATCTCGCGGTTCTGGAAGTAGGAGAAGCACCTTCGCTCGTCCGATGTCATTGCTCTGAATAGGTTACTGGAGATCGAGGCTGGGAGGCGCGGCTCTACAGCACCAATGGTCTTGCTGCCCGTGGCCGCAGGCAACCGGTGCATATCATAGCCATCGCAGACTCGGCCGGTCGACACGCATCGTTGACAAGCCCCAGGAGCTTCGTCACATTTGACTTTGCGGAGACTGACGGACCGAGTGTGATGATCTTTAGCGTACGATTGGACGGGGTTGTGGCCGGCATGTTCGAGCTTACCGGCAAGTGCGACAGCCTGCTCGAGATCTCTTGGTTTGGGCTATGCGCCGTCGGACGGTGGTAGGGGCTCCATATGTTGAGTTCGATATGGCGGGCATTTTCGACTCTAAGGGTCGGAGAGCGAAAGAGAAGTCTGTGAAGG
Organism: Aspergillus brunneoviolaceus CBS 621.78; assembly: GCF_003184695.1. Taxonomy (NCBI): domain Eukaryota; kingdom Fungi; phylum Ascomycota; class Eurotiomycetes; order Eurotiales; family Aspergillaceae; genus Aspergillus; species Aspergillus brunneoviolaceus. The sequence goes on along the minus strand of NW_020290769.1, from coordinate 32,890 downwards.
GGGAGATTCCGAGAATTAGAAATAGACGATTAATATATTCGAGCAGCTGCAGCCTCGCTAAGTTGACAGCGCCGGTCATGACTAGACTCCGGTTACTCTGCCTAAAGGATGCGCTATCTTTAGCACTGTGGACATGGACCAATTGCAGTGCAACGTTCGACGATCACATTGTGACTTCCCATGTGGAAGAGCTGAAGGAACAGTAAGGCTGGTAGACCTCATACGTTGTCTTATCTTCAAATGAAATGGTGCAGTTGAGGAAGATGGAGAAGCTGAAGATGGAGAAGATAAAGTTAATCCAGATCGAGCTGGGCCTACCGCGATACAACATAACACGTGAGCATTTTACTATCACTCAAGAGCACTCACAAATCAGTAGAAGTCTTTCTTTTATCGACTGTCACGAAATGAATTGAGAGGTCCCTTAAAAATCAAAAGACCCATCTGTCCTCGAGACGAAAGAAAAAAAGACAAACATCCAACAGCGAATACACTGTAGCTCTCTCTCCTAATCTTCCCACGTACCATCATCCATGTCCCAGACCAGATACAAAATTCCATCTTGGCACCACTGCATCCAGAGTTATACCTCCCTGTTTGCAAAGGCTGTAGACCTATCCGAATTGATCATCTGTCCATTGTTGGTGGTGCGAATAACCGGGGAGCTTGAACCGAGCGAATCATCAGAGCAATACCCGTCAGGAATCCGTGCGGCGACACGATCTCTCTTCGCCAGTGGAAGTAGAGCTGCCCCAGAATCCCCACACTGAATGTTCTTATAAGGAGACTGTTCATCACTGCGAATCATCAAGCGATAGACAATACTATCGTCTTCTGTCTTTGCCTGCCGGTGAGCTAGAAACGGCGCGTCTCCTGGAAGTCACGTCAGCCAGATAGTTCTCATACCATTTTACTCCCAGAGAGAGGGAGGGAGAGAGAAAGAGATATTAAAGAATCCAATAACATACTTGCCTCCTGCTTCGGCTTCATCTCAACGGTAAAACTGCCACCGCCCCGCATCTCCAGCATAGCGGCACGCCACGAGCTGGGGTTCGTCACCTTGTACTTGGTCTGCACGTTCCCGTACTCCCAGTAGATGATGTAGTCCTCCTCTGTGAAGCCCTCGACCGTGTCATGCACTTTGGCCATGAACCTGTCGAATTGCGCGTGGTCGGCATCGTTTGGAGTATCGTCGGTAGCAGCACACAACTCGGCGAAGGTGAAGGCCACGCGGATTTGGAGTTCGGGGGCAGAGACGACGATCGCTACGGGGAGGTTCTTCTTCTTCTCGAGAAGTCTCACACGCTTCTGTTTATTCTTCGAGGCAAGGCTGGTTATCTCCTCGTCATCGTCATCGTCACTTGGAGCATCTCGAAGGCGACGCTTCCCCAACGCAAACCCGTTGTTACCCTGAGCGTCATTGTGGAGCTTGGGCTTGGGCTTGGGCTTGAATTTGGAGCAGGCCTCCACGTTGTTCTGCATTTTGTTCTTTGTTTTTGTGCGGGTCATGGTCTTTGAAATTTTGGTGGTGCAGAGGAGCTATTGAGAGTTGGGGGATCTGATGTATTGGGAGCTTGAGTGGACGTTGTAGGCTGTGATGAGACGAACAGACCTGAAGGGTGTAACACAGAATTGGGTATCCACCGATAATAAGTAGTTGCAGTAGTAATACGTTGGGGTCAACGAATTATGAACAACTGGAAGAGAACAGAGAGGTAGGTGATGGTTGGTCGTCTGGGTGTTAGAGAAATCAGGCAGGTAAGTTGTGAAGCTATTTTAGAACCCTGAGTCTGTGCTGTCAGTCAAATCGGTATAATTCACTCTGTGCAGACACATGACAATTGTGAATCGTCTGCTTGCCCCAGCCTTTACCCATATGACATACAACAACTTTCTTGCAGGGATCCGGTGAACTTTGACATGCGATTAGTGTATAGATGTACTGACCACCACTACTCAACAACCTTTTACAAGAGCAGATTGCCTTCCAGTTGGAGAAAATTAAGTATACATCATCTCAATCATTCACGGTGCGTACAAAGCATCTAGTCCAGTCGCTAAAGCCAAAAAAGGGAACATTGAATCAGGGACACAGAAGACCGGGGGAACACCCTCACCATGATTTGTGGTGGCAAGCTTAACACGGGGGAAGAGGTCTTTCAAAAGTGAGTTTTGAATGTATCATCAAGCATCAATAGCAACATCCATGCAATTTGTGCCAATCCAAGCAAGAAAAATATACTTGCGAGCAGAATTAATCCAAGATGTCAGTAGCACGCTGCCTCAAGAAAATTCGTAAAATCATGAGAAGATGGTAAAAGCTGGTGGATATTACACCCAGAAGTCTGTATCTGTTGAAACTATGGAATAAATAGAGCTGCTGTAGCCATGAAACCAAAGTATCTAAGGTTATAAGTTAGTACGATGATATCACCAGCGAAAGCGAAACAACACGCAATGTATAAAAAACATACAATGAAGCGGATCGCCATCCATCCTGGGAGCCGACAAGCTGGTCTGCTCCCGTGGATTGAGTGGAGGCAACGGCAGCAGCGGCGCCGCCTACAACGGCAACCACCAGCAGACGACCGGAAAATTCAGCAATCATGCTGAAAGTGAGTAGAGGGAGGATGACGGCTGCAGAGGCGATGATAATTGCAGCGTACACGGATCGTGCGGAGGAAGCTGAGATCGTGCGAGGGGCAAGAGAAACCAGATCCTTAGTGTGGTCAAGAAAGCGCGTCTCTGCAGCAATAATGGGGTTACGTTCGTTCATCCAGGTGCGGTAGGTTTCGATATCCTTGTTTGAAGCAGGCGGAAGAGTCTGCAGAACGCGGCTGTATGCACTGAGCGCATTGTCTGTGGAATACGATTAGTGTCTCTTGAGGTGGAAACGATAATGTTGTCTGTTGTGACTTACTATATTGTTCGGTTTTTTGGGCCAGTGCGCCCAGCAGCTCTTCCTTGCGATAATGCAGGGAAGAGTAAACCTGTGCCTGGACGTCCATGCGTCGCGAAGCTGGGAGAACCGTGGTACCCTGTTGTTCGGCCGTAGCCGCCCGATGCATTTGATCGTACTCATCTAGGACACGAAGGTCTTCCTCCATCTGTGCAATCTCGTCCTGGAGATGCAGAAGCACACGATGGTTTAGATCTTCAAATCGGCGATAGAGCGGTGGGAGACGAGGCTCCCGGTTGTCGGTGGATGCGCTCAGACGCCAGGCGAGGAGGCCGTAGCCCGAGGGAGGTGGTGATGTTTTCGTGCTACGGCTGCGTTTGTGATTAGGTCGTTGAGAATCTTCCTCCGGGCTTCGTGGCGGTGATGGTGGCAGAGGCGGCCGGTGTTGGCTGGCTGAATGATGCGAATAGAAGGCATCGGGTCGGGGACTGAGCTCTAAGCTCCGTTTCTCAGGCGAGCTCGAGCCTGCAGATATGCCGGCGGGGATGTCGTTGGGCTTCTTGTTCTGAGAAGATGTTTTGCTTTTCATCTTGTGTAATGATGGCACACCAGAAGCGATGTCAAAGGCAGTCGGCAATGGTTGGGAGTCAATTGAACCCTTGGACATGGTGGACGATGTTCGACTGCGTGTATCCGCACCAAGTGCGGCCAATTTGCTCTGACGACCTAACCCTACGTACGCCGTCTTCGATTGGGCGCTAGACGATGATAGGTATGACACTCGACGCGATCTGAAGTCGTCATCCTCGGAGGAATCCTCTTCTGACGTGGACTCATCTTCGTCCAGATATTCAAAAACATTCGGAACGGTCCGCTCAGGTTCGGCGGACTTGGCAGAAGTATGCGTCCGCGAGACGTTTGCCGGGCTCGGAGCGGTGTTCTTCGAGACCAAAGATGGATCTTGAGATGCTATTTGCGGCCGATCCCCAGACGCTCTAGAAGCCTTTGTGACACGAGAAGTAGCCGAAAAAACAGAAGCCGTGGATGATTTACTGCTACCATCTTTCCTTGGCTTCTTCGAGCGACTGGACGAGCCATACAGTGGCATGTTGGAAGTAAATCAACGCGACCACAAGAGCACTGATGCGAAACTGAGAGCAGTAGATGATAAGCCAGCCCTCTTATTCACTAACTATACCCTTTAGCAATGCAATGGAAAAGCCGGGGCCGAAAATGAGACAACTAGCAGGCTCGAGAATGAGATAATTTGGTGGGAGGGGGCAACAATGGAGGCATATCAAGGGAGGGCCACAAGAGCCAGTCAGGCGACGCGGCGGGCGGAGGGGAAACTCGAGAATGTAGCACAGAATGTGTAGAGGATCGATAGACTGCACTGCTTCTAAGATCAAGGTTTGGCTATTTTCTGGGTAGAGATATGCTCAGCAAGTTGCTGAAGATCGAGACTGGTTTTGTAGCTCTGAGGTTGACAGGATAGTAGAGTAAGTAGAAATGGATATCTAGATGGATGTAGATGCGAGGAATGGTCCGTCAGCGAAGCGTTCCAGACCCCGATAAATGCGTATGCGCCCCGTCGGCAGGAAGTGACAGGGAATAACTCGAAGTGAGACAGATCTTAAACACGTCGACCCCAGTTGAGGGATCAAATCAGACCGCGTTGTAGGCGATTGTTGGATGTTTGCGACGATCGTGGAGCGACTCTCATTCGTCCACCCCAGCGGTTCCAGCTTATAGAGCTGAGGGGGGCGTCAAGGCAAACAGGAGTATGGGCGTGTTTAAAAGAGATGGCTTCTACAAGAAGAGAAAAAGATAGCAAGCCGGTGGGACTGGAAAGAGAAGACGGGGTTATAGGAAGGAGAAGAGGGGGAGGGTGGAAGAAGAAAAGAGAAAAATAGCAAGTAGTTTTTTTGGTGTGTGGGGGAAAGAAGTTCATCATCTGCATTGCATTTCATCTCAACTACGGAGTACAGTACGGAGTACTTCTACTGCTTAGGTTGCTGCTGCGCTGGCTCATGGCGACTCGTTGCTGAGTCTGCTCTGATGGCCACGAACACACACCCCTCCTTCTTCCTTGACCCCTCTATTGTGCTATCTCCCCCCTCCAGCTATGTCACTTCATCTCTCAAGATGATGATGTTGTTGATGAGGGATGGTGATAAAGTGACGCTGCAAAGCTGGGACTGGGACTGTATTGGTGGGGTTTCAACTCCACTGCACTGCGAGGCCGACGCTGCATTCTGTAGCATGACATGCAGCAAGGCGTTGCTCCCACACACACTTCTTCTCTCCAGTTTCCAGTGCATCGCGAATCGGAAGCTCTGGATTGAAAGACTTCATTCCAAGGAAAAATTATCTGCATTGTTAATTAAGCGGTGAGTTGTCCACCGCCGTCGGCCTTACTGTATTATACCCGCTGTAACTTATTGTAAAGTACGGTAGTTATCGTGTATCGTCGTTGCTTCGTCTATCTTCTTCCAACTGACTGAAAGAACCACCAATTGGTGCCAATCTCTCCATTCAGTCCCCATCACTAGCCACTGACCACTGACCGAAAAGTGAGTTATCTGCGTCAACGCAGCCATTATTTCCTACTCTCTGCCAGAGCGCCATGTTGCGACCATGGCTGCGCCAAGGGCCGCGAGCCACTCGTTCCTTCACTTGCCCGCAATGCCTTCATCTCCGCCGCTCGCCGCAGCAACAGCTTCAACAATCCCTTCTCCCTTCCGCCACCCTCGCTTCTCCCCGACGATCCCTTCAGACTACGGCAGTCCCTGAGTCAACAGACCGGGTTCCCCTGCGCAAGCAGCTCAAACAGGACGCCAAATCGCTCAGGGCGCGTAAACGACAGACTCGCGAGGACGAGGAAGCATCCCGCCAAAAATGGGAGTTGACAGTGGGAATTGAGATCCACGCGCAGCTGAACACCGAGGCCAAACTTTTTTCCAGTAGGTGAACTCGTTATCTCAAGGACTTACAGTCGACTGAGCCTCGCCTTGAATAGAAGCGCCGACCTCATCGGCGGAACTCCCCAACTCCAATGTAGCCCTCTTCGATCTCGCCTTTCCCGGCAGTCAACCGGTTTGTTCTACTCCTTTACCACATGCTCACCACATCAAACCACTGACACCTGATAATTGATCAGGAATTTCAAATCGCAACCCTCCTCCCCGCCCTGCGCGCCGCCATTGCTCTCAATTGTGACATCCAGCCCGTCAGCAAGTTCGATCGAAAGCACTACTTCTATCAAGACCAGCCGGCCGGGTATCAAATCACGCAATACTATGGTAAGACGGTCACGCAAGCTGCAGCTTTTGCCGTCAGCGGACTAATGCCCTGCAGAACCCTTGGCGAAGAATGGTTATGTGGATCTCTTCCATCATGACGGAATCGCCCCGGAGGATGGAGACCACGTGCGCATCGGCATTAAGCAGATTCAGATGGAACAGGATACGGCCAAGTCTCAGGAGTACCCTCCCTCGACGCAGTTGCTCGACTTCAACAGAGTCTCCCACCCGCTCATCGAGATCATTACAATGCCCCAGATTCACACGCCGGCCACCGCGGCGGCCTGTGTGCGAAAGATTCAGTCGATCCTACAATCCTGCAGTGCGGTTATAACTGGTATGGAATTGGGTGGCTTGCGGGCGGATGTTAATGTCTCCATCCGTCAAAGGGGCGACGTTGCCGGTAACCATCAGTATGGCGGGATCGGAGGTCTGGGACAGCGTACGGAGATCAAGAACCTTAGCAGCTTCAAGGCCGTCGAGGACGCCATTATCGCCGAGAAGAATCGCCAGATAGCTGTCTTGGAGAGCGGTGGTGTGGTTGAAGGTGAAACCCGTGGCTGGACCATCGGCAGCACTGAGACGCGCAGATTGCGTGGCAAGGAAGGAGAGGTTGACTACCGCTATATGCCGGATCCTGATCTCCCTCCGGTCTATATTGGGGAGGATTTGATCTCGGAGCTCAGACGGACACTGCCAACAGGCTCTGATGCGCTTCTCAGTCTATTGACCGGAGCGGAATATGGGCTGACCATTGAAGATGCCAAGCCACTTGTAGAGCTGGACGACGGTGCTCGACTAGAATACTATCAGGATGTCGTGGACCTCCTGCGTCAACAGCACCCGGAAACGGACTCGAAGACGCAGCAGGCACTGGCGCGCCTGGCTGGCAATTGGGTGTTGCACGAACTGGGCGGCCTCTTGACCAAGGCGGAACTGGCTTGGGACTCACAGCCCGTCCCCGCCGATTCTCTGGCCTCTTTGCTTGACCATCTGCAACGAAAGCTCATCACTGGTCCCACGGCCAAGCAGGTGCTGGCTCTGGTGTTTGACGGGGATCAGCGCTCGATCCCGCAGCTGCTCGAGGAAGAGAATCTGTTGCTGCGGCCTTTGTCGCGGGAGGCATACATCGCATTGGCGGAGGCAGCTATTGCACTGAACCCATCGATGGTTGAGCAGATTCGACAGAAGAACCAACTGGGCAAACTGGGTTGGTTTGTAGGACAGATGATGCGCATGGGAGAGAAAGGGCGGGTGGAGGCGCCCAAGGCTGATACAATATTGCGGGAACTGATCCTGGAGGGAGCGAAATAGATGTATAGTAGTGCCGATGTACGAGTCCAGTGCGTATGTACGGAGACAGAGTAGCTAGATCCTAGATCGGAGCTGAGTCCGCGGAGCTGAGCCCGCTCATGCATGACGACGATAATGATGATACCCGTCGGATTTAACCACAACTTACAAACCTGAGTGATCTGTCCTTATCAGTAAGATAATAGCTGTAAGCCAGCCCGAGAATGACCGGAGTCCGAAAACGATTGCTAATAGAAAGGGGGGTGGAGATGTTTTGGAAAGGCCGAGGCGGGCATCTCTCCTCGACCTGTACTTAGGGGAAGTCCTGATCCCTAAAAGCAGGTCTTAGCGATCACAATGCCCCACGACCACTCTTTGGCCAGGTTTTATAAACTGCTCCGATACCCCCTGCCTTTGTGAAGTTCTTTGACTTCTTCCTCATCATCTCACTGTTCGTCACCTCCTTGAAATCTTTCTCAGTATCCCTCCGCTTCCTCTGCCTCTCACTCTGCTTCTTGCTCTGCCCTGGTTGTTGTTGTTGTTGCCCGTGGTCCACCCGTTCCTTGCCCGGCTCCAGTTGATTCCCCACCCGATTCTTGATTTGATCTTATCTCATCAGCGCGGGTCCCGCTCTTCTAGAACTTTTTTTTCTTTCTTTTTCACGCCTCTCTCTCCTTCCCTCTTACTTGTCCTACGACGCTTATCTCCCTCCTCATCTCTCACATACACAATGACTTCTCCCTCCACTATTCGCCAGCGCTTCCTCTCCAAGCCCAACGAGCTGGGTGTAGTGGCCGTTGGCTTCAATGGCGGTCAGGTACGTTTCCCCTCTAGTCCCGCCGCCGCCGCCGCCGCCGCCGATCTACGCGGAGTCTAGCGGGCGGCGCAAGCAACAGCAAGACTGACCGGGAACGCTGTGACGAAATTTAGTGCAAGATGGGCGTCGAGGCTGCTCCCATGGCCCTCGTCCAAGCCGGACTTCTCGATCAACTGCGCGACGACCTGGGCTACGAGCTGCACTATGACGACAAGGTCCACTACTACGAGGACAAGATGCCCACGGAGGACCCCGACCACCGCGGCATGAAGAAGCCCCGGGCGGTGAGCGCGGTGACCGAGGCGCTGAGCAACCAGGTCTACGAGCACGCCAAGGAGGGCAAGTTCGTGCTGACCCTGGGTGGTGACCACTCCATCGCCATCGGCACCATCTCCGGCACCGCCAAGGCCATCCGCGAGCGTCTGGGCCGCGAGATGGCGGTCATCTGGGTCGATGCCCACGCCGACATCAACGTGCCCGAGATGAGCCCCAGCGGCAACATCCACGGCATGCCCATGGCCTTCCTGACGCGCCTGGCCCGCGAGGAGCGTCCCGACATCTTCGGCTGGTTGAAGGATGAGCACATTGTCAACACCCGCAAGCTGGTATACATTGGTCTGCGGGACGTCGACCGCGGCGAGAAGCAGTTGCTGCGCGAGCACGGCATCAAGGCCTTCAGCATGCACGATGTGGATCGGTAAGTCTGCTCTTCTGGGTGGTTGGTTCGTTTTCGTCTGACATGAACTCCACAGCTATGGTATCGGTCGCGTGGTGGAGATGGCGCTGGCGCACGTGGGTAACGACACTCCCATTCACCTGTCGTTCGACGTCGATGCTCTGGACCCCCAGTGGGCGCCCAGCACGGGCACCCCTGTGCGCGGTGGATTGACTCTCCGCGAGGGCGACTTCATCGCCGAGTGTGTGCACGAGACCGGCAACCTGGTGGCGATGGACCTGGTGGAAGTCAACCCCAGTCTGGAGGAAGCGGGCGCCAGCGACACGATCCGCACGGGCTGCTCGCTGGTGCGCAGCGCTCTGGGTGATACCCTGTTGTAGAACGAAAGACTTATATCTGACATAGATTATAGTCTCTGTATACTATAGAGAAAAGGTTAGACTGACATGAAATGCAATGATAATGACTTTGATAAAACTATTGGTCTGTGTATGTGTTTTGTTGGAGATCGAAAATGTTTATAGATGGAGTTTCTCCGCACTGGACCGGAAGGCTTAAGCTAACTTAAGCGCCAAATCCCCTGCCACCGAATTTCCAGCCACCCGAATTCCACATGCTTCGATCAAACCCGATCTGTCTGTCCCTCATTTCCTGCTTTTCACCTTTCTGCAATTCCGACGCCAAAGAATGAGCTAGTCTCTTGACACTTCTGCTGTCTTGAAACAGATTGTTTGATTGAATGGTATTAAGTTTGGCGATTGTTATTGTTACTGCACCTGCAAATCCAAGCTACCGGCCCACTCCCGCCCAACGACGCAACAAGTACTCCGTATCAACAACAACAACATCATCATCATCACAACAGCCCAATTGACTCTCGCCCACTTTCCCATCCATCATTCCACAGTAACTACTCGGTGACGCCTATCCAGACCGACGTTCCATGCACCGACAACCACGGAGTCTGGACCTTACCCCCATCGAATCGAATGCCCTGCAAGGGAAAGTGGGCGGTTTCTGCCTGACTGACTGAGGTGGCCCGCAGCCCTATTGCTGCCCTTGAAGTATACTCCACACACCGTCATCATCATCTGAAGCTGGGGTGGAGAGCTGAGCAGCGGTCAGCGTGTGCGCAACTACTGGAGGAGCTAAATATATCGCAAGACTGTTTCATCATATAACCTACCAGACGATCAAACCTCGCAATCTGTGTATTGTTCGATTCGAATGCAACAAACGCAACCCAATTCAACCCAGCCCTCCAACGACCAACATATGACAATATCAACCCCAGCATCAACTCATATATCAACACGATTCTCCACCAACAACACACCTCCCAGCCTACCACTGCACTAAGAGTCTGAGCAACCATCCATCACATCCACTAAGTTACTAGAACCCACCACCACCACCACCACCACCAAAGCTGCTCGTGGAGAAAAGCGCCGCCCCCCCCAAAAATGGCAGGCGTCCGCATCTACCGACGCCGGCGCTACCACTGGCCCGAACTCCAGCTCAACATCTGGTTAATCATCGTCTTATCCGCCAACGCCATCTGTCTGGGGATCTTCGCCTGGTTCATGTCCGTCCAGAACGAGCTCCATCTGGATATCCCATGGTGAGTGTGCAGGCAGGCCACACAGCCCCCGGCCCAAAACCCACAGCCCCCCCCCCTCTCCCAAAACCAACTAACAACAACAAAAAAAAGGCTCTTCCCCTACATGACCGTCACCTCCGCCCTCGGCCTCTTCTTCATCATCCTAATCTACGTCCTCACGGCCCAACGCTTCCTCCTCCCGGGCATCATCCTCGTGGGCAGTTTCATCCTCTTCGCCCTGTGGCTGACCGGGTTGATCGAGACGAGCCTGCAGATGTACGGCGTCGTCGCCAACGTCGACAGCAACTGCCGGAATTTTATCCTCGTGAAAAACCACCCCACCGGCGATAATCTCCAGACCTTGGCGTGGTTGACCGAGAGTACGATCTGTATGTCGGCCCAGTTCCCCCCTTGCAAACCCTTTGAAAAAAAAAAAAAAAAGCCAGTTTATTCGGATGTTTTTATTTTGTTCTTGGTGGTGGTGGTGGTGTTCCGCAACCCAAAAACGTTTCAATGAGCGACTGGCTAATCTTGACTTGGTCTTTAGGTAATTGCTGGAGAACGGCGTTTGCGTTCGAATTGATTAATACCATCTTCTATGCGTGGATGATGATCATGTCGTGGCAGGTGCATAGGGATATTTATCGATGATTTTTCTTTATTTTTTATGGTTCCTTTCTTGTTGGGGAACCTACCTAGTACTCTACATAGTATAATTTGAAGTTGTGCGAGGAGGACGGGTGAGAGAATGCTGGTGATGTCTATGATTGGATGACTTGGATCTTGATGTTTCGCATTGATATGATGGATGTGAGATGATTGCATGACTTGACTTATTGGCTGCTCTGGTGTATGAACAATCTACCTTAAGTGTATTCATATTCAATTTTCTTCCCTTTCTTAAGTCTTTCTCTTTCTCTTCCTACTGGTCGATAGTTATATGTCCATCTGCGAAAGACACTCAGTTTACATTAATGCCGATACCTTATTCAATCCAAATACACATTCAAATTCGAAAAACCTAAACCCTATACCTGAGTCCTATGTCACACCCCCATGAAGTTTGACCCCCTCGTAGACGGAATCGCGCACAAACGCCCTCGCTATGCCTTGCCAGCATGATCTCGAATCAAAAATGCTCCTATCAACGATGACAACAGCGTAGTATGACCGCTAGCCTATCCACACAGAACAAAGACAACGTCTAGCTAACGAATGTCAACCGTTCTCTTCCGCGATCTTCTCCTCGGCCGTCGCGTCGTAATCACCATCTTCAAACGCCGCCATCATCTCCCGTTCGAGCTCATCATCCTCTTCTTCCGGAGCCGGCATCGTGTCCGCTGGTTGCGATCCCGAAGGCGCATCGGCCTGCACCTCCGGTTCACTGCTGGGCGATTCCGAGTTTGCTGCACTAGACACTGCCTGGGAGAGTGCGGTGCCGGGCCGCTCATACACCCGCCGAATCCGCTGCGCGAGTCGCGAGCCATGGGGGGGTCCGGCATCTTGCGCCGTGTCTCCGTTGTCATCTCCTCCCTCGTCCTCATCTTCTGTATCCTCCGGACGCTTTCGCTTCTTGCTGGGCGCCGTTGTGGGAGCATCTTCCATGAAGGAGGCATCGCTGTCACTCTCGCTCTCGTCGTCACTGCCTAGAAACTCTTTCAATTCCTCGTGAATTGCGGCTTGTTGATCGGCGTCATACCCAATAGGCGACATCTCGGTCAACCCAGACGATTGCAAGATATCGGCCGTCATTTCAGGCTCGTCCTCCTCCGTGCCAGCGACCCCCGTCCCTTCCTCAGATGACAGCCAAGAACTCTCCATTTCCTGGCCTGGCGAAATTGGCGGCTCGCGATCATCTGGGTGCACAGGCAGGAGATATGGCTTCTCGTCTAAACGCTTCCATTGTGTTAAGCAGTCACTCAACCAATGCGTCCTCACGATTTTGATGTTGGGGTACCGCGTTGCAGCTCGAACCTTAGCCGTGCGGTTCCGTCCGGCCACGAGATGGGTCACCCTTGAATTGATCTTCGTACTGATGGTCGCACCAAAACTCTTGGACCAAAGCGAGATGTCCGCGTTGTGTGTATCTGTGCCAAGGGGAAGTACTCCTGTGAAGGTCAAAACAACACCGCTGAGAACACGGCGTTTAATGGCCGGCATAATGTCTTTGACGTCGGGAACTAGCTTCAAGTCGACGTCCTTGTCCTTTGAGGGTGTCTTCTCGCCGCGCAAAGCTGCCACTCGTCCTCCCAGCGCTCGTGATCTCCGCCGGTCATACTCGTCGAAAAAGTTGCGGTGCACCTGCTCAAGACGAACCTCCAGATCAAACAGCTCCCGGTCGTTGTCCTCCAGAAGAAGATGTCGGTGTTTGTTGATCTCCGGTGAGTCGTCCATGCTACTTGATGAATCACTACTTTCAGCGGCGTCTTCCTCTGCATCCAATTCCTTCTGCTTCTGTAACAACGGTCGATCTTCGACTTGATGCATGATCGTCTCATTTTGTGCATCGCTCTGTTCCTGCAGTAGGCGAGGGTCGTCTCCTCCGCCCATTGTCACTAGCTGCTCCAATGTTGACATCTCCGGCTGATCCCCTGCTCTGGACGTAGCTCCATTAGCATTGTGCTCACGGGGCAATACTTTTACTGACTTGGCCGCAGACTTCTCGCCCGGCGTGCTTGGAGAGACCAGTTCCTGCTTTTTGGGCAGGAAGCTGGAGTTGATATCGCCAATGCCGACGAAGAAGTCATACGGCACGACCTTGATGAGATTGGGACTCCAGCGCCAAACGTCCCCGCGGTCATCGATGATGACCACCATCTTAGTATCCACAGGGAACAACCGATGTAAATTCTTGGCTGTGAGACTACCGCTCTCGTCTCGACTCAGAATGCGATCTCCAAACAGCTTACGATCGGGATCAATGATAGCAGCAATATGTTGCGCATAAGACCGAGTGCCCATGGTGTAGATATGCAGCTCAAACATCTCCGAGATGTTATGCAGGAAGGACTCCAGCCCGGGCCGCAACTTGACATAGTACCATACTCCACGCGCTCCCGGGTCATTCTCGACCAGCTGAAACACGCGGACATCGCTGACAGCCTTGTGATTTGGATTGTCTTTATCTTCCATCCATTCCCTCACCGTTGGGTCAACGGTTGCTTGGATGATCGTCTGGTCCAAATCGACCACAAGGGACAGCTTCCGATTTAACAACAAGCTGCGCTTTGCATCCTCTTCCACCCGCGTCGCCTCTCTCTCGCTCACGGTCAGACCTGTGTTTTCGTGGGTCACCGGGATCGTCGCGCGCATGACATCTTGGAAATCCGAGTTGTAGGTGGATCTATCACTCAAACATTAGCAATCCGTCGATAGCCTAACGTTTACGCGCGCTTAGGATCCATACGCAGTCATATCCTTCCCACACTCTGCGCAAAGTCCCCCGAACTGAACCTCGTGAGCACATGGTTCATCGACCACCATGAAATCGACCCTGGAACATAGCAGATGAGGTCAGTCTCAGCTCCCGAGATGTGAAAGCAATCGAACCTCGAAACGTGGGTTTCCAGTTCAATATGGTGACATACGGCCCATTGATGACATCCCCTTTTGCAATCCTCCACTGAACCAATTCGCCATCGACGGGTGACTCAAACTTGGTCGGAAATTTGCGCTTCACCTCGACTTTATTTCCCAGCCCGTCACCCTCCGTGACGGTGGTCTGGTAGACATACCAGAACAGCGCATCCTCCCTTTCCACCGCATCGCCGGGCTGTTTGAGCAACGACGTTACGGTGATCGGGTAGTGAAGGCTGGATGGTAACCGAACAAGCATTTATATTGGAGCCCACACCGATCCTTGGTCCGGTAGCGAAATCAACCAACCCTTTTTTCCCTCCTTCTCAGGAATGAGAGTCGAGGAAGGAAGGGTGGTGGGTAAAACAAATGATGACGGAAATCGCGATGGAAGAAAGATCGAGCCAAGGAACTAGGAAGCCATGCCCGAAGCAATAAAAACCCAGACAACGCCTTCAATAACCGCTGCAGCCGCTGTAGAAAGATGGAGGCAGGAGGGAAGGATCGGAGTAAACTGGGGTTCTGTTGTGATCCAGAGACGCGACGGGGAGACGATTGCTCGGATCCGTACTATATGTACTATTCAGGTAGGTGGGTAGGCAGGTAGAAGGTCGAACCCGAAAGCACAAAGAAAGGGCTCCGAAGCTGTGATGGTCAAAAGATGGGGGTTGAATGAAAGACAACCGCGGTCAGTTCTATGGATCAGCTGGTCGCAAATGGTTCGCCACGCGAATCGAACGCGACGAAACACAAACCACGGTTGGAGAAGGCTAGCAAGACGAGTGTCAAAAGGATAATCTATGACCAGAATACGAGGATTGATGATGATGAAAGAGGGTGGTAATTGGGGATGCGATCAGGAACAAGAAAGCTGCATGAGGGGGGGCAGGTGGAAGGGGAAAGTAGGAGGAGAGGTCACGAGAGTGGGAAGGAAGTACTGAGTAGGCTAGTCAAGTCTGGTCAGTGGTGAAGGAAGTGAGTGGAAGTGGGTGGGGGAGATGGAGCAAGAAGAACGCCCCCAAAAAATAGCTGGAGGAAGAGGAGCAGTAGCAAGTTTTCCAGCAAGCAGCAGCAGCAGCAGCGGCAAAGAGCTGGGAGGGAAGAGAGAGTGGTTGACACTGGGTGTGGTTGTGCCAAGCGTCGGTCCATCAGCCGCTTGGCTGACCTTCGAACTTGGAATTGGCCTGTGCGGGGGGGGGGGGGGGGCGAGACTCTCGGGTTTCCGTCAAAACCACCGGCTCCCGGCCCAGACCTCGTCATCATTCAGTTGCACAAAGAAAACAAAGACCAACGAACTCTCCTGTAAGATGCTCTATCTCAACACGATCTGATTGTGCTTTCATTGTACTGGTATAAATTCATACACGATGATTACGAAACTAGTCACGGCAGTACACATTGATCTGTGGGGAAGAGCCTGGACTAAAGCAACAACTGGGTTCGAATTTGACCCATCTCTTGAACCATAACATAATAACAATGATTACTGCGCGCTAGGGGGTCGAGCTAATATATGCGATATCATCCCCTCCTTCTTGCGTACATACCATGAGAATACGCTTCATGAACCCATCGTTTACTTGGCCTTAGCGAGACCAACGGCACTGTTGCCAAGATCATAGACGCTGTACCACTTGCGCAGGAAGGAGTCACCCAGAATGGCCAGAGGACCAACAGGCTCGGGGAAGTCCATGCCCATGAAGGCACTGATGCAAGAGCCCTGGGTCTCAAGGGTGTAGTCAAAAGCACTGATGGTGAAGTTGTGGCCGCTCAAGGCAAAGGTCACATCGGGCAGAGAGGAGCGCTTGGCACAGTCAATGGTGTACTGACCAGTCCAGCCCTTCTTGGCACCAATCTGGGCGTTGCTGTGCAACTATTAGCATCATATCCGTGGACAATTCACCCGAGGAACTTACATCATCTCAGCAAGGCTGGAGGGGAGAGCAATGAGGGAAGTACCGGTGTCAAGGATGACACCAGTGTTCTCCAGCTCGGCAACGTCATCACCAAGGGCAATGGAGTCGAGGTCGACCTCCCAGTAGGCCTTGCGGCGAAGAGGGATCTTGATCAGCTCACCAGTGTAGTGGCTCTTGTCAACACCACCGAAGGTGGCCTCGGAGCTATCGCCCTCCTTGTTGGCATCGCCAAGGTAGAAAGCAAAGACGGGCTCGTCCAGAAGTCCCTGCTTCAGCATGTTGTAGAAGGGTGGGACGATCTTGTTGACGGAAATGGTATCATAACCCAATCCGAGAATGCCGTCGAACCGGCCGAAAGCGAAGGCCAGGCCAGGCTCCTGAGTTGCCTCGGCAAAGTCCTGTTCCTTGATGGTCAGGTCACCGATGGTGAGTGTGTCCTGGGAAACAAAGCCGCTGAGACTGCCAGAGCCGTAGCGGATGGCGAACTCGCTTCCATTCTTCTTGTACGTGCTAGACGAAGACGACTCGTACTTGTTGTGAAGGTAGCAGGCAATGGAGCCACACTCCGAAGAAGGCACCCAGAGGTTGGAGCTACCAGTGTCCAAAACAACCTTGAACGTCTGGGGAGGGGTACCAAGCTCGATTTCGGAGAAGTCTGTTACGGAAGACGATAAGCAGCCACTCACCCTGGAGACCAATGGAATAGGGACTTACACTGGGCGTTCATGAAGTTATCGACAAGAACATCGTGACGGCTCAGGTCGTTGATCGGGGTTTCCTGGAGCAGTTCATTGTGGATGTTGGGGCGAATGCCCATGTACTTCTGACCCAGCGCGCGAACATGGGCATCGATGTTATGAGTGGACTTCATTCAATAGGTCAGCGATTCCGAGTTAGAAGAAGAGCTGAGCTGAATACAAGGCCGACAGTTGCCTGGATGGTGTACTTACCAGCTGCTCATCAAGGGAGACCTTGTTGAGCTTGAGCTTGTGAACCTCGGCGGAGGTGTAGCCCAACAGCATAGATGCTGTGAGCAAAGAGACGGACTTCATGATGAACGGCGACCCCGGAAGGAACGACTCAAAAGAGAGACAATGACGGAAGGTGGAAAAGAACGGGAGTGAGGAGAATGAATAAAGATGTCGATGATGGATGAACCAAGTTCGAGAGAGATGGGAAGAGGAAAGGGACCCGAGGTGGAAGACGGAGAGAGAGAGGCGAGGAAGAGAGCTGAAGGAGGAGGTCACGGTCACGGTCACGGTCAGGTCCGGGGGGGGGGGGAGGGAATGGGAGGAAGGGCGATGATGCGAGTGACTGGTTGGTTGCGGAGCGACCTCACGCCGCCTCAGGCTGTCCTGCTGCGGGCCAGCCAATGGTTGGCTGCCCCGGCTGCGTCATTGGCAAGGGGATCTTCAATCACGGGGTCTATCTCTCATGAATTAAGGTAATTGGTAGCGCCAGCAGAGCTGCGGTGCCTGAATTCAAGTTTGATTGTTTTATCTTCAGGAATTCCATCAACACTTCTGACTAAATATCTTGATTCAAGATACGCAGTCAACTATACCCATTTATCTCATTGTCAAACCACCATTACTAGCGACAGTGGTTGGGGAAGGAGGACGATTGTTCTTCCCCAACGCCGTTTACCGCTTCTTATCAGCCTATCTGCCGCTAGAGTGATGATGTAAGACCGCCTTGGCCTGCTGCCTGTTGTACCCGTATCCGAGTATCGTAAGTCCGCGCCCGGGACCTTGCCTGTCCGGGTGAGCAGCTGACAGGTACGCTGCCGTGGAGCTCCGGTCCGGTAGCTCCCCTTCTAAGTGCTGTGCTCTGCTGTACACTGATAATCATGTGCTGTGTCGAATCGCTGGAATAACAATGTTCATATATGCTCAAGCAACCTACGTCAAGAAATCCCTAGATACGTCAATCATTGTCTTGATGTGTTATGCCTAACAGTATTACAGCTAAGACCCAGCCTAATTGTTGTTGCAAACACATGGCCAACTCAAACCCAGCGCTTCTTGTATACCTGATTTACCGGTAGAATTCGAGTCTAACGTTGGTTAGTCATTAGCCAAACAGAAATACAGCAAGGAAAATAACGCACCTATCGGATTCCTGTCCAGTCTTCACTTGAGCAGCATAGGCATCCTCCAAATCGGACTGGATGATGTTGTAGCGGTTCTTACGAACGGCGCGGAGACCCGCCTCTTGCATGATAGCCGCGATAACCGCACCCGAAAGCGGCTCGTTGCGCACAATCAGCGAGTCCAGGTCGACCTCAGGGGAGAGGGACATCTTGGACGCTATTGTGGTGAAGATCAACCGGCGCTCACGTCGGTCGCGCAAGGACGGGAACTCAATCTTGCGGTCCAGACGACCGGGACGCAACAAGGCAGGATCCAGAGTGTCCGCTCGGTTGGTAGCCATGATGACCTTAACGTTGCTCGTTTGCTCGAAACCGTCCATCTGGTTCAGAAGTTCCAGAAGGATACGCTGAACTTCACGGTCGGCACCCGTCTGGGCGTCGAAACGCTTGGTGGCGATGGCATCAATTTCATCAATGAAGATGATAGCTGGGGAGTTCTCCCGGGCCATTCTGAAAACGTCACGGACCATGCGAGGTCCTTCACCGAGGTACTTCTGCACGAATTCGGAACCGTTTACACGGATAAAGCTGGCGGTTGTGCTGTTCGCCACTGCCTTGACAAGCATGGTCTTACCGGTACCAGGAGGACCGTACAGAAGGACACCACGAGGGGGATCAATACCTGGTTCCGTCAGCGAGATATTCCCAAGACTGTGGCTGCACCAAAAGAATGGGGTCTAATCAAAAGGGGAAGACGAACCGATCTGCTTGTAAAGGTCAAAGTGCGTCAGAGGCAGTTCGACCGCCTCCCTAATCTCCTGCTTCTGCATATCAAGACCACCAACATCCGCATATGTAACATCTGGCTTCTCATTCTCGCCCAGCATAGCAATCGAGGAGTCTGCCTCCGGGGGGAGGATATCAACAAGGGCGTTGGAGTGACGGTGGAGGGCGACCGAGGATGAAGGCTTGAGCTTCTCGCGGTCGAGGGTAGACAGGATGCGGACGACATAATTCGAGCCGGTCGATGACTGCACAATACCGGTGCTGTTTGAATAAGAGTCAGTACTGTTATTCTGAGATTGCTGGCGCATCATACTTCTGATCGATTGCTTCCATAAATTGGCCGATGACCAAGGGAACACTCTGTATCCGCTTAATTTCCTCCTGTGCACGAACAAGCTCTCGCTTCAAGCTCCTGTAAGATTATTCATCGTTAGTTTTGTAACCGGTATGCGATAAAAAGATGCCTTACCTTTGTTCATCCTTGATGTATTCCTCCTGGAGCTGAATGTACCTGGGCAAGGGTCAATACGTGCTGAGGCGACATCGACGCGGTTGCGGAACGTACTCCAAGTGTCTCTGTAAGCGCTTCAAAGTTGCATACTCATCGCCACCGTCATTTCCGGTGCCCTCCAGCGAGTCTATGTTGGGGATGGTGTCCAATGGAGCTGCCTTGGTGTGAGGCGTGACGTTGTTCGCCGGAGTCTCCACGGCGACGTCTCCCATGGCGAATGTCTAAAACGGAACCAGAAAGTTGAAGTCTGAAAATGAAGGTGCTGTGTCTCTTGGGACGATATAGTCACAACGAAGCAAAAGTCGTTAGATGCGGGCTGTAGGATAACTTGATTGTTTGGAGAAGCTATTGCGTCGATGACAGTTAGCCGGGCTCACGAAGCTCAGATCCTGGTCATGTGATCAGTCAGCTAGAAGCATCTTGTGGCAACCTCAGGCAGACCTTTCGCGGTCAGCCCGGTTCAGCAACCATCTATAAGTGAGTGCCAAGCACAGTACTCTCTGTAGGTTACGTACAATCTTTTCTTGGAATCAACACCCAAATTGGAATATCTGATCGTTCAAAGCATAAGCACAAATTACTCACACCCTAAATTCCATAGCTAATACCGGATCTATCATGTTTTGAGTCCGCTGAATGACACGGTCGTTGCGTATCAGATTATATACAATTCACTCTGACCTTACATAATCGAGGCTGTCCTTCTTCTTATGGATAGAGAATTTGATCGTCCAATAGACGCGCAGATACTTGGCCAAGCGTCCAGGTCTCGTCGGGTTGGCTAACATCAGCCATCATGGATGTAGTCACGAGTTACCTATTCTTACATCTTCTCGAGATCTTTCCAAGGCAGCAGAAATCGTCATCGGCCCACTAGCATCGCATACTGAGATATAGTAGCAAAAGTCACTATATACTAAGCTCTTATGCTTCTACCATATATTATCGTCACAGCATCTGGCCAACTTCATTATTCAAAACAGACGCGAGCTTACAGACTTGGGCCATCGGGAAAGACTCAGCCTACCTAGCAAGGAATATGTTCTGTAAACAGCAACACCAAACACAGAATACTATATCATACCACAGAGATACGAAGGTATTCACGTACCCTCAGGCCTTCGGCAAGTCCCAGGGCTCTCCTGAATCATTTCACTCATCGAGAGCAGGCGCTATTTATCAATCATCTAGCATGCTTGCATCATGGATGATTTCAGTCCGTGCCCATTTCAACCACGTCGAACTCACATCGTGCCCGATACGATATATACTCAGATTGACCAAGTCGCAGCAGAAAAATATGAGCAATCATTGTATCATTCTTGCAGAAAACTGACAAGCGTTTCTGAAACTGTTTCTGAGTGTCAAATCTCGTATATTGTTCAAACCTTGAACCAATATATAGCAGGCTGGCATGAAAAACCTACAAAGTACATCAACCAACGATTCCTGTATAAGTTTGGGCTCGTGTATACACAGCCATAGGTACTCCGCGAAGCAATTTCAATGAACCTCCTGAACTCAAGGAAGAAGCTGCTGATCGATGGACTTCAGCGGAACGAACCTGCCAGATACCTCTAGACTACTGGTCCTTTTCGTTTAGTACAGGTGAAGCTAATCCAAATTCGAGCCAAGCACGGTGACCTTAATCTACCATGATCATGGTGTGGATGTCCGGTTGATCCACCGCAGCTGTTCGAATAGTCATAAATGGTTACTTTGACTCTACGCCGTGTTGAGCACTTCTTACTACCTGCTTGACCGAACTTCCCATCGGTTCACTTTGGACAGTATTGGAAAGAACTTCCAAGCTGGGGCCAGCCCAGCTGTATGAATTGTATTTCTGGAATTGAGAGACCCTGACATGGCCCATGCATAGTACCGAGATATCTTTGTTTAGCTTGGGTCTGCTGTAGTAAATTCAGATTGGTATGCTATAAAACCTCGCTTATTTATGAGTACCATATTGATTCAACTGAGCATCATGTCAGTTTATTAGTCTGTAAGTCAGACGACTACAGTAATACTCATCCCACCAATGTTTAAAGTCTGCATATCAAGCAGATGTGATCAGCATGATTACATACTTAAGCGAGACGTCCCACGGGGTGCATATGTCCTGTCCCTGCAATGCAAGCTTTATATGCATCATGGCGATCGACCGAGTTTGATAATCCTGCTGGTGGCATCTTTGCATCACCCTTCTCACTAGCGTTTCTAGAACATTAATGGTCATGGTTCCTTGTCGGCTTGTGGTTCGTATTCGACCAAGGCTGTTTCCGGATCCGGCCGCTGATCCCCCGACAGAGCCACCTGAAAATTGCCACATCCTGAGGGGCTTATATTTGTGCAGTCCTAGTTTCTAGCTAGGAGCAAGTCGAATAGCCCAAAGCTGCAGTGGACCAGACAAGTTGATGCAGATGCAAACTGCATGTACGGCTGGATAAGTGGAAATCGCGCAGTGCCTTATTCAGCAGTCGTGATTGAAAGTGGGTGCATAACTGGTCCTTAGTCATCACTCCACAGCCCCACCAGTACCTTGATCGGGTAAATCACCCAGCCTACTTGGGCGATAACATCAGTCCCTTGTGAAACAAGAAGACGGGAACCCACATAAGGAACACCACCATCAACAGACTGTGTGATCATTCTTAGAACCTCGTATGTAGTTCTGTGGCTTATACGGGTGATGTCATCGCTTTGAACTCCTGGTGTCGCGTGGACAGCAGCGAAAGAACTGTCGTACGGTGAACACCCATGAGAGGACGGCAGAATGCCACGAGCTGGTATGAGTGCACCCAGCTGCGACTTCCTCTTGAGGTATCTACCACTGTTGCTCACATACTGCTGCAGGTCCGGCATGCCTGACGTGCCGGGAAAAATGCCGCAAGTGCGATCGTGGTCGACCAAGCTGTGAACGCTGTATCTCCAAAGGGTTGGTATGCGGAGGATATCCAGAGCATTTCAGATTTTGTGGTATCGCTAGTCGAGGAAAGTGGAAAGGGGCACGTATACCTGTCAGCAACAGAGCTTTGACCAGAGAACAGTCTTCCGCAACAGAAGGGCTATCGGACGGTGTCACAGGATCGACTTCGGTGGCTATGGCTGGAGACAGCTCGAGATCCCCCACTAAAGAATCGTCTATCTCCGATGATTCCAAACAGCCGCTGGCAGAGCTTTCAGACGACATTAGCACAGTCCTCGTATTACCTCTTACCGAGAGGCTATTGACGCATTGTAAGACCATCCCTACTGGGAGCCGATGTTTTCGGGAAATGGAAACATTAACAGTGTCTCTTAGACGATAAAGTCATCTGTCCTCATCAGATTGCCGAGGTTGGGAATGATGACAAAAACCCATATAGAGCATTTATCCTTCCTTTAGCACGGAAGCAGATCGGCTTGTTATATGCCGTTCTAGGATTATCTGCCTCCCATCTTGGCAGGCTCATAGGGGATGAAGCAATGCACGAAGCTACCGCCGTGGAGTATCGACTGAAAGCAATACGCGCATTGAGTGGGGAGATTCGAAAGAGTCAGCGGACGTCACTGCGAGAAGAGGAACAGGACACAGTCCTCGCTATAATCCAACTTTTGCTACTCCACGATGTAAGCTCAACCAGTCGGAAGACCCAACATGGCTGTTGCTTCGAACACTGGGCTGATATACATGCAGGTAAGCGAATCAGGGGTATCTTCTCATGGGATTCATATCACAGGAGCCATGTCCGTATATAAACAATTGATTGCCGACGGGTTGAATGGCCGTCGACAGCGAGCGGTCTTCTTTCTAGGGAATTTGGCTTGGTTTGTCACCCGTGCCGCGAGCGTCCGTGCCAATCCTACTGACGACTAAAATAGGCTTGACATCGTCCGAGCATTTGCTGGCGCCGAACGGATGTGCTTTTCCCAGGACGTTCGAGACCTGGTCGCCTATGCATGCGATGACATGTTCGAGCAGGTCAATGGAGTCCCGCGTGAAATCTTTCTAATCATCGGCGATGCATTGGAAAAGTCAAAAGAGCACATGCTGGGCTGGCTATCATGGGATGAGTATCAACTTGCCTTGCACCTGGCCAAGCAGAAGCTTTATTCGTGGGACCCTCACTGCAGGACTTATCCCACCTCGGATCCCTTGTGGATGGCTATAGCAGAAGCCCACAAGTTTGCGTGTGTGTTGCGTATACTACGCTTGATGGATCCGCATAGACCAGCTCGCGACTCGGAGATACAGGAATGTGTAATAAAGATCCTCGACGCGACAGCGATGATCTCGTCCGATTGCTCAATAATAGAGCTTGTCGTGTTACCTCTGTTCATGGCCGGAGCGGACTGTCTGTCACCTCATTCGCGGTATTATATTCTGGGACGACTGCGCGAAATTGAGAGAAGGTCTGAGTTTCGGAACCCAGTACCGAACGACTTGTTGAAAAAGGTCTGGGATGCCCGGGCGGCTCAAAGTCCCGATGATGATACGAACATATCATGGACGACCTTTGTAAGCTACCTATCCCTGGCCCCAATTCATTCCAAGCTCACCGACGCCTATAGACACAGGCTCCCGGGCTGGTGCGGCCACATGACTATCTTATACTCTGATCGACTGGGTAGATCGTACTGCGTAGACAAGCTCGATCATTAGCAATATGGCACCCACAGGTTGTGTACTGTACAGATCTTGCTTGTGGAAGTGGTCATACTGGAACGTTCTTCAGACATCACTCACTGAAACAGTTAGAGCGTGCTGCAAATATGGTTTGATTGATGAGAAAATATCTAGCGCGGTTGTGATCATCATAGAGAGATACCGATGTGGATATAGTCTGTCTCATTTCGCCCCAAGTTCTTTTGGCTGCTGGTCAGGATCCATACTTGTTTCTATCTTGCGTATGATTCGAGCAGGATTTCCTGCAACGAAATGAAACGGTGGTACACTCTATACAAAGAATCATCAACAGTCAGTGATTAGTCTTGTTCTCGGAGTCGTGCGGATCCACGTGCCTTTGTTACAACAGCTCCAGCTCCCACGGTGCATCCACGCCCGATCGTGACCCCAGCGAGGATTATGACACTACCTCCGATCCATACATCATCTTCGATGTGCACTTCCTTGCCAGCTTCAGGGCCTTCAAGTCCATTCCTCACGGCGGGGTCCATGGGATGGATGGCGCCGTAGATAGAGACATTAGGACCAAAAAGCACCCTTTCGCCGACTGTAACGAGGCAGGTGTCAAGCACGAGAAGGCTAAAGTTGAGGAATGTGCCTTTTCCCACTTTGAAGTTCAATCCGTGATCGACAGAGATCGGAGGATCCACAAATGGATCCGTCTCGTTGAAAAGCTTCTCGTCTTCCTGGGCATCGGAGAGGGCTGGGGGGAGAGGACGAGTGTCACCAACAATACTTTATGGTACCAGATCAGCTTGATGATTCGTAGGAATAAGCAATGTGACGAATGAGCTTGGTGCTTCTCACTCTCTCCATAGTTCCACCCTACGACGTCGAGATACCTGACCTGCTTGATTGAACTTGTCGCATGCTGCTTTGCATCGCTGGCGGTTGGCTTGCAGGTCTGCGTCCCAGGCCCAGTAGAGCTCACCGTTGAGCATCTTCTGCCATTCTTTAGATGTTGCCATCTTGATAGGAAGTCAAGTAAGTAATCCAGATGAGAAATGATTCGAGGTGCTTAGTCGAAGCGGAATGGCTCAGACAAGCGAAAGGGAAATGCTCTTTATAGCTTTTCCATTGGGCATCCGTGAAGTCGTTTGTGCTGATAGTTGACTGCCCACCAGATCATGTTTGTTGTCATCCTTCACGATGATCCCTCTTCCTAGCCTGTACCAGATGGGTGAAACAGCCAGCTTGTGCTGGTACGACCCGGCCAGTTGGGCTACCTTCCCGATATGGCAGGTCCTCGCTTGGCCGCGGGCAGCGCTTGCGGACGCCGTCGATATTTAAGTACTAAGTAATGTGAGTATAAAGGTGTAAGTAAGGTTAAATAGTAGTTACTATCGTAGATACTAAACTCCTTGAAGTCACAAAAACAGGCGAGGTAGTGGGTGGAAATTCATTGTTGGGGGTGTTGATCCTCCTCACAGGCCATGGAATGTCCCCTCGTTCAACAAGACCGAAAAGCCAAGCCCTGAAGGCGGGAAATTTTATTGTCATGATCGATTTTTTATTCTTAGTTTGACTACGGAGTAGGTTGATGACATACAGTAGACGCGCATGGGATGCTGGATGAGTTTCGTTCATTTTGTTGATACGTCAGAATCTATTAGGTCCGTAGCCCGTAGTAGGTAACTTGGTTGACAATCCCGACAGGCCGGTCTGGTGGTATCTCTGTCAGGATTGGATTGGGAGGGCGTAACTTATTGTCAGCAATCAGGTATTGCAGATATTCACTCCGAGAAAACTAATATGATCTTAGTTGCTGAGTACTTTGTTGTAGCTTAGACAACCAACCCCAAGTGGAACAGATCCGGATAAGTATTTTGCCGTCTAAGACCGCCTTCTACTTTAGCCACCTCCTTTCACTGCATGGAACTGCTACTTTTTTTCGCTGCTGCTGCGGCCGCTGTTCATTGCTTGGAGTAAGATCAACTGTCTGTCATACATCACGCTTCATACCGATTTCCCACTCTCTTCTCATTCGTTATCTCATCTATTCTTCCTCTTCTTCCTCCGTTTCGTGTCCTGAGGTGTCGCTTCTGTGTTCCCTCTCCACGTCCTGTCTCCATTCTTGTCTTTCCTTCGCAACTCCACCTTTCCAAAAGGAAACCCCAAAAGCCAGACCCTCTTCTCCCCCCTCCCCCATATCTCGTCCATCTCTTTCAGCGCCAAATTGCGAAAAACAAAAATTACCCTGAAATTCTAAAATAAGATCCAAGATAAATTACCAAATTCCCAAGGTACGGTGAGTGTACCTACAAGACTAGGTACATTGAACAAGGTACGCCCTGCCCGCCCATTATGTGGTGCCAGCCATTGGAATCGCTCCCACACACACACACCCACACGCTTCACACACACACTCTTCCACTCCCCTCCCTCCTCCAAAACTGTGGCCACGCACTAAAGAAGGACGGGCCACCCTTTCGCCATTCCTCGGAAACTACCTTGAACCACGCACGTTGTAACGCCCTCCCTCTTTCTGTCTATGGTTCTCCGTCTCCGGGCTGTCATGTCATAGAATTAGACGGAAGTGCAGTGCTATCTCATTGTCTACTGTATCCATCTCTTGTTTGATCTGTCCCGAAGCTTTTACCCACCTGGTCCAGACCCTCCGACCTTGGTTTCTCTCTTACTTTCCTCGTGCCAAGCTAGCTCTGAGCCCTCTGGCTTGACTTTCTGCTTACTTACTGTCTTTTCGCGCCCTCAGCCACCAGTTGGTTGTTGCTGCCTTCCCGAGTCTTCTCGCCTCTGCCGGGTACGCGCTCCCAGAACTTGGAAACTCTCTCTCTCCCTCCCCGAACAGTACTACTGGGTCCCGTGACCTGCTTCCTCTCCCTCGCAATCTCTCGCCGGCCCTTTCCAACCACTGCTGTTCGGGACCCGGCCTCCATCCGCTTGTGAGTCGGCATTTTTAGTTATCCAGCCTTGTCGGTATGTACATCCATCCTATCTGTCCCTTTCCATTTTCCTTCTTGATATTTTCAAACCTATTCGATCCCCTTTTCACTACCTTCCCCATCACCATTCTCCCCCATTGCCCCCTCATTGCACGCTGAGGTGTGGCTGTAGCTTTGCTCGTGTCGCAGAGCGAAGCGCGACTCTCTGCCAGCTCTTGCACCAAGCTTGACGCGTCTGCCCCCTCCTCATCATTTCATCGACACTCATCGTCTCCACTCCTTCCCATTGATGGAGGTCATGATGACTTTGAGATCCCCATTCCCCTCGTCGCGGCTTGATGATGGCTCCCCAATCCATGTGTCAATTTTTCTGATAGCTTGCTTCGCCTCGCAGATGGGTTGGTAAAACAACTCGACATGAATGCCTGGCCAGCCGACGCCTTGAACCTTCCGAACCATGACAATGGTGCTTTTCAGCAGGCGACCATTGATCCTTCTCAGGCATTCCTCCAAGCCTCTCCCACTCCTGACCCGACCCAATACCAGCGCATGTTCAACGGCGTGCCTCGCAATGTCTCGCCTGGCTTCCACAACCCGAACCAGGTAATTCCGTCCAAGCGGCCACGGCCGGAGGATGGTATGTCAATGTCGCCAAGGCAAGCTCCTGGCGGCATTGCTGCCTCCCGTTCGCAAACACCTCACCAGGTGCCGTTCCCCGGCTATCAAGGTGCTGCGAACGGCGCGCCGCAATTTCCCTCGCATCCCACTCCGTATCAGCATCTCCAACAAGGAGCGTCTCCGAATGTGACCCAGTCGCCTATCATGCAAGACTTCGATCAACATGGCATCCAAAGGATGGGAACTGCTTCCCCGAGCCCATTCACACCAGCAGGCCCTCAAGTAGGGACACACATGTCTCCGACGCAGTCGGATCATCCGAGCAGGGTGAACACACCCCAAAATAACACGTTCATGCCGGGGCAGCCGTTTCCACCGGGCATAGGTCCTCAATTTGCTCCCGCGTCTGCAATGACGACCGCCGGTGTGCAACCGCCAATGCAGGCTCATTTTGGTGGTATGCCACAAGGCTATCAACAAGCAATTGCCGCGCAGCAGCAACAACGTCTGCATGCCATGCATATGCAACAACAAGGCCGTCCAATGGTAATGAACCCTGCCATGGCCGGGAGACCCATGGCAGCTGGGATGAACGCGATGGCGAACCCCCAGCAAATGGCAGCTATCAGGCAAATGCAGCAGACCATGGCGAAACCCATGAACCCAGAAGGATTCATGCGGTCCCTGCAGAAGTTCATGATGTCGCGCAATCTTGTTTTGGATCCTAACCCAAATGTGTGTGGTCGTCCGATCAATCTTGTCCAACTTTACGCTACCGTCATGAAACTTGGAGGGTCGAAGAAGATTACAGCCACCAATATGTGGCAAGTTATCGCCACACAGCTCCAATTTCCCCCGATGCAGGTCCCGATGGCCGCGCAAGAAATTCGGGAACATTACCAGCGGAACCTTGCAGCGTACGAACAAGCCTTCCTCAGTAACCAACAAAAGCAATATGCGGAGCAAATGCAGCAGTCGTCGTTGTCTCGACAGCCTAGCGATCCTTCGGGCATGCAACTACAGTCGCCAGTGGGAAAGCCAGTCCAAGGCTTCGAAACTCCACAGCAGATGGGGCACCCCTCCCCTGGTAGTGCTCCTGGTCCGAATAATGTACAACACAATGCTGCAAATGGCTTCGCAACTCCAACGCCGGTAAAAACACAGAGCAAACAACAGAACCAGCACCGCCTCAGTATATCGCGTCAATCCCAGCCGCCCCCAACGCCGCATGATCCTAGCACTCAAATCCCCGGGCAATCCCCTGCGCAGCGTGGCAAAGGCTCGATATCAGTACCCGGTAAACCGGAGCCAGTAGATCAGCCTTCTAATATGCCTCTCAAACAGCCTATCGAAGATCCCTTCAAGCCAATGGTGCTTCCTGAAAGCAACTTCCATGGTCCTATAGTTGTGGATGAGATGTATCAGATTGGAGAAGACATCACGAGGCTAAAGCCGAATCTTCCTGCTTTTGCTGAGCTTGGGGTCATCGACATTCACGCCCTTACCATGAGCATCAAGTCTGGAATCCATGCCGAGATGCGCGTGGCATTGGACACCCTCGCGTCCGTTTCGTCAGAGCCTGCAATTCAAGTTTCATTGGATAATTGTGACGACCTGGTAGAGAGTCTGATAGAGTGCGCAGAAGATCAAGCAGAGTTCCTTGCAGAACATTCTCCTGAGGTTTCGGACTCGATGCTTCTATCCTCATATGAGGAAGTGACTCGTGGTTGTCAGTCCGAATGGACATCTTTGGCTGACGTGCCTGAGTTCGGAAGCCTTGATTACGAATTAGATCGAGCTGTTGATAGGCTCATTTGCATAACGACTATCCTGCGGAATTTTTCATTCTCAGATTCCAATTTTGCAATTTTGTCGACGCCTCCTGTTGTCCAATTCATGTCAACGATAATCCGGTATCTGGGTACTCGCAACATGCTGCTACGGACACACCAGAACACTTTGGATTTCATGAAGGACACTGTGACTTATTTGAGCAACGTTGCTCACACCATTCAGCTGCCCAGCAAGGAAGAAGCTCTGTGTCTCCTACATTTCCTTTTGTCGTTCGCCCCATTTCCGGGTCCAGTGATTGGTTCAGAAGGCATCATGTTTACATCATACAATCCGTCTGTACACAAGTACACTCCCGCGGCTGTTGACAGTCTGGCCAAGCTTCTGGCGCGGGATGAGCCAAATCGGACATTCTTCCGAGCCATCTTTTCTGGCGAGGGCAATTCGAATCAACAAGAACTGCTCACCCGTGCATTTGGCCTCGCGATATGTCCGATCCCTGATCAACCTCGCAAGCCGCTGGCCATTGCAGATCTCCGAAAGGTCTTCCTCATGCAAGGCTTGTTGGCGGCCGACATTCTTTCAGGGTATGCAGATGGCCCTACTGCCAAAACGTGGCTCGAATCAGTGGACGGGTTTGCCATTCACCTTCTTCGACTGTCATGTCTTCTGAGCACTGAGCGTGTTCCTCCTCCTCCTCCTCCCCCCACCAACACCCGACAGTCTCATGCTGCAAGAGGTCAGGCTGATGAAGCTGAAGCATACCGCTCAATCATTAACCGAGGCCTGGCCATCCTTCGCCGGCTCGCAGAAAAGTCGAAGCTAGCAGATACCAACTCGACGGTG
Source organism: Aspergillus brunneoviolaceus CBS 621.78 (assembly GCF_003184695.1). Classification (NCBI taxonomy): domain Eukaryota; kingdom Fungi; phylum Ascomycota; class Eurotiomycetes; order Eurotiales; family Aspergillaceae; genus Aspergillus; species Aspergillus brunneoviolaceus. The sequence goes on along the minus strand of NW_020290769.1, from coordinate 2,598 downwards.
CATTTTCCCTCGGGAATCGTTCCTCGCAAGGAGAGTTTGCTAGGCGCGTTGCTAATGCCCAATATCGATCCGGGTGTTGTTCGGCAATTGCTCACCTACGCTCGACTTGCGGAGTGACAGGTTAGACTTTGAGCCAGGTTTCAAGCTACTTGCCTCGTGGCGAGAATCGCGTGCCTGGCACCAGCTTCAGTTATGCCCCCTGTTGATGTCTGCTTCTATCATGTCTTCTATTCAACTTTTTAGTAAACTATATCTGCATCAGCTTTGATCTTCCTCCTTGACCCCCTCCTCCTCATCTGTTAAATTTTTCCTCGTTTGGCGCCGGTGGGAAGATTTTGAAAGGCGTGACTTGACAATGTGTGTGTATCTTGTGTGATTTACCGCTGTACAATGTTCAATACCCTCGGGCGTAAAAAAATGAACACAATCACCACCATATATAGTGTTGGAAGTGGGTCGGCCCAGGATCGACTCGAAGCGTAGCTCCGGGGAAGGCTGCGATTGCGTTGAGCGTACCTTGATGATTGATGATGGAAGCACCGCCAGCGTAGACGGATTGTCCGCACGTACCACTCCAAAATACCGATGGCTCCAATCATGCCATACTGTTTACCCTATAGATTCGAATCAATACAGGAACAAGAGATACCCGAGTCATTCATCGAAAAAATTACTAAGTATGTCACAAGAGACTAAATGTGGAAACACCAAAGCCGTTCAGATCATTGGACAGAGAATACAGTGGAGATCACAACGGAGACGGAAAACAGAGCACACACATCACGCCAGCAAATGACAATCAGAACAGCCAGAAGATAGCTCCGTAGTTCGCAACGGGAGAAAAGAGACGAAGAGGGAAATGCGAAAACGAAACACCTGGAGCAAGTACTATGGAGAGCGAGGAATAGTACACTGTGTAATCGGATAACGAAGAGAAAGAAGAGGAGGAAGTTGGTAGAGGAATAAATGTAAAACGATGAGAGGTGGTTCGACGACGATAAAGAGTTAGGTGGTTATTTTAGTTGACCGAGAAGAAAGGGAAAATTCCAACCATCGTTAGCGGACTATTCGCATATAGCTCACTCGCCCTTTTTCCCCCTTTGTGATAAATATTCTGCTTTTGAGTGTCATCTCTCTCCCACTCTTATCTTTGTGGTAGATTCTCGGTTCATGGAAATATTGATTTTCCTTGAATTTTTGGTGATCTGTTTCTTTTGGATCCTTGACGCTCCGGGGGTCGATGGGAGTTGCTTGTGACGTGATAGCGTGCTATTAGTGCTGCTGTCGTTTGGGGCCAAGCTGTGGTGGACAAGGAGATATTGACATTCGTATTCTGAGGAAGGAGCGAGAAGGATCCAGAAACCAATCTCAGGTCATTTGGTTGGTAGGCTTAGAAGTTGCGCTCCGTCAGGAAACGCTCAATCTCCCGTTTCCGCCAGCCCTGGTAATGATAGTTGCGTCAGTCCGATCCCTGGGTCCATGCTTGAGAAAGAATATCAGATGCTGTGCCATACCTTGACGATGATGTGGCCGTTAAGACGGTTGATTGTCACCTCAGGGCTCTTGGGGGCACGCGGGTCGCCCGATTCGAGACCCAAGTACTGTGCCAGATCCGATCTCAACGCATCAAGATCACCCTCCGTCTTCTGCAGCTTGGTTTCGCGCTTGGTGCCGCCGGCTTTGGTGTCGACGTATACAGGAAGGAGGTTGGAGGCGGTGCGACGAATGAAGTAGGGGAGGTTGGTGAGTTGCAGGTTAGCGGGCGGTTGCGGAGTCGTCGGCGCGCTCTCCTTGAGCGTCTGAGATTGACGGCGGTTCAGTTGAGCGATGAAGGTGCGACATTGCTGTGCGGAGGTGGAACGGACATTGAGGCGCTGAGAGGAATGGCGGGCTGGATGCCATGGGATGGAATCAGTATACATGCAATGCCTTTCTGGTTTATCTGGTGTGCCGGGCAGAAGCAATAGCTATGCATGCTTACTGTCCCCGATGCATGGAACTAGACGGAAAGCGCTGCAAACTTACGGGCAGAAGTCAGACTAGCGGAGGAAGATAGTGTGGAGTAAGAGCTACGCGGTCCCAGGGAGACAATGGACTGTGAGGCTTTGTGAAGGGTGAAAGGAACAGCAGTTGACTGCTTGCGAACAGCCGTGCACACCGGCAGAGACTGGAGGAAGGATGCCATCGAAATATTGGAGGGTGAGAAGGGGAGGTAGATGGGTTTAGAGTATGAATAGATAAGATCAGACAATAGAATCCAACCTGAAAGAATTCGAGAATCAACCCAGCGGTAAATAAGAGAAGAAAGCGGGGAGGGGGATGAGGGACGAGAACATACGATCTCGAAGAAGATGAAGCAAAAGCGATGATTTTCTTGCTTCGGCGCGGAGACCTTTGGCTAGGCCCAGAAGAGACTAGCGCGTCAACCAGCCCTCCCGCCCACATTTTCGCCAGCGCAAAAGATGGACGCCGCACACTGACTCTTGACTGACTGTCTGCCTCAGTCTGTCTTTCTTGCCCAGCCAGAAGCCTCATTCGAGATCTTCTCGTTGTTGCTCCTTTATCTCCTCCTCCACCCTTCTCCTCCTTTTTTTTCTA